>NC_039482.1:18609179-18961682 GCF_003590095.1 Trichoplusia ni
AATTTGATTAAATTTGATACTCTTCGTATTCGCCTAAGCATTAAGTGTTGGTATGTGAGAGTGTTATAATGATGCTATTGACATTTAATTTTTATCATGAACTAGCTGGCTAACTAGCACCCGGTTATAGCTACAAATGCATTACTCTTCCTTAACGAAGTCGGGTAAAGGAAGCCTATTTTTTATTCTAAGGTGACAGCTATACATTTATATCCATCGAAATCGGTAAAGCTGTTTAGGCGTGAAAAAGTAATAACCACACACGCACAAAATTGAAATGTTTCAGTGATGTTTTATTCCAAATACAAACTACCTATTACAAAATAAATATAAGCACCAGAACCTACTCCTCCATACAGAATCCACCTTTCAAACACATCAATATAGTCAAAACCCGTATTAATAATAGCATGAAGTTAATTGTTATTATAGATCAAGTTATAATGCGATATAGCAGTAAATTATGGAGGCATGTTATCTGGCCAGGACACGCGCGTCGATAACGTATGTTATTAGTTCATAGGCTCACGACGGAGATTAATATGAGGTGAGCAGTGTTTTGATTCCTACCGTTGTCTTGATATAATATATTTTTAGATTTGTATGTACTAGCTGTGCTAGTGACTTTGTACGCGTGACAAGTAAGTTTAGGCAGTATTTTTGATCCTATCTCTCTCTCTCTCTCTCAGCCTATTGCCGTCCACTGCTGAACGTAGGCCTCCCTCAAAGAGCGCCAACCATCCCAGTCCTGGGCAGCCCGCATCCAACCGCTGCCAGCCACCTTCTTCAAATCATCGGTCCACCGTGCCGCAGGGCGTCCTACACTACGTTTGCCTAAACGTGGTGGTTTGGTCCTATCTAAATCGGAGATTTTTTTTATTTTTGGTCGTTCTTAGACCATGCATCAAGAATTCTTTGAAAGAAATATTCAATCATAGAATTTTATTTTACAATAATAATCAACTAGATGGCGTTGTTCATTGACACGCTTTTGCGGTTTGCTATGGTTTTATTACATGGTTACCAAAATATAAGTTAATAATAAACTTGAACGTGTGACGTGAAAATTTATTCCGTACAATTTGAGTTCTACGAAGGTTACCAATAGTATTGCACATGTGCGAGCGTGATGGCGCTATAGACGGTGTAGAGCGGTGTCTCTCTTCTTCAACTGCTTAATATTTGACGGAGAAATAATGGTAGGGCTTCTTTACTCTTAAGAGGAGTTAGTTGAATAGTTTGGATTGCCTTTCTTTAGTTTGGCGGGTTGTTTCGGGTGCTGTTAGAAAGTTCATTTTTTGCTTAGTACGGAGTATTGGATGTCACGTTCAGGTAGTGTTGTGTCGAAATTAATGATCAACTAATATAAAGGCCCTGAATTTAAGAGTACAAATAGTAAATTCAACAAGATTATTAAAAAACGATTGTTTCATGTTAACAAAGGATTAAATCAAAATCAAAAGTTTTTATTTCAAGTAGGCCGTTTTCCAGGCACTTTCAAAACGTTAAGGTGATGGCTCCAGTTGCGCGGTTCCAAAGTGTCACTCTTATGGAGAAGAACCGGCAAGAAACTCCATGAGTTACTCTTATTAAAAGTAAGTGTATACAATATAATTTTTACAAATATTATGTTTATGCAAGAACAGCGTAAAACAGTAAAATAATAAAAAATAATAATAAATCCAACAATGGAAAAAAAGTAAATTTTACTGGGGTTTACACTGTTCATGCATTTGTCACAAGGCATATTTGTCCAATAAATTAGAAGAATCAAATGTACAAGCAACGAAAAAAAAGAAGCAAAATGAATATTTTACATACATCAAATAATATGTAGTATTAATGAAATCCTTAACAGGAATGTCAAGGAATGTCAAAACGTACTAGTTGTTCTGCAAAGTGCTTTAAGAACTGAAATATACATATATGAAAAGATCTCAAACATAACTTAGGTCTTGTAAAACGGGAAGTCAATTACCAATTCATGAAGAGAGAGAATAGAATATAATAGATTAGAATATTATATTCATAATTGCTCCCCCTATAAGTACAAGATATTGTGTCAAAGGGAAGAGAAATGGCGCTCTACATCATGAACTGCTCATTCACTTACACAAGTGCTATTATATATATATATATATGATATACTATTTTTTTTTTGTCTACTGGAAATTTTCATGGAAATCCTCATGGACATCCTTCGCCCTGGGGAAGGCGAAGGGATGTGCCAGACTCCTACCGGCTAAAACCACTGGAAGGCTTCCCCGAATCCTTTAGTCGGGAGCCCAGCGGGAACGCTTTCGTAGTACTATTATCCTAAACTAACCTGAATAATAATACTGACATATCATAAACTTATTTTTTTTTCTCTAGCCCACTGTTTCCCACTGCTGGGCAAAGGCCTCCCCCAAATCCTGCCACGACTCTCTGTTCTGGGCCGCATGGAACCAGCCTGCGCGGTAAGCGTTAAGGTCGCCTCGCCACCGCTTCCTAGGTCGCCGAAACGACGCCGTCCATCCGTTGGCTCCCATAGTGTGGTGACTTTGGCCCAACGATCGCTTTCCATGCGGCTAACTTAAATATAAAACAATTTTTTTTTAAGCCTGTTATAGGTAACAAACATACATACACACAGACAAACACATACGAGTATGTACATCCACTCAAAGAATTTTGTATTCAGAATAATAGTGTGACTATTATTTGACCTTTCTCATTCTAAACCTCATTTCACATAAATTATAGACAGCCTTGAGTATGATGCAAACCCTGAGTGTGGAGCTTATTGTATTAAGATATTAATTATCGTATCTCGCTATTAGTAATTAACTGAGTTACTCAAAGGTTAAGCGGCTCAGTTAACCTTAACAAAGGATTAATTAAACATCTTATTTCCTGGTATATCTGATAGAGATTAAGTTCTTATCTATTTATAGATTAATCATATATTTTTCCTTTCTATCATTAAAACAACTCCCGTACTTAGGAATTTAATTTTTCGTAACAGTTTTGACAAATATTTAAGTCACATGCACAAAGGTACCTAGACTCAGAGCAAGCATTTGTGGATTACACAAACGCTTGCCCTACTCGGGGATCGAACCAGCGACACGTCGCACACCACAAATATTTTTTTACGATGGCTGTCTGTTTTATCAGGCTCTGAAATCGCTGGACATGTTTTAACGAGACTTCTCTTGGCAAGCTTAAGGTAATAAAGATTAGAAAACTTAGGCTACTATTATAAAAAAAAAGAAAAAATGAGATGATTGTGTTGCATTCCACTCGGACAAAGTCCCGAGTACAGGTAGTTAAAAATAAATATCCTCTGAAACAAAAACGATAAAATACAGTTTTACACAGACAAATGCGTAAATTCATTTATTTATTATTTATTTATTTATTTATTAACCAACTTAAAACTATCCTTACAAGCAATACCTAATGCGACAGTTAAGCACTCACAACTTATATCTATAACACATTACAAAAACAGTATGCTTAATTCTATTTAAATAATTATTTATATGTTCAATGACAAAAGATCTTGCAAACAGCCATTATGCTACCTCTATAAGTACATGTATGGATCTATACATCGTAGAGATTAAATATATGATGAGAAACGAAATAATGTGAGGGATGGTCGTATCTGAATAATAGGATGGCGATACGGTTAGTTCTGGGTTTACGCCTGTTGAATTCGACTGTATTGTGTGTTCGGGTGACTACTGAATGTTTGAACTACAATTTGTAGAATGCCGAATTGGGCTCCTGATCTAACTTAAAAGAACAAGATCATGACAATTATTATTTGTTTATGAAGAGTTTAATTTATTCTGCGCGCAATCCTAATGCTGTGTCAGCTCAAGAAGATCTGCTGCGATCGGGTCCATAACTAGTCAGGAGATCTCGCTGACTATGTGTCATTATTAGACAAATAATTGTGAATCTACCTTTTCAAAATCCTTAAAATGAGATTGTTACAAATAGGTATTACCTTATGACTACAAAGGGTTTTACTTATGATTTCACCTGAGTGAAACATGTGTTCAGATTGTACACATGAACAAGCATAATAGTTTTGTTAAAATATTTTAAAATTTTGACGAAGTCCACAGTTAATGTGGTACGAACATGCTCCATTTTCGTCTCAAGTACAATCGAAGACCACGATCGTTGAACCGGACGGGCTTTGTCTGTGATATGCATCCTCGTGCCTGCACAGGTGAGATATGCGTGAAAATATTATTTAGATTGTGAACAAATGTAATGGTCAAACAAGAGATATTTTTGGATGTTTGCTATCAGCTTCTTTGTGTGATAATTTTTAGGTTGACCCTGTTCCTAAGCCTTTGCTGTCTGTACGTCGGTTACTAGGCTGCATCTTATGAACCTTACTGCCTAAATCAATTAGCGGGTTTGTAATCAAACTTTATTGGTATACAATTTTATTTTAATTGAAAATATCGATTATTGAGCCAAACAAAACAATTCTGGACAAAAGGTATTTTCGGAATAAACAATTTTAGTTTTAACGACCAACACACCATTCAACATAGCAACAAAGACTTTGAATTAACGAAAAACTAATAAAAACAATTTCACCGTTCTAAATTAAAACGAATAACAATTCCAGACGGGAATAACGTTACAGACATTCTCGAGAAATAAAAGAATTGATCAATATATTAAGGACAAGAATTTGGGCGAGGTAATAAAGTAAATAGCGCGTAAAATTAACCCAGCACCGGGTAAAATATGGGCCCACTAAGAACAAGGGACCCAGAAACAATGTTATTACGGTATATTTCATTTGTATCAAGATTTGTGATGCTTTTGAATATTATTAGCTTGATTAGATTTCTGATATCATTTAAAAGGTATCTAGGTTATTTTCTAAAAAAATGTGGTTGTATTTGTGTAGTGTGGAAGTGTGTCTAAGGTATTGTTATGATGTTTTAAAACTATTTTGCACTTCGGAATCATTTGTAGATCAAAAACTCATCATGGACATCTTTATACCAACCATCTCCCAACTATGTTGGGATCGGCTTTCAGCCTAACCGAGTACAGCTAAGTACCAGTGTTTCCCAAGGAGCGACTCCCTACCTGACCTCTTCTACCCAGACAGCCAGGCAACACTCATAGTAAGACTGGTTGACAGATTTGAAACACAGCAAGGCTCATAAAAAACAAATGTGCAAATTTCACTTCCTACAATCTTATTATATGCCCAGAAAATGAGATATCCCAAATATTTTGAAAAACATTTACAACTATTGCATTTAAAACAAAAACCTAAGTTAGAAACGCCAAAGAATTCTCTCAGCTATAATCAAGGAAACTGCGGTGTCGTGTAGCCAGGTAAAGTCCAGGAAACTACTGTTCACGGTTAATTTTCTTTAAACTTTAAATGTAAGGTCTTAGAGAACTGGAACTTTGTCAAATTATTAAGAGTAGTCCTTTGACTCAAATTCAAAGCTTGGACCCAACTCCAACATAATACTTATTAATGGTTCCGTAGAATCGAAAGTTATACGTGAATAAGTAATATCAAATCCGATATTGCTTGCGAATTAAGACTGTATATTAAAGTCCGTCAGTCTGCGTTCGCACAATTAGATAGATTATTTTGAACTTGCAATTTTGAGTTCTAACATTTTTGCATGCATGTCCTTTCGTCTGTCTCTAGTCTGTATCTCATTAATCGTGATAGCTAGAGAGATGATATTTCCACATAAGCTTCGATCTGCTGCCATTTTAACAAAAATACTAACATTTAAAACCGAAGTTAAGCAACCATTCCTACGGTCATAAATTGGACTCATTACTTGTCACCTAAACGACTTGCTTATCTTTAGCCTATTTGTACGGATCCATCAATGTTTACTAGTAATCGCACTTAACCAGTTTTGAAAACAAGACACAAGTACTCTCCACAATAATGGTTACGTTTAAAATGCTCTAACACAATGACATTCAGCTCTCTTGTTGTAAAATTTCGTGTTATCTCATGAGCCGGGATTCGCGAATTTCGATTAAAGCTTCAAAGGTTTCTGGTACATTTATTCGGTAAAGTTAGTTTCTGAACGAGTTTGGAAGTTTATCAGAGGCCCCTACTAATTGTTTTGATGTCGAGTTCTGTGTGAGTTGTGTTTTTTTTTTCTCAAATGCACCTTTCTTGGTGATTATACCTACTAACATTATGAAAATTCAAAATAGTGAAGCAGTAAACGACTTTTAATAATAAAGCAACGACGCAATGGATTTCCAAAGTAAAGTACCTGGTTAGGAAACCTGAAATATATAACACACTTTAACAGCACTTTGATACTTAAATACTTCTTTTAACTATAATTACGCGCACTAAGGATTTTAATAATTGTGTTGCGGGGATATTCACAAGCATTCAAGTCACATAATGCAAAAATTATAATATTTTTTTAAAGCCCTTGCAACTAAAAAGTAAGTTCGATTTTTAATAAAACAAAAACTGAAAGTTATTTTGTTTATCAGCAAACTTTATTTTTGCAAAGATATCACATGCAATGCCAAACTTTTGAAATTCCATTACAATATGCCTCCGTCCTTCTAAGATTCGACGTATAAGGCAACAGGAACATTTATCGCCCTTCTAAATTACAAGTGATAATTTTACAAGACAATGGTAGTGGCTCCGTCACCCTTGAGAAGTAGATGGACGAGCAGCGATCCTCGAAGGGTACGTGACGCGTTTAAGTGTTTAAGATCTCGATTACTTGTTGTGCTCACTTCTTAATATAGGACAGGTGTGGTTCCAGGGATGATAGTGTTTTGTTTTTGTATGAACCGAGTTCAGGTAATGTGATTTAATAGGGACGTCGTTTTCTTTCTTGTTGTGTGTTTTTAGACGACTTTAATCCTTGTATCGCGAGAGATTTCAAACACATTCAAGGACTCAGGACAATCATTCGTACATCAAATAAATACTAGTCCTTCACGGGGATCGAATATGCGACACTTTATGATTTCATTGAAATTGTATGATTTTAGTTATTGATTGAGGTGGAAGTTGTTGATCTAATTGGGTGTTTAATATAATTATAGCCAAGCTACAATACAGAGTATATTTTGTTTTGTACCACGTAACTCTTATTCTGATTTGTCAACCTAATTCCCAAAGCTAAAATAAAATGTGAAACCACAACTTTCCCCTTAAAACCAAATCACACAAAAATTCCTAAAAATATGCTTCGCTCAAAAAATCTCCAATTAAATCCCTATTACGATCCAGCGAATCAATGACTCCATTGATTTTCCAAAAAATCTCATCGTTGACAAAATCGTGGAGGCTCTATTCACAGTGGCGTCCAATGGCGGCGCTGGGCTAACGAACCTCTTTGTTACACCTGTTGGTACGTGAATATAAAAAGGGGGATATTCTATAAGTGAGCGATAGTTTGACTTTTATGGATCATTTAGTCAAGACACCGAGTTTGGATGAAGTGGATAGGGGAGAGAACGGGCCTTTTGAAAGAGGGACGCAATGTGTTGCAGTTAAGTTACGTTACTTAAACGTTAAACGAATTGTATTTTGGAAGCTGTAAGTCCACTGCCTTGGTGAATTTTCGGAGAATCAAATAGTAGATTAAAAATAGTTTTTTGTCGTCCTTATAATACTAAGCAAATACTAAGCATGCAACTGAAATGTGATATGCATGCACATTTGAATATGGATGTTTAAGTCAAGAAAATGGTTTTCTCACAGATTCTAGAACGTAATATTGTCATACAAAATATTAAATCTAAGTTTTGTTGTTGCTTTTTAATTGATAAGCAATTATAAATTGCAGCTCCATAGTTTTCTATATCCTAGACTTAAAACCTGGGCATCCGAACGAGACCATTATTTTAGGCTTTGCTGACCATTCGCCGGTGTTACCTGCGGAGATTTATAAAAAAGGTTCGCTGGAAAACCACGCTGAAATACTTTACAAGCCTAGTTTTTGTACGATTGGTTTATGCTACGTAGCGGTATGCATGTCAGAGCGAAACGGGGAAGTTGTTAGAACAGAAATATGAAATATTTTTTTCTATATTTTGAGAAGTGGGATATTGCTATTGAAATTCCTTTGCGTGAAATTAAACCTCCTTTGTTTACCTTTTCTTACTAAGCAGTCATTTATAGGTTGCCAAAAAATATTGATTCTGCCTATTTTAAAAAAAAAACTTCTTGCTTGTCATAATCTTACCGAGTTTTATGCGCGATTCAGTTTGGTGTCAGACGGATAGACAGGCGGATAGGGTGCGGAGCCTTCGTAATTTGTATCCATTTTTACCCTTTGGATATAAAACTAAAATTGATTATATAACTCTCCATGTCTGACTCATCTTTTGACCTAGTTTTAAGTATCTAATAATGTAAAAATACTGCCTTGCCTACTTTGATAAGACCTCCTAAACATCATAAATAAATTAGGTATTCCTTATTTCTGAATAATACATTTCTAGTGATATAAAATTCTGCTTATCATCAAAGTAACATTTTAATAAAGCGCCTGCCAGCACACATTGCAAAGTCGATTTTAACGACTCTGTCATCGTTTTGATTTCGCATCCAACATCGTTATTTTACTTGTGTGGTGTGGGTTAAGTGATAGGCAGGTGGAAATACTTTAAAAACTGTACTCAGCAAAAACTGGGTTTAAAGACTCATTCTGTCTCTTTTACTATTAAATGGAATGAAGAAACAAATAGACCTTGAGAGCTACCTGTCAAACTTTTGACATATTTTTATTGCTGTCATAGTTTTCAATGTAAATTAAAAGAAGTCTTTATTGTTTCACACATGATATTATGATGATGTTGATACCGTAAAATTGCTATGAAATCGGGTACCACGCAAATGAAACGGCGGGATACAGCTTGTTAAAAATGTGTGATGTCAATAATAATAATTGTGTGTGATTTACTACTTTATTCTTGCTTACTTAATACAAGTTATCTTAGAGTTGGTTTCAAATCTTCGCGGATACAGTTAAATTCAGTACTATAATGCACAATAACTACTTATCAGGCATATCCAACACATTTATTACGCAATAAATTAAAATAAGACGTTGTAAGACTTGTCTAACTTAACGACGGTCAAAGATAACTCGATCTGTTAATTAAGGCACGTGTGTACCAACTTAATTAAATATTTAGCTATGTATGACAACAGTTACCTTGCTTAATTAGTAAGTAGGATTTATTATGAGTCTCTTTAAATTTTTCTATCTTTATTCAGCTTTCTATATTTCTAACTAGCAGTTGCCTGCGGGCTCACAAGCTGCAAAACGGAAAGCATCTCACGGGCAAAATAAAATGCGTTCAAAACTATAACATGTATTAATCCTGCTTATAAACTATCAGTGTACCAAGTTTCGTCTCAATCCATTCAGTGGTTTTTGCGTCAAAGAGGAACAAACACCCATACATACAAACTTTAGTGTTTCTAATACTAAGCAGCACATGATTTGGTTACCCGCCTTTCGCCCAAAACTTGCACCACAATTTTCAATTGCAAATATTTTACAAGACTTCGTTTTAATATATAAAGTACATCGCCAACGTCTAACATGTTTATTAAATGTCAGTCAATAGACGGATTACTTTGTGAGAAGTATACAATTCTTGTATTATAGATATATAGAATGTAAGGCTTGAATCAAAAGGTTTGATATCAAAGTCCTTTTCTATTATTTTAAGGGTTGAACATTTGTAATACACTTTTGTGCTTTTTGCAATAGCTCTCTCAATGAAGTTATTGAAAATTTTGAATGGAGTTAATAGAAGTATTTATTAACGACTTCGAGAAAATTTTTGCCCCTAGGTGTAATGCTGTTCTTGGCATATTCGAGGAAAATAAACAGACAAAAATGTATTTTAGAAAATCTTCTTTATTTGTGTGTCTCGTTTAAGTTATCTTGAAGTAGATCTATTATGGGAACCAAAATTGTCGTTTTCATAATTAAGACAATTAACTAATTGCTCTACAAGGATAGCCGAGTGGTATATTTCACCACGCTAAACCCATAGTGCTCAACGTGTCGCGGGTTTAATGCCCATGCAGGAGAAGCGTGTGTGAACTTCACGAATGCTTGTCCTGAGTCTAGGTATGGACCCGAGTCTGTCCTTGTACATGACACAAGTATGAAATGAAAGAGCGACTGACGTTATTAAAAAAAACATCGTAGCTATAACCGCATAAGTGAAACGCTCACAGGTTAAGCTATTCTTGACGCGGTTGGTCCGCAGATGGGTGACCACCTGCGTCATAACGAGTTCCTCCGTGTTTCGCAAGGCACGTTAAATTTTGGGTCCCGGCTGTTATTCCTACATCTTTGATGGTCGTTACAGGCAGTCAGAAGCTTGAAAAGTCTGACAACCAGTCTAACCAAGGGGTATCGTGTTGCCCAGGTAACTGAGTTGAGGAGGTCAGATAGGCAGTCGCTCCTTGAAAAACACTAGTACTTAGCTGAAACCGGTTAGACTGGTAGCCGACCCCAAAATAGTTGGGAAAAGGCTAGGCCGATGATGACTACATTTTACAACATCCTATTGACACCTATCCTTTCAAAAACGAATAAAACCAGGATTACGACTTCGAAATCTAACAAACTGATACGGAACCCCCTTGGAAAGTTTAAAAGTTAGCAGATGGCAGAATCAGATAGATATAATGTCCCAAGTTTGGGATAAGGTGGGTTCCTTTGGGACACCGATATGTAGTCGAAATCGATGTATTTATCGAGATAACCTTATTTATACGAATGAGACTGGTTTTGAATTAGGTATTAGTTGTATTGAAGGAACATTTTGATCCTTTTTCGGATTAAAAGTTGACACAGATTTTAAGATGCAGCATTATAGCCTTGTATTTTAAAACTAAGCACGTAAATCCTTTGTGTTCTATTAAACGGTGGATTTTTCAAGCAACATCTGACTCACTGTATTAAAAAGATTGACGAAAGATTCGTACTGCCATGGTATAGTTTTTGAAATGAATGAAAACGTACCTTGGGTTAGATCCACAATCCTTCAGTAATATGGTGTACTGATTATTTTTATTTCAGCTTGTTTCCTCCCATTATCACGTTTGCGAGGGGTTCCTTCAATCAAAATATTAAGTAGAGTAAAGGCTAATTATCTTTAGTTTAACAGCCTTTTATAAGATCTAACATAATTTCTTGGAATAAAATTCTTAACCTTTCACGTTTTCTTTGAGTGTTTGTCATTGGAACAAAATCAAGCGAATAGAAATTATATCAATATCAGATTACGCGTTCAATTAAATGTTCATCGAAAAGGCTAGAGGTAAATCCACTTAGGAGCTTAAATACTTTAGTATTATTCAGCTAACAGTATACGGTCCTTTTTGGGAGAAAGGACCAGACATATTAATACGCTTTTTGTACTACAACCCAATTGGTATTTTCATACACGAACGCACACATTTCAAACGTACTTTTCAACTGCACACGTAATTATTTCTCTCGCTAATAGATGGCGCTAGCTGTACAAAGATATCCTTTACACATTGTTTCACACTTTCCCAATTTTACACAACAACTCTTAAATACACAAAAAGTTGAACATTAATAAACACATTACTATAGTGTGTAGTATATTATTGTGTAGACACTTTCGTAGCATAGCCTTCAGTCTGCTACGAGCCGTCGTAGCGTTGATACGAGTTCCGGGCGACTCTACGCTGCTATTACATAAACTTGTAGCAATGTGACAATGCCGGTAAATAAAAAATATGTGTTAATAACTTGAAAATATACTAAATATATAAAAATTTATTGATTTTTGTAATCTGTGAATCGAATGTTGTGGGAAAACAGTGAAAAATTGTGGAAATGTAGCTATTTTTGAACTGAATTTTTTCTGTGAGTGTTTTAATCGGAAATAAGGTAAGAGACCTTTAGTTCAATCGCTTAAAGATTTTCGTGGAATCGTTTGTGTTGTAAACCCACGTGAAGGCTGGGGGCAATATGAATGTCTTTTAATTAATTCGTTTTAATGATTAAACCATATTTGTTGATGGTTACGGATTCAAGTAGAAATATTTAGAATTTGGATAATAATTATCATAGATAATCGTTTTTTTTTAATTTATTCTATTCATTAGAATCTTTGAACATGATTTATAACCTAATAATTGTAGATTTTGTTTTTATAGCAAAAACAATAAAGCGATTTTTCGTTGAACATAATATGTGGAAAGAGAGTCCATTATGTAGACTAATTAGTGCACGTATTGTAATTAATATATCTGTATATCTGTATTCAATTGTTATTGGAGTCATATCTATTTATAATGACCCAAATAGCTGACTGTTATTATATCCGTTTACTTCTGGAGGTTGTAGTCGGAATATAAACCTTTCAATTAAATACAATCCACTGATATTTTAAATAGTGTGCTCAAAAATAATTGACTTCCGAGAATTTATGAAACTAGGTTATATTTATGTTTATATTCGCTATTAGAAATTGAACATAAATTTTCACAATTTAATAAAAATATTTCATATATTTTATCAGGTAGTTGAGCGTTAGTATACTATATTTATAAATCATGGTTTAACATACCTTAACTATTAATAACTATCGATATACAAATTCAGACATGTTATACCTACATCTTTGACAGTCGTTACAGGCAGTCAGAAGCTTGAAAAGTCTGACAGCCAGTCTAACCAAGGGGTGTCGTGTTGCCCAGGTAACTGGGTTGAGGAGGTCAGATAGACAGTCGCTCCTTGTAAAACATTGGTACTTAGCTGAAACCGGTTGGACTGGTAGCCGACCCCAACATAGTTCGGAAAAGGCTAGGCCGATGATGATGGTACAAATTCAGAGTCCTTTTCATTAATCAATTCCTTTAAAATAATCAAAAGACGGTTCCAAATTACGTTCAAAAAGGCCTCTACAATATTTGTATATTTTCTACACCCTCTAGTGTACCCATATGACGTAATATGATTGTATATCATGATGTCTATGTCTGGGAATGTCCCTCTTAATTAATTATGCCATGTTTCGAATATTTGACTCGCTTTTGTGATCACCCTTTCATGCGTGAATTGCAATACAAAGCTTTTAATTGTGAAAAATTAATTAAATTTCCCGTTTCATGTTTGGGTTATTTTCAGGACGATGTTAGCTGAAACAAAACATTAATATTAAGATGATATTGAAATGGTAATTTTTGATTGAGGCTATTTAAGATTTCGTTTTTGTTTACAATGTTCGTGACATTTCTGTTTTGTTTACATTTTACTAAAATACAAAAACATGTTTAAAAAGATGAAAGTATACCGTGGGCACGTAAAAAAGTACATTTTGTCACATAATATATTAGGTCAGTGTTTCGAGACAAAATCAGATCAGTTTTACAGTTTCGTCTAACAGCTCTATATTAAAAAAACTATTCATATTTGACTTGTCCCCAGAACAAATGAATAGAAGACTAATCTATACTAATATATAAAGCTGAAGAGTTTGTTTGTTTGTTTGAACGCGCTAATCTCAGGAACTACCGGCTGGCCGGAAGGCTTAAGGCTATAAACTATCACGCTGCGAGTAATAGGAGCGAAGATACAATGGAAAATGTGAAAAAAACAGGGCAGGTATAAATCATAATTTATATCTTCTAACCACGGGGACGAAGTCGCGGGCAACAGCTAGTAAACTATAAAATTAAAATCATTTTAGTGAAGTATCAAAATTATACATTTCATTTAATTAAACGCGCATGTGAGTGTGTTTGTCACGCTTGTGAAGTTAAAATGACAAAAAAAAAGCCTTTACCAATAGAAAGATACATTATTAGATACCATAGGCTACATTATCACCACTTATTCCCATGGGAACTAACCGGGTGCTATCACAGGGAAACGGCTATAAACGCATATTTAAAGTCGACACGTCATTTTTAGATAGCTTGGCAAAGCGAGTATTCTACTAGAGCCTCACAAAGCAAGCGTTTGTGTCTCTTGGCCCCGACAACGGAAAGACTGTGGCCAAAGGGTTTTCTGTTCATACATCATGCCCTCAAAGTATTTATATTGACTAGTAACATTATCAAAAATAATCTAAATAACTTGTTACTTTCCAGTAATAACTACCGCCATGATAAACCGGTAAATTCAAATTCACAACTAAACGCCATGTTATAAAAGTCTATATTACATAGCATTATAAAGAAAATAGCGCCTACAGCCCGCTAATGTTCGCACGTAATTACCACCAATATAACCTAAACTTAGTGTAGGCTTTCTTTAATAAAGTCATAATGTATCATGTTTGGTAGCTGGCGAGTAAGAATTACGACTAATTGGCCATTAAATGAACCATTATGCGAAGGAATGACGTTTAATTGCACGTTATTCATTGCATACCGTGTGACTAGAAACTGGGATTAGGGACTTGCGTTTTGCTGTTGTTTGAGTTTCGTGTGTTGAACTTTTGTGGCGCAAAAAATATAGGTTATTTTTAATGCTGTTTATAAAAAATGGAAGAAAAAGCAATTTAACAATGCCACGGGCTGTAAAGGGGGGTTAATGAAAACGCCTAATTAGGATCACGACATTGTACTGTTAAGTTACTACTGTCTGTCGCAAATACGGAGGCATTGTTACACAGTAATGCCGCCAATTAAAGCACTTACAAATGTCCCAACCGATCTTAGTCACGGCGGCTAGTGCGTAGAACACATTATGCGTGTAGTGCACAAGCGTGTGGGCTTACAAGGGGCACTCTCTTTTCCTTTAAATCTATAGCCGAAGAGGATGGCAATCTGACACAACAGCAAAGAGATCAGGGCCTATATTTTTAAGCGTCTTTCCGAAATCGGAAGCTGTAAGTAATATTTCCAAGGAACATCCTTCTTGGGATCAAGCTCGAAACCTTTAATGTTAAATTCACGACGCCTTACCACTAGGCTAAGGCAACTTTCAAAACTTTTATTACTGTAATGACCATGGCAAGTTTGGTTATCCTGACCAAATTGTGATTTCTAACTGGCACGTTCAAGCTACCTTCTATTTGCACTTTAGCTGATCTAATACACGGCAATCTTGTTGCGTTTAATCTGACCAGATTAATCGCACTTTTCGGGTAAAAAAATATAATTTAACAATGAATTTCAAAAGAGTTATTTTAATAAGACAAACTTCAAAAACGAAACTGTGTCCGAAATACAAATGTATGTTAATTAAGGTTTTCTAAATAGATTTTGCTTGGAACTCCGCATACGTGGAAATAGGTAACGAGGGCAAAAAGTTCTTAGGATTGAGCTATTGAAGTGAAACAGTCTGTTAATTAGGAGATTTCCCTGATTAAAATGATGGAATCGATTAATGGTCCATTTTTAATTGTACTTTATTTGTAAAATGTCTTCTTGAATTCTACTTCCCGTAGTGGCATTAAGAAAACAAAACCCAAGATCTAGTTATCCCCGGATTATTCCAACATTCCCACTTGATCTGAACTCTTAAGAAACGCTTAAGATTTTCTCCAAATCGGACAATTTTTAGATAAGAATCTGTTTTAAAAATACAGCAAAAGTAAAACTGTGGACTCGTCTTAAAAGCAAAACATTTTTGTTATCTAATATTTGGGCACGTCGCGATTCAAGTACTCTTTGCCGTACAAATATTTAAGGTAGAAAAAAAAATACAGCGATTTGATTAAAAATGTTTACTTAGGAGCAACAAATGGCTGCTAGGGTCTTTTACTCAGTATTTTTCATCGGTTGAAATTAGGGTTTTTCACGGGGTACCCTCCAGATGTAATTACTCTATTTGGCTGCGTGAAAGGGCCCCTTTTAGGCCCGTAGGTTGCGTTTTTGAAAGGCCCATGGAGTTTGTATTGTGACGTGTGTAGAATACGTTGAGTTGCATTGATTATTGGGTTGGTCTTGGTACGTAATAATGTTTGAAGAAATCTTTATACAGCTAAATTAGATTAGATAGCTTAATTAGATTGTTTATTCTTGCATTATAATTTTCATTCTGCTTTCTTATACTTAGGTACGGTAAGGTTTAGCTTATGTATAGCATAAGCTAAACGTTACAATGAATCGCAGTGTTTTGCTTTTTAAATTCTTTAAAAGAAGCTGGTTAAAGTCTTCAAAAAATTGCGCTTTGGGGATAGATGCGTTCCCAGAATTAGACTCAAATTAGTAGAACTCATGCTCTGGAAATACATTTACAGCTTTTTAGTCAGTTTAGTCAACTCCATTTACAGGTTGACATTAATTCTAAACTAATTTGGGCTTTAGTTAGTAAATTACTAACTTTTGTTTAATGGGCATCGCTAATGGCAGGAACTCTGTTTCACTAATGCAGTTGTTTTGTTCCCATATTTTTTTGTTTTCATAGTTTTGACAAACGGCATTTGTATTTTTAACATTATTGTGTTATGGAACATTCCCGGAGTGTTTCAATGTTTTGTCAATTTCATTATCATATTTTTTCAGTCAATGCAACTTCTGTACCTTATAATTTCTTGATATCTCTCATCAGTGATGTCTTTCTTAATACTCCTTAAATAAATACTTGGTTTGCCTGAATCTTCATTCATTTCATGCGTTCTCGAGTTATTTCCGGGTTTGCTGAATTCAGATGGATTGAAGACGAAAATCACAACTTTGTTGTATTAATACTGTCGAACTTTACAACAAAAAAATGTTCTTTACTACTCCTCTCTCTCCTCTTGGACGTTTATTAGTCAGAGATCTCTGGTTTATTTTTGTAATTGATTGCTATTAATATAATTTTGAGTGACTATCTTTATTTTAACGATTCGCCCGATAGTGTTGGCTAAGAGAGGTAGCAAAGAAATATGTCGGTTTGATGATTCTCAAAGCTCATAATCGTCCACAGCCTTTGTCTTCCCACTGCTGGGTATGTTCCTCCCCTTTTTCGTGCCCATTTACGGTTCTCGGCCAGCCTCATCCATAATTCTCGAAGATAGTTAACGTCAGCCCAAAATTACAGAAAAATCACTTTCAGCTATACAAAAACTACGAGTATACATAACACTTTGGCCTCAAACGCCAATAAATCTTTTGATAATTTATTTGAAGTCTTGCGTTAAAAGTTGTGTGGGACGACGTTCCTAATGACTGTGCTTCCAGATGCCAAGAAATTGAAACAAAGCTTACTATTGATCCTGCTTGTTGTAGTAGTCAATAACCTTACATAATTCAATTGATATTAGGTAATGGAATTTTATGTCAATCATCGTAAAATTTCGCTAAATTTCGTCCTTGCCCCAGTTGGTTGCCAAGGACAATACCGTAATACTGTCGTTAATCTGAGGAAGGTTAGTAAGATAATGTTGCTTCATTTATTTTGCTATTATTTATTTATTGCCTCTAGAATACTCTAGATAAACTACAACAATAAACTCGCTTATAATAATGATTTTATTATTTATTTATAAGGTTAATTAAAATAACAATCGGCTATTGTTCTTTTTCCTTAACTAAATGATGATTATCGAGAAAGCTAAAAGTGACAAGGACTTAATATATCACAAAGTTGAGGTCATAATATTTGCATAAGTGTTATTAGATCGTAAACACAGCGAAGTACTTACAACGAAACGTAGTGTCGTTTTTAAAAAGAGCAGCAGTACAAGGCTGCTTTGCTACCAGAGATGTGCGAAGATGCGTAGCGAGGGATGTCTTTACCTCGCCTTACCAGCACAGCTTTGGTGGAAACGACTCAGCGGACATCCTTTCACGACACATTTCCATCGCACGTGTCTGGAAACGTAGCCTACAACACGAAAAAAATATATCCAAAAACACCTTTATCGAGCCGCCAGAGTTCATCCATAACTCAAGGTATCTCAACAAAATAATTTCAATTTATTACGTTACAATTTTTCATATGTCACCGCTTAGTTCCGCAGTATCACGTGCGAACAATTTATCTCTTACCGAATATTCAGTCATCGAAATTGTTGAAAAACTGCTTCGCTTGTACTCCCGTTTAGGAAAGACATTATATTAAAAAAAGTTTCAACTTAATATCTGGGTGGTACTCGGTTCGGCAGGTATGATGTATGGTGACACCGCCAGATGTGAACTGAGCAAAGGTAATAAAAAAGTTTGTGAGTAATAGAGATTTTAGTTTTGGATCAATTTATTTGGGAAAGTTTTGGATTTTGTGATTATTTTTGCGGAAATCAGTCTTAGTACTTACTAGTTCTGATGGCAACTGAACAATAACAGTCAATTTTGCAGTTTAATTTGAATGCTGCAGCGAATGAGTGTCTTAGCGAGTGTAACCTGAATTTTATGAAACTGTTTAAATACCTTAGTGTCGAAATAAGTTTTTTAAGTTTTGCATAAATTATGTCTTAAGTAACAGAACGTCGTGAAAAATGAAACTCAAAAACTAATGTTCCAAATTTTATCAATGGTATTTTAATGGTTATTGAAATATGTGTGATGGCTATGAAAAGCGTATTTTACGTCCACTATTATGATATATTGATGGCAACCAATAAATTTAAACATCCACAACATATTCCTCATATAATTTTTATCCCATCAAAAGTTACAACGTGCACGATTTAAAGACTTCCCCATCAGAATGCCTTTCCGCATTACGATTATTTGATAGAACGATTCCGATCCAAATAAAAAAAGCCCGAAACTCGAATATAAAAAGAGTACACCAGTAAAAATGTAGGTATTAAAACGTTTTGGTAATAAATAATTTATGGTTCAAACCGTTTCCTCTTGACTCCCCTGATAAAAGTTTCATGAAACGCTGAACGTATGGGTTCTAGAAACCGTAACATGTAAGCACGTTTTACTTATCAATACGATAGATATATATTTTAGGGCCTATATTTTATAAAGTTGATGATTTGGGGATTCATTGCTGTGTAAAAGAAAATGGAGTGAGTCGGCTGTTTATTTTTGCGTGAAACTTGCGGATGGTATCCTCGGTACTTTTTTTGGGGTTCATAACAATAAAAAGTAATTTTATATACAGGGAATTTACAAAAGAATTTCTAAGATTATTTGTATCAAGGGATTGTTCTGTATTATTGTGTTCCATTCTTTCACCTTTCTCCGAAAAGCATTCGTCATTGACATCATCTGTCAGTTTGCCTCCACGTAACAAATCTACAAAAATACAAACGTTAAAATCCTCTAGTGTCATTCAAGTTGACTCAAAATTACTATCTTACAGACTCTAGGACTGTGTTTCAAACCGCCAGCGGGTCGGCCAGTTGTCACGTGCACAGAGCTTAATATCCACCCAGTTAAACGTAGATATTCAGGAATAATCTGTGTGCTAGTGATGCCTCTGACTAACCCTTTGAGTATAATACCCGGTATTGATCTATCTCTACAAGTATACCTTTTTTGAAAATACTCTCCGAATATGAGTTCTTTTCGATACTCACTTACTTCTATTTACTTCGATACTACTTATTTGTATATTTGATGACGTCATTTACTTCAGTATTCATGTTGCGACTTAAACTCTAAGTATTTGACCAAACCTATTCGTTATTCAGATTGAAAATTTTGTCGTAAATAATTATTCTCCTAAATATGGAATAACATTCGGTGATCTATTTGAAATTTTGTTTTTTTTTTTCTAATTATGTATACAGAATGGGGCTTGACGCGAACGAACACGATCCAATATAAAATTCCAATTACTGGCCATCGTTAGAATATAAATTCCCGATATTCTTTGGAATAATCTGAGCAAAAGAAATTGTCGTGCTGGATGAGACAATCTATTTTATGTATTTTTTTAGGGTAATTTAACAATTTAGACTGACTGCCTTGAGGTAGATTTCCACGTTACATTTTGTAAGGCCTATCTGACTATCAGCAATAAGAATCATAGCACTTATCTTTAATAATCGGAAATTACCACCAATTTTAAGCCATTGTATATAATGCTAACCTGTTCAAGTAAATAAGTTTTAATTTTACTGAAAATAGTTTTGAAATCAATTTTGCTAAAAATCCGCGTCGATTTCTTTTTCATTATATTTATTATTTATGCTTGCAAATGTTAAATCTCCATAGTGATATCATCATAATTTTGTAGCAATAATTTGATACGTGATTTTCGGTCTCTTAGAAATAAATTATTTTCATTCTCATCAGAATTCAGTCGATCGATACCCGAACAGAACAATCACATCTAGAACAAGCATATCCGTGGGCCATTGAAAGTGGGACTCTAACGAGGTTGAATGTATGCGCATACATTTGCCACTCCCGATTGAATGGAACAACGTTTCAGATTTGTACGCTGTTTGTTGGTTGGCTACACTGCAGATAATGTCGGAGATGATGTGGACGGTAGATGGTTCATCAATCATAGACGTGTCTGGGTTGTTGCAACGAATGCTGAGGGTCCCGTAGAACAGAGGATTGATGACCCTGGTATGTTTTATGGAGAGTCTGCATGTTCACTCAGAAAATAACCTGCTGTAGTTACTGTTCTAGATATTGATGAATTTGTTTGTCTAAGGCGAGTAATTGTGGATAAAGATCTTTAGCTGTCGAAATGAAATCGTATATATTTAAATTAAAATTCAGTTTTAAGATTTTAATGATTATTAATTTCATGAGACATCTAATGATGCTAACATTATTTGGAGAACTATTTTACATAAAATAATTTGTGTAAGCTCATTAATTTGATTTTGATGTTGAACGAAATAGACGTTAATATTAAATGGAATACAAATATTTTAAAAAGATCTATTTATTCTTTCATTGAATATGTGGAACGATGACAATAGAGTTCTATCGATAGAAAAGACGATGGATTTTTTCTACGCTTAGCATAATGTAAGCAACGATCTTTTTGAAGGCGTTCAGCTGCAAAAATTCCTTGATACAGTTTTTCGAGTTGATGAGGCGTATTTACTGAAATGAAATTAATGGATCGGTGAATTTATGTAGATGTCTATAAACTGATTCAAACGTATTCAATGTTCTCAATGGATCAGTAATGATGGCTTGCTAGGTCATCGGCTACAAGTATCATTGAGCTACCTTCTCGTTCTTTAGAAATTATTTCGAGAGGATTCATAAGCAAGCTTGGTTATGAATTCTGTATTTGATACGATGTTTTACTTTAAAGAAAGTATTTTACCCATACCCATCATTAAATAGTTAATTTATAAAACTTTAGCGTTAAATAGTATGTTTTGTCGATGAACCAATACGAATGTGTTTAATTCATTAAGTAAAGTAAATGTTCCTAATTTCTCATGTCCATTCATTTTTAGTTCAAAATTACTAATTACCACTTGAAGATGGATACATCACTTGAACCCACTCAGCCGTTGATAGCCGACTCGTATTTAAAATCAAATATATTGAGAAAAGCTTACTCTGATATAAGTCCCGGTTAAGGGTATTGCTAAGGTCTAGAATGCTGAGATTCGTTTTCATTACTTTCGGTTACCCTAATATCGCAAAAAGCTGGATTTGGGTTCCGAGAAAGGGTCTGCGGTAATCAGTTGTAGTATTTTAAGTAGCAGTACGATGAAAAAAATTTGAACAAAAGACTAAAAAAGAGTTATATTAAATTAAAAGGAATAAAATTTTTACCGCAAAATCAATTGTTTTGAACTCCAAATTAGATGCCTCTGGATCATAATTAATATTTCAAATAATTATACGTGTTTCTGTTAATTCGTTGTCATATTGTGTATGTTGACTGTTTTATAACCTTTGCCAAATTAATACTGAGTATAGGTATTTACAAATGTAACATTCGAAATATCACCTAAATTACAATACAGTATTAAAACTCAATTCTACTAACACTAAACAGACACAAAAATGTAATAGTTCAGTAACACCAAATAATATACAGAATAGTTACAATAGATAACGCATTTGCAGAAATCGCATTCACCGATGTTACGCCGAAACAAATCGCATGAACAACATATTCCGAATCTGATCGTACAATAGTCCACGCAATGCATAAAATTCTACAAATTACTGTCGTCGCTCGGCAACGATTTCAACTGTCATGTACGCATACACCAGTCATAACAGTAATATATAGAGGCAGTGTGTGATTTATGCGAATCGGTCGGTATCGGCCAAACAAATTGATTCAAATGCTATGTATTGAACTGTTTCTGGAATCGCGTTTGTGGAATATTTTTGGGTTGGTTTTGTATTATGATTTATTTCATCTAGTTTGCTGTTGTCGTGTTTTTTTTTGCTTTAGTTTCCTTGCTTGGGGTTTTCGATTGTCATGTTTCAAGGTCAGTTTTATTTGAGCCACCTTCATTTTTAGAGAACGTCGTCCTGGTGAAAGTGTGGTATTTTATTATTTTTAGGATTTTTTTAGATAAACATTTAAGAAGTATTTATGATTAAAAAAAATAAAATAAAGTGCAATACTTTTAATTTTGAACTTGTAACTACCTAAAGATCGTTAAGGAAACTTACGGAGCCATGAATACAGATTCATTCTAGAAATAATCGGCTCGATTGAACGTGAACCAGCTAAAACGGACTTTGTACTAGTAAATTGATGGATTATGAAAATTCCTTTAATATTCTTAGTCGACGTTGAATATCCAAAGTTTGAACTCAGCTATTGGCTTTGGAGAAATGAATTTCACTTTAGACTAATGAAAATACTTTGATACCTCCCGCGGATAAGCGTTAAAATTTTCGCCTTGTGAATATTTAAAAGTCTGATCCACTATTTATTAGGCTTTAGGTGGAGCGTTAAAACTTGACTTAAAAGAAAATCGCCGATAATGGTTAAGTTTGCCTTGTAAAAATGTTTAAAAGATCAGAGCTTAATGATTTCGTTGTAAATTTTTGTAATTCTAATTCTTCCATTGAGAAAGAATGAATAATTTGGAAAGCGTTGGCAAAAACCCAATGCAATATAGGATTACTTCCTCCTTTAAGGTTAAATAAATCATATACATATGGTGGTAAAGACGTACATGCTGATAGAGATACATACAAAGCTAGTTCCTGACTAAGAAATGTAAGCCCGAAGATCCAACAAAACAAAACAAACATAAACTTGATTAAGACCAACTTGAAAACAAAGGTCATGTTTCATACCCATTGATAATACAATCTACATTTGATCCAAAATGTTAGCCCAGCTCTTACCATCGCTCTCGAGAGAATTCTGTACCCTTTGTGGAAGCGAGATAGCAATATCCGCAATGTAGTGTGCCGTCTCTCTTCCACTTTGTGGTGAAAGATTTCATAATACAAGCACAGTCCCTCTGTTACACAGACCACGGTCGAAACAGCTCTAAGTTAGACAGAATTACTAATTCATTGTGTCTTAAGAGCGAATAGTAGTAAGCGACTTTATTTTAATTTGCTTAAGAACGGTCAAAGGTTACCGTCATTAGAATATTGAAATCTTCATTATAAATGCTAATTAATTACGATTCAATCTTTAGATTCTTCGTAATTGATGTTGTTTGAACAATTTGTTTAGTTTGAATTGTAACTCAAGGCCGTGACTTATTCCGTAATAAATTAATTAAACAACAGTTCTAATGTTTGAATTATTTGTCAAGACTTAGAAACAGTTTTGTGAAGTAAATAAATGCTTTCTATTGTATAATTGTTTAGTACTTACACAAATTTGATAAATCTATACTAATATGTATATAAAGCTGAAGAGTTTGTTTGCTTGTTTGAACGCGCTAATCTCGGAAACTACTGGTCCAAATTATTTTTGTGTTGAAAAGACCATTCATCGAGGAAGGCTTTAGGCTATAAACCATTACGCTGCGACTAATAGGAGCGAAGATACAATGGAAAATGTGAAAAAAAAACAGGGCAGGTAAAAATCATAACTTACATATCTTCTACCCACGGGGACGAAGTCGCGGGCAACAGCTATCGTTGGGATAAAGAGCCTTCTATTTTTTTATTTAATCTTAAGAAACTGGTACTGTACCTAAACGTCATAAGGTGCCCAAAACAACGCCTTGTCGAACCCCCAACGACAACCCTTTAAACAAACTGATAACCAAAATTAATGCCCAATATTTGGTCATGAATAATAGTGATTTTATACAAGCACAACACAAGGCACTATATCAAGCTCTGATATTACACTTAGATAGTGTTATTTGCAGTCTGCATGCATCCTTGCTGTTCACATAAACTGTGTATAGTATAAAACGCAATGTTACGAGCAGAAATACCGAGACAGTGAAGCTTAAGTGGGTGAGTCGCGTGAACGTTTACAAAAGACTTGGTAAAATATTCATATTTGTCGAGTGCCAGCCCTGAATGCCAGGGCTGTCAGACACTTTGGGATCTTTTCACATTGTTACACTCGTAACGTGTAAGTTCTAATTGAACAGTGTTTGAGTTATAATCCGGTGTGGTGAGTTGACTCCAGGGATTTGTGTAAAACCATATATTTAGTTATGTTCTTAAATTTTGTACCGTTGATGACTTGGTAACATTGTGTTTGTTTGCCATTTCGTTGTTGAACGTGAATATTAAATTGGACAATGTTACTACAAGTGTGTTGTAATCTTTAACGGTGTCTTTGTATGTTAGATGTTGCTATTCCTTTGTGAATTTACTTTGAAATCTGTTCGGAAAATCTTTGCTCAGAAAATGAAGATAGTCGTTTGGGTCCAAGATATTTAGGTTATACTTCATCGAATACTCATTGTAAACATGTGCAATAGATTAACAATATCTTATTGGATGGAAGCCGTTGTACAGAAATGAACTGACATCACGCCAAACCCATAGTGCGCGACGTGTCGCGAGTTCAATCCCGGCGAAGGACAAGCATATGTCTGATCCACGAATGCTTGTTCTGAGTCTGGGTGTCTTGGGCATGTGATTTGTATGTTTCAAGTATGTTTCGCGCTCAGTGGGTTTGGCTTGGTGACCTCAACCAATCAGCTATCTGTGCAGTTAAGTTTATTTATAATACAATACACCGCTTTTAATATTATTATTAAAAGCCTGTTATAAGTGACATGAGTTAAGCGTTGATAAACATCGATGTATAAATCACATAATACTACAAAAGCGAAACTGATGAACTTCACTGCTCGGATAGTCGAGTGTTAGAGGTCTGTATGAGTGTTAGTATGTTTTTTACTTTATGCTTTGACTGGTAGACAAATTTTAAAAAAACTTTGCAAGTGTAGTTGACAGTCTAGATTAACAAAGGGAATATCAATGTTGAGTTAATAGGGAATATTGCTTTTGATAATTAGCAAGTAACGTAGGATGTAACTATTGCATTATAAACGAGTCCAAAGCTTAATAATGGCCTTTCATTGATTACTCTCGACAGTGAACATAAATTGAGTACGTTCTCTCGTTTATTTTCGATTAACTTCCATACCATAAATTGTATGGAACTGTTTCAAAATTTCGTTTCAATTATTTTTATGTAATCTCTTTTGTTTTCATTAATTTTAATACCAAATACAAAGTGAGTGGTGTATTTGACTGCTAAGACATGTGTGCTTGTCTGCGGTACTGAAATCTGGAATCTAAACTGCGTGAAAGTAGATTTTATGATCGAAAGCAATTCTGATAATTGTTCTTAAGCATATAATATTAAAGGATTTTTGGGACTTTGTTAAACGAACGGAATGATTGTCATGTATTGGTACTTTTTTCGAATGTATAGGTTCAAAACCGAATCGAACTCCCAGTTCTAAACAAACTTTAACCCCCGGCTATATTCGCACTTACATTTTGATTCACATCACCATTCCCCTACACGATGAATGATTTATCAGTTCAACGAACGCAGAAATCTACCAAATGGTTCATGCCAGTGAAAAAAATAATGATATTTTCTATGACGCCTCCACGATGGATTTTTCTGTTGAATATATTCATAAAGACTGTTTTTCGGTACTGGTTCGTGACGTAAATATGTTTATCACGTTCTTTTTTTAAATGTAGTGGAATACGAAATGAGGTTGAAAAAAACTAGAAACTCTTTTGTTTAGTTTGATAAGTTTTTATTGTTCTTTCTTATTATTTTTAAGGGCTTTTTTGTAGTTTGAGTACTTTTAATGTAATTTGCGTCTGCAGCAGTTTTGAATTTCATAAAATTGAAGCAATTGTAAAATAATTGACCATTATTTGAAGTGAGGTTTTAAGACCGAACAGTGGTACCTTAATTCAATTTGAGGCATTTAATTTAGTTATTTTTCAAATGTTTCGAGAAAATTTATAAACATCTCTTCAATGTATGTTGGACTTACAGCGACCAAATAATACCTAACACATTTTTACATCAACACCAATGCCACACACATGCAATCACGACAGCAATCCCGCATCAAAGTTAACACATCAAATTCAGCTTCCATAAAAGCGTGAAAACAGCTTTCGACGTCCAGTCATGCACAATACACCTGCCGCCCACCGCAACGCATTTCCATAGCCCTCAGTACTGACCATATAAACGTCATAGCCAGCACATTGGACATAGAACATCAAGTGGAAATGCCCAAACGCCCGCCAGAACGACGAAATTGGCTGTCCTATCAGCGAAAATAGATTTGTACTCTTACAAACTTGTATACTTCGAATCTATACTTTATTACGTACGCCTAACGTCGATATTCGATTGGTGAATCGTAAAGATAAATTGGGTTACCTATTTGCATAATCGTTTGCAATTCTAGGCGCATTTGAAATAGTATTGAATCTGTTTGGTTGATATTTTTAATAGTAAAATTGAAAGCTATTATTGATACTATATTATTATTGATTTTGCGTTTGCATTTACCGAAACCAATCTATACACCAATATCAAAAATAATATTTTGCAGTAGCCAGTATCCATTCATATGTATGTATATTCATATTCAGTATCATTTATATTCATATAATAGATACTAAGTTAACGTGAAACAAATGAATAAAAAAATAGAATCAAACTTCAGACGCATTGCCCATGAAAAAACAGCTTAATCACAAAGCCACATAAAAATATTAAAACCGACGGGAAAAAACTATATCAATATCTATTCAGCGAGACCAATTATTTCCCGGGGCTCTTATTCCCTGGTAAAAACTCAGACATCGGGAACAGGGGAGATCGAGACGCAGCATGATAATTGGACTGTCAAACCACTGGAAGTATTGTTGGATTGTTTTAGCTCAACGTCAAACCTAAGGCTTTTAGATCTTTTATTTTTTCGTTCGTTTGTTCGCAAGTTTTGTTTGGTTTATAATGGTTGGTGAGATTTTGTTGTGTTTTAGTCGCTTTTTTAATGAAGTGGAAAGTTAGAGTACTTAGTTTTGATTGAGAGTTTTGTTGGACAAGATTCGTTTTCGGCCACCTGTAGTTGTTTCTAGCTTACTTAAACTATGGAGTACTTTCTCGTATTTTCTTTTCAATCACTGGGAAATGTTTCCGTGGTCAGGATACGATTTTGGCCACTTATATCGAGAATCGAACTTGTTCTTGCCTTACTTTATAAGTAAAATGAAAGAAAGAAATAACGTTATAATTATGCTAATTTTGATGATCGAAATGCTGTAAATTTAATTTTGAATATACTATTATTTTTTGACGTACAAGTAAAATTCTAAGAGCAATGGAAAGCCGAAAAAGTATACATTAAAAAGAATTGTGTGTCTGGTGCACCTATGCGCTTTATTACCAACAAATTTCTTACCCACATTAGCTCCTAAACAATGTTACTAAGCTAACACAACTAAAAGACAAACTGAAACTAACTATACAGCGAATTATAATAAACATATTACAGTTGTTACAAGGTTCACTCACGCGCATACTTCCCGAATACCTCCCTAGTTTAGACTCCAGTGGATCACTTAATAATATCTAGACGTTGTTGCTATGTTAATATTGCAGGCGTATTATGTAAACAATTGTTGTGATTGCTATTGCAATTTGGTCTACTGTTTGCAGTTGACAGAGATAGATGTAGTATGAACGTAATTATATATGCTTGTGAGAAGAAAAAAATGTTTTTTGTCAACATTTTTTGTTTTTCCGCAGCTGATAATTGCGCAAATTATTGAAATTTTATAAAAGTAGTCTATATCTAGATTTTTTTGTAAGGCGACTTCTAAACCTTTAATTGAAAACATGAAATTACAAGGTCACCTGAAAAGTAAAACTTATAAACGAAGTCTGTCGTTTACGAATCTAATTTCTTGTTTTTAATTAGTTTGTCTTCAATAGTCAATTGGATTTTAGATTTAATGGATTTGTTTATACGATTTTGTATCCTATATTAGTATCCTTTCCATTCAAAATAAGTTTAAACTCTTTAGGCAAATAAAGATAGCTAAAGTGTTTACCAAAAAATCTGTTATTCCAAATTCATAACACTAGACTAAATCAAGTCCTTCTAAAACTTCAATACGAGAATATTTCAAGGGACCTACTACCAAATCCTGTCCTGTGAAAAAGAGACACCGCTCTACGCAGTATTTTACCCTGTCTCTTTCCCACCACTGCAATAATATTAGTTTAAGAGATCGTAGTAGGCCCCAAGGGTACGCAACAGTTAATATCAGTGCAGTTCAAGTTAAATCGAGCCTGTCTTCCCTTGCTTCACAAGTTACAAACTACGTTGTTTTCGATCAAGATACGACGGCAACTGGCAATTTGTAATCCAATCACGAGGATTTATAATGGACTGTATTTTGTGAAATATAGAGTTTAGTTTTGCTGTAGTATTTTGGGTGAGTGTTATGGTTATTATACTATTATTCCAATATAAAGATTTTTAGTTTGTCATGTGTATCGGTGTTTACAAATATTTGCTTTGGATGTTGCTGCTGATAGATGGAATCGAACTTGTAGAGCTTTAAAAGTATTTTTTTTTAATGGAAAGAAAAAATCAATATTACTTTTGAACGCTACTTGGAGTTTCTAATGTTATTATTTCAAGAACGATAACACTTTTTAATTAAGACAGGATAATTAGTGCTGGCCACCAACATACGCAATAGCAAGAAGGTCGGAATAAAAAACAAAACATTTACTCATCAATTTAACAGTTTAAAATAGGAAAACCTAAACCTTTTTTCCCATACTTATTCAGCCTGTGAAATGTCACAGATTTAAACCTCTTTTACCACTACCTTCAAGGAAACCAACCGTGATGATACACTAAAGAACGTTAATAACATCGTAGTTAAAGTTCAATCGACCGCTCACTGCAGTTCCGCGTCAGCACTCACCAACTTTATACTTTTTCTGCTTGAAAGATACTTTTAAAACTTTGTTTTTATTAATTTATCATCGTTACTAACTGTTTACAGAGCAAAAATCTATTTTCATAGAACATTGCTGTTGCATTTAGTTTTCTTTGCAGTTTGAAAAGGTTCTAGTGATTTTAATCACATAAGTTTAATATGTAGAATTAGTATAACTAAAAGTATTTTTTATTATTATTCGTTTTAGTAAATATTATTTTAATGGTAAGACTTGCGACCCCATAACCACGGTCAGCTAATGATTTTATTATATGTTATTAAATAAATAATTCGGTTTTATATCAATTAAAGGTTTTGCAATAATAACAAGCTTAGCTTGAATACAAATAATAATATGAGAGATATTATAATACAATATGTTAAGTTTTGCAATCTTTCACGACACCTTATAAATGTAAGTGAATTAACATGCTTTGAAAACGTTTGATTAAGTTCACCGCAAGCAAGAGAAACCGCAGACAGATTTAATTTAAATTTAATTCAAAAATAAAATACATTCACTCAATCCTTGCCAACACAAGTGTTAATTAATCATGTCATTAAATGTAAGCTGTTTAATTTGTATTTGATAGAATTATGTGAAGTGTTTTGAAATTGATAATACTCTTAAAAACCATTTACAACCAAAGTGATCACACTTAATTTTTCTTGTACAAAGTCTAATTAAAAGCTTCATTCCAATCAAATCTTTGAGTTTAGATAGACTATATTATCTGTTGAAAATAAAATAAAGTTTGCTGCAAATATAAAAAATAATTCTGTAACTTTTAATGAGTAGGAAATTAAGAGAGATAATCACAATTTTCACAAAAAAAAAACCGACTTCAAATTAGTTTCAGTATTGCGTTTTTTGGAAAACTTTGTAAGTGCCCTTGAACATTATTTTTTTTCGAAATAGTTTTTATAACCTTTGTAGTGAGTACAGGCGTGATAATATGTTGTGTGATGGCGTAAACAATGCTTAGATATGGTATAGCAACAATTGCGGTTAATCTGCTGTTATTTATTGAAGAGTTCCCCCGATTTCTACAAGATCCCATCATCAGATATTGAAATGGTGATAATGGGACCACACGGGAAGCACAAGCTTTCAAATAAAAAAAGAATCATGAAAATCGGTTCACCCAATCGCAAGTTACGAGGTAACAAAAATAAAAAAAAAACAGTCGAATTGAGAACCTCCTCCTTTTTTTGAAGTCGGTTAAAAATATCTTAAAATAAATGTTTTATGTACTTATTATTACTAAGAGAAAGTTCAGTAATTGTTTTTTTTTTTATATTGAGATGAGTAAAACGCGTAATTAGATACTACACAGTTAGAATATTATTATACCTAAAAACGTTGTTTTAATAATATAATAATATATCCTGGGACGGCTCACACACGGTTATCTGATCCCAAGCTAGGCAGAGCTTGTTTTATGGTAACCAGACAACTGATAAACTTACTTATACATTTCTAAATACATACATAACATTTTATAGATGAACACCCTGACACCAGAACAAATGATCATGCTCATCACACAACATTTGTCCTATGCGGGAATCGAACCCACCACCTCCGGTATAGCAGTCAGGGTCACTAACCACTAGACCAACAGGCCCGTCCGTTTTAGTTACTAAACCAATCGCAATTACCACAGCATAAAAAATACAGTAATCCCATTCCAACATTATTGGTTCACTGTAATTTTCACACTGTGGCCAAACATTCTGCCTAAAGCCAATTACAGGCACACGACTCCCATTTGCGTTAATTTGTGCGATTAACCTTTTTGCCCAGTAATGATGAAATATACTTTTTTTGCGACCGCTGTCACTCTACATTCACATAATGTTATTGGTGTTTTTAATTTTATTTTTCAATGCCTGTTGCGTTTTAATTACGAACTTTTTGATGTCCGGATTTTTTGCGTAATTTTATTTAATTTGTCAAGTGTGAGAGTTGGTTTGAAAATTTGTTGCTAAAGCTGTATGTAAATGCGTTAATTTAAATGTACTAAAACATATACATCCGTTTTTTAGGGTTTCGAACTTCGCACACTGAGGGTTGTGTACAAATCGGCTAAAGATAAATAAATGTTTTTATCACACAGCAATTATTTTTTGACAGTAACTACCGCTACTTAACATCGATCTTAATTTTTAGTATTCATTTTTATAGCAGCAGAAATACGTCGTCTGTGAGAATTTTAATTGTCTAGCTATCACGGTTCATGACGTACAGCCTGGTGACAGACGGACGGACTGAGAGCGGAGCCTCAGTAATATAGCTCCGGTTTTTTCCCGTTAGTTATGGATCCCTAAAAAAGCTTCATAAAAAACGTTATTTATTTTATTGCAACACAAAATGTAATTATTTAGAAAAGAGAAATATAAGACGCGTAATTAAAAGTGACTCTAATGAAATAGTATCATTAATTAGTTTTTCAAGGCCCCTTAAGGCCTTATTCGTTAAGACTTTTTTAGCTGTTAAATTAACTAGATTATTTTCTTCATTTATTTTGGAGATAGTATTTCAAGTCTATGTTGTCTTTAAGTTATGTACTTAAAGAGTTTATTGGAATTTTCAATAGATAAAATACTGTTTAAAACTTTTAGACTTTTTTTCATACTTTGTAAGCGAAAAGCAAATGTTTTAGTTGTCAAGGTGGCTGTTAATGCATCATTATCAGCATGGCTTCTTCTACGGACGAGAAACGTAGTGTAGTGTTGCCAGTGGGGGGAGGGGGGATGATGATTTTGGTAAAGCAGCCGGACAGGGATTGCTGGAGAAGGAGAGCTGAAGATCGAGATCGGAGATAGGAGGGTCATTCGACTTTAATTAGTAAATAATTTCCAATAAGCAATATCAAAGCGACAGAAAACCCGTGGCCATTAGTAATGAATCATTCAATTAATTTACTTTTAGAGGTCGAATGCAGAGAAGGTTTAAATTACCTGAAAGATGATGATTTGAGTGAGAAATACTGTATCATTTGAGATGATTAAGAGGGTAGGGATTAGCTGTATGCAAAATAAGCATACGTAATAAGTATACTAGATAATAAAGAACAGTGTGTAAACAACAGACCATAAAACCTTTTTTGTTTTGGTCCCAGACTGGTTTACCATATGCCATCTTGAAAGTCAGCCACAAACGAGCTTACACAGCCAAACTTGTTCCCTTAACCATGAGAGGACGAATCCTTGTAAATCCACTCAACCCTCAGATGCTTAGCACTGAAATCCGTTTAACCCCGTTAAGGTACCTTATAGCAAGTTCCCATCAAGGTTAATCAAGTATATCTCAACTGTATAAATTATATTGTCAGTACCCACCCGTGCCTACGTATAATCGTTAGTAAACATCCTGATTTCGAAACAAAACCTACCTTGATACGAATCGTAACCGAGTTGAAAGAGCCATCAACGAAATTCAAACTTCACTACCAAGAGATAAAGCTTAAAATCGTTTGCTAAATCATTAATAAGATTGTTAACCTCACGCAAGTCCTTTCCGGGGCGTGATTTGTTGCGTCAAGCGGTCTGAAGAATAAATTTGTCTGTTTGCCGGAGCACCGGTTTTGTATAATGGCTGAAGTTACCCAAAATACAGAACAATTGTGGAATACTTGGTTTTAGCCAAGGTTTTGATAAGGCTACAGTTGTAGTCAAAACTTTACTTATCTTGCCTTTAAGCTTAATTTTTTTGCTTACTTTACTGGTATTTAAAAAAAACCACCTGAATTGCATTCTAAATAATAATATCATCATTCCCTTGCCCTCATCCCAATTTTTTATTTGGGGTCGGCGTAACATTTTCTCTTCTTCTATACGGTTCTATATGACCTCATCTACAAATAACATTCTTTGCAGCCAGATCGTCTTTCAAACAATCCATCCACCGTTTTTTGGGTCCTGCTGGATTTTTAATAATATTATCAGCCTATAAATGTTACACTGCTTGATTCGGGCTTCTTAAATGTAAACTTAATGCGTTAATCCTAAATTGTGGTAAATAAATCGAAAGGATAGTATTCAAATTCCTCTAAGAAGAACTAAGAAAGTAAAATTCTAAGCAATGTATGTAAGAAAATGAAAATGTTAGCCAAGAAAGAAGAACAGTTGCAATACCCCGTGTCATTTATTTTCTGAACCATTCAATCGGTATTTCGAAGCCTTATCCATTGTGCTACTATTGGTTTGTTGTGATAGCAAACAGACCACAAAATTACTACTTTGAGATAGAGTTTCTTTAATAACGTCTTGTTCTTTATTATTTACTTAGTATATCGCTTTAGTGATGGTAGTCTTTTTGATACAAGTTTTCCTATAGTGGTAAAGGCGTTTTTTTGAAAGTCATACCTTATGTTTTGGGTGATAAGTGTTGTTTACATACGTTTTATATTGGAAAATGTTACCTCTAAAGGCAGGCATACAACTGCAAGAGGATCTTATCACAAAATTTTATTAATCACCTTGTTACAAAGCTTTGAGAAGACCATCTTACAAAGGAACTAGGAATATGACTATTGTCATATCCCCAAATCCCTTTAACTATTTCGGCGTGATCGAATGTCAAATATCCATCCAGCTTGGCATATTCGTGACCAAAAATTCTATTAGTTTTTGGAATAGTTACAATACCTAGTCTTCGCATTTTAATATGAAGAATTATACTTATTTGTTTTGCCCTCTCTATTTCCATTCGATTTGCTCGTTTACGGTAATAAAATACAAACAACAAATCTCCAAAGACAAGTGTTCATTGATCGGCGATTTGTAAACGAAACTCTTTGAAGAAGTCCAATTCTGTTTACTCCCAAATAGAAATGCAACGTTGTGCTTTAGCGAATTCAATTTTAAAAAGGTTCATGATGGAAAATGGACGAAAACGTTTCGAGAAAACACGAAGAATTCTTTAGAGCGGAGTAAGAGCTGGTCGCAATGGGTGGGAACTGTCGGGGTAACTTAGATTGAGTGCCAAGCGTTCAGTGTTGCTATGAATAGTGCATTTGTATGTGTAAACAACATTTCACCGGGGCACAGTTTCTGTGTCGACCATTTTGCCGTTTGCGTTTCTTTCAGTGTATGATCCAGGGAATGAGGTTTTATTTTTATCTTAGACTGTCGGTCAGTGTTAATGTTACGCGTTTTTTTTGTAAATGATGTTCTTAACGAAAATAAGTAAATTCTTTCTAATGGTTAAAACTTTTTTAGTTATACTACCTTTCTGATTTACACTGAAATGATTACATGTTTTGAAAGCTATAGAGTACATTCAGAAATTTGCTTAATACTGAAAATTTTACCTTTAAAAATTAATAACACAGATTGTGTTTCTGAACTTTGGAAAATAATTTTGCTACTTTCAACAGTTTTTCTGTTACCGTTCCATAAAATACAGTTCTCGTTATAGAGCTGACTGCATTTAATGCGCCAGACACACTCAACATTGTCATAAAAGTAACACTCTTGGACTTTTCTCGCTATTTTATTTTCAAACTAGCCGATTCCAGCACATATAGTTTATTTTGCAATTGACTTTTCCGAGTTATGTACTTTTGAGTAAGCAAGGTGGCTCGGCTTTTCGAAAATAATATTTGGAATTAAACTTCGATCTTAAACAAGAAAAGACGGAAGTAGGGCGGAAAATATGTCGATCTCACTGACGGTTGCTTAATTTAATATTTATTTTTAGTATGTATTATTATAGCATCAAAAGAAATACATCAATTGTGAAAATTTTCATTTCGTGCTATTATGGTTCATGAGATACAGCTTACATACGAAGTGTTCCTTGCTTTAGCCTTTGCATAAGGATTCGTTCCTCTTTGTTCAATGTTTCATTCCTCTTTTTTAATGTGTAACACCGTGATATCAATGAGAGCGCAGACATCTTTTCAACCACTATATTTTTCATTAAAAACTCTGTCCAGAAGTAAATTTATAGACAACATTCTACTATCTCGCTTAACATAACTTCCGTCTACATTTTAGGTATAACAAATCCACCCTGTATAACATAGAGGGTGTTGCCACAAAGCCTCGGGATAAAGAGATTAATCATAGACCGTGAGCGTGGTTAACCCACGTTTGTGCGAATTGCGTGTGGCGTGGCGATTGTTTTGGTGTGTGGTGATTGTGTGGTGGTGATGGTGCTGTGGTAGGCAACAATATCAAAGGCGACAAAAATGTTCTTTAAGTTAGTGGTGGTGCTTGTAATATGAGTAACCATTTATTATTGTTACTATTATGTCCAGCTTGGGATGGTTAGGACTATTGTTAGATTTATGGATGACGCTGATTGACGAAAGTGCTTTTAGTGATTGTCCTTTGTCTGCAACACTACCAGAGTCTGAATAAAAGAGATCAAGGGGATTTTCGGTTAATATTCCCGGTAGTTAATATACGTGATAAACAGAGAAATTTAAGTAAGTCCTTTATGAATTATTTGTATTGTAATTGGTCAAATAAAATGAAATCGCTTTATCCAAAGTCCAATCGATTGATCTAGACAGACAAATACACAGGCAGACTTTTAAAGCCCGTCTTTTTGCTTCGGGAGTCAAAAAGAAAATCAAGTCAAGTTATACACTTGATTTTATTTCCTAAATATCTAGAATAACAAAATGCGAATCTCGAAACTTGTTTAAACGTGACATTTGTTCTAAATTCCGACGGTCAACTAAGAATTTGAGCACTACACGAATGAGGCGGCTTCTGTGAAGGTTGCCAAAACGGTTATCACAGTGTTATCTACCACATCAACCAGACGAAATTTCTTTTGGTTTGAAATAAAATATTACCTACGGGTAATTCCTGAATTCTTTTCTATAAATCGTTGTTAAAAAGATTGGTCTAAAGGACCAACATTTATATGTATGTATTATTATCATAAGACCCATTTTCGAAATATTTTTTAACTTTATTTCCTTTCCTCATACATATGTACATATGTACTCAAATATTTGTGAAACGGTATATGGTTAAAATGTTTAAAACAAAAGAAACAGCTTCGCCGCGTGTGAGAATTCCGAGGTCTGTCCATGGTTAGGTAAAAAACCGACTTTTATATATCCTTGAAGATTTTTCCTCAACAAGGAAGCATTTTATAGGTGTTGCGAGGTATATTGGTTACGTGTCACGGCGAATACCTGTGCCATTAGATTTGATGTACATCTTTTCTTTGTCGTCTTAGAAATTGTAGGAAAAACGCTATGGATTTCTTATTTATTGCCATCTTTTTTTTTCTTGTAATAATAAAGAGAAGAATATGTGATTACGACACTAACTGTTGACTGCCAACATCAGGGTCTGCTGGTAGACATTTCTTTGGAAACAAGCAGCTCCTTTGTACATCTTTCCTTTTATTTTGTACGTAAACCTCGTTTTAGCCGTCAGTCATATAATAAATACTAGCTGATGTCCATGGCTTCGGCCGCGTGGCTGTTGGTCTTAGGTAAGAAGTTATTAGCGTTATGTAACCACCTAACACAGTCTTGTAAAAGAAACCTATGGACAACTTAAGCTACTTTGACCCGGCTGCGTATCAAGCTGTGGGCTGAATCCTAATTTAGTTTTTATCTCTATACCAAATTGGTGAAAGGCTTACAGAGGTAGCGAACATGCACATAATCAAACTTTCTACTTTATAATATTTCTATCAATCGTTGTTCTACTGTTTTGTGTAGCTGAAGGACGGAGATCAGCTCCGTCCAAAGGGACCGGAAATTTGTGGAAAAGTAAATCTATTCTCCCTAACTATGTTTCTGAGAATGTAAGACGTTCACAAGATTAATTTCTCGTAAAGCTTAGCTCGCAGTTGTTGTTTAAACAAGCAATTAAGTTACATCTTGTGTGCGTCTTTACTAGCTAATGCAGTATTCGGGGTTGAGAAGACAACGTCTGTGTAGTTTAAGGAGGTTAAAACTAAAGAGGTTTTAACGTATTGTTGTAATATTGAATCCGGTTTAGTCAAGTAATAGAAACAGGTAGATGTCTAATTCAAGTCGTCTTAAAGACGACCACCCTCTACTTTCTTATATAATAACAATACCAGTACTTTTCGAAAATAGGAAAGGGTTGAGCTTTGTCAACTATGTCAATCGTACCCGCATATTGCTCATTGTGGGTTGGCGATTTTGGTATCTAACGGTAATAGTTTCATGACGATGTTTTCGTTCACCGTTTTTCAGTGTTGTCTTAATGTACTCTTAGTAACAAATCAAGAAAGTGTGTTTCACTTCGATAAACTGGCATTAGTATTACGCATGCTTTAAGGTTACACCTGCCCCTTATGCTCACAAATCCATTCATAGAAGCGCAAGGCCCACATGCTTTAATAATATCATGTTCCACAACTATTTTTTGCTACATTAACTGACATGACTACATCAACTCCTGCAAAATGCAAAAAGTACAAAATATATCAATCCTTCTGACAAAAATGGCCATTTCAAAACTGTTTTTACAAGCAACATCACTACAGCTGTCAACTTTCTATTGTGAAAAAAATATTTTTACGCATTTTTGTAGATTTTTTTTGTGCACTCGTTATTACTTTAGCAGCCCTGGTACATACGTGTGTGCCTTGAACGCGGTAAACCTCGCAGTTAGCGCCAACAGAATTGCGAACATAGCTGTGTGATGGAACTTTATTTGACTTTTACTGCCGCGTTGCATGTAGTTTCTACTATGAAAACTATTTATTTTATGTGGTGCAAGTCGTTCTATAGCAGGGTTATATCTGTAGAACGAGGATTGCGTCTTCTTGTGTCATTAGTTAGTTTGTACGAGGATGAATTTATGAATGGCTGAAGGACCAAAAAGTCTGAAGGACCAAATTAACATTTTTGTGGTGCGTTAGTTATTATGTTTTTTTTTCAAAAAGCAGTTAAATTCCAGTCGGACTCGCGATATTGAACGTGTCGTACAAAAGGATAAAATTTTAAAAATAAAAATAAAATTGGCTGTTATTTGCCAAATAATCCAAAAACAGTTGATCTCAATCATGGTCATTAAGAGGAAAAATATTTGTGCAGTTGTGGGCCAGTACAGTATGATATAGTTTGACTTTAGTATTCATTTATATTGTTGTTAAAGCAACGAGTGTAAATAATATCTAAACATTTGTTTAATAGCTGATAACATAAAATAGTCATGTTGCGTGAACGGACTGTTTGACTTACCGTTACGTTGTTGGCGTGAGTGAGCACGATACTACGTGATACATAACGTAAACGTTAATCAATTATATGTTTGGTATTTCTATAGCGTGAATAAAGTAGAACGTATATTAATTATTTCTCTCCGTTTAACAAACTATGAAGATTTTATATTTGGATTACCGAACAAATTGGTAAAACTCAGACTCCACTCATACTTTTAATGGTGCCTCCATGCCTGGAGATTAAAAATGTTATTCAATTTAATAACCATTTAATTTTTGATTCCGCTTAAAAAAAGGGTGTATTTTAACGGAATTTCCATGTTCTTATATGACCGTATATTGTTTATACAATGGCTAACAGAATAAATGCACGACCTTGAAAGCTGTAATTATATTAATAATAATTATTAAATATAAAAGCTTTTATTATTAAATATAAAAAAATACGATTATTAACGCGAATTTTACTTTGACCAGGTTGCACCAGCTGTGGTCACGAGCAGACTGTACTGAAATATAACTATGCGTAAAGAACAATAGAAATAATATAAAGTCTTTTGTTTTTCATTGTTACAGGTTTGACAAGAATTTACCATGACAGTGAGGTGCTACGTGAATCTATAATAAGTGATAATGGGATAGTGTAGTGCTACAAATATGAAGATGTACAGACAGTTGTTTTGGACTCTCATACATGGGTTTGCTATGTTGCCTTCAATTGCTGTTAAAGGTGAGTTATAGAAATTACATAATTTTTATTTATTCTTCATCCACTAAAATTGTCAAGTATATCTCACGTAGATACCTCCTTTTAGATATAAATACATTTGCACCAGATGGCTCCAGAGTCCAAGCCCATTTATGGGACACAGCAATCGATATATTCTATTCATAGACTTTTTTCATTGCGTATGCAGAAAATCCTTAAATTACTTCTATCAATAGAACCGGACTCATTTGTTGTAATTTAATCGTTAACCAGACATCCTATAAATTTATAAATGCAAACGCGCTGTGGTCTTAACTAAATGTCCACATATTCTCTCAAAGCACAGTAATCAACACACACCTTAATACAAGACTCCATTCATATTTCAGTATCCCTATAACCTGAATTTGATCAATATTAAAGCGCTTCAAAGGACCAAATTTTCGCATTAAATAATTTGAATACTAAATCTCCGGATCAAAGGACCGATTATTTATCAATTAGTAGAGGTGATGGTGGATTTTGGGATTCTGTGTTTTCTCCGGCAGAGCATGAATTAATGTTTAGTTAAATAGAGATTTTGAACTTGATCCTTGCTGAAACATTTTGTATAACTGTAACTATTAACCTAGTAACTTTACTTGTAGGAATTATTAGAATTTTGTTTTAGATTTTACAAAAAAATATAAACAAAAATGAGCTTTACTGACTACTATAAAAAATAATTTACATTATTTTATTAATTTGGATGATGGCTCTGTGTCTAATTATACCTGTTCAATAAGCATACCCTAAGGACACCACCATAATGTACATACTACACAACTATCACATTTATGTACGAGTACGTTCCAACAGACTAATATTACCAGTATAAAAAGTTCATCCTTGTCCACCATTAAATACCTAGTATTAGTTAAATATACTACCTGTTATCGGTAACCGCCGATGCCCAACCCTTAGGGATATCGACTAATACGCTACTAATATTCAATGCCGAAGTTCGGAAATTCATTTATTTGTTTCGTAAATGATTGATGAATGATAAATATTTGTATTGATTTGAATAGAATTGTTGACACAATTATTATTATTTTGGGCTTATTGATTCCATATTATTAATATGTAATGTGTCTTTTGTAAAATTAAAAGTTAATTATTTTAAAGGCCATTGTACAAAAATAGATCGATATTATTGCTATTGACAATTCAATTATTGTTCCCCTTTTTTTAATTATACTCACTGTTAATTTTACCAGTGTAAGTAAATCATCATCATAATATTTTCAAGCACACAAGAGAAAATAGACGTCTACATAATCAAATAGTTAAGGAACAGTGTATTATAACCAAATAATCGCAATTTAAATGAATCATCATTAATTTGTAATACTCCTCCACAATTCTAATACTTCATGAAATGACTTTGCTACCAAATAGTGTAAGAAAATCGCCCAAAAACCTTTTATAACTTTTATAACCTTGAACAACTTTTTACTTAACCAAACCCTAGCTGATATAGTCAACAATATATTATGTGAACTACGATTATGTAAATCCATCGAAGCCTAATTTTGGCGGAGTGCCAGCCCATACATCGCAGTAGTGCGTTAGTGACAACTTAGTGTCAGTCGGTATCACTTAGCTGTAAGGCTGTAGTGTCATAAAAACGCCATCGGTCGCGTGGAGCGAAGCGTCGTACGTCGCATAATGAGGAGAAGTGATTCAGAACTCGTTACATGTGAAAACTTGATAAGTGTAGGCACCGATTGTAAGTATCATTCAAAGTGATATTGTCTGACGGATCATGTTATTTCTACGGAGTAAACATTAAGCATGTCTTTAGCTTGACAAATTGAAAAACCGGTCTATTGCCAATAGGACACGTGAAGGATAAATACTAAAAAACTTATCAGGTGATGAATCAATTGTGGGTAGCCATCCGCGAGCAAATTGATGACTGCAACAACTATTGTTTAACCTCGATCTTAATCTTAGGTATTTTTTGCCACTTTGCAACACCAGAAAAAAACATAAAAAGCTTCAACTATCTAGCTTATAGGATATAGACTGGTGGCGGACAGACCTACAGACAGCGGATCCTCAGCAATATGGTTCTGTACTATGCGAACAGCTTAACTCCAAATCACTACCAATACCCACATACATTCTTTAGCGCTGACCGTTATGAAAATTTCACCTACCTAGTCAAAGAGACCAGCTCAAATGTCTTTCACAGCAAGATTGTGACGCAACGTAGAACGTGACGCTGTGCGCGGCCTATGACGTTTACAAGAGACCACAGCCTAGTGATAAGTTATCGTCAGTCAGTTTCGCTTGGTTCAAGGTTTAAAGCAAATAGGTTATAATGGGTGTTCGATGAAGCTATTGTTGTGTTTATGTGTGAGTTTAGGCTTTATTTATTCAATGAACTGTTTTATTAAAATCTAAGGCCGTTGAACCATTATTTTATGTTTTGGTTACGGTTTTGTAGAGCTAATCTTGTGTCTTCATTGTGAAATTGTTGGTGGGTATCTCAAAATCAATCATTAAATTGATTCATTCAATTCAATCATTATTCCTTTCGGTTACATTTTTTAAGGTCACAGCAATGACTGGTGTACGGTACCCATATTTTTTATTTATTTGCAGATATCAAAAAGTTCCGAAAATTTGATTTGATAAGTATTTATGTCCTACTGCATTGCAAAGTTAAAAACAACGGTAGCTTACCAAAAACGAAATCATTGCATACTTACGAATCGTTGCTTAAAACTTATCTGTATAATATCACATTAATTCAACACATAAGCGATAAAAATTACCTATAAGTATACAGGTACAATATTCTAACAGAATTACGTAATCGAACTTTTTACCAGCGCACTTAGGCGGTGTGAGGTTGTGTTACGTCAATCCTCTTTTTACATTACAGCACACTGTAGGGGAAAATTGCTACTGACACTTTGTAAAATTGTAGCAAGCAACCAATAAATATTTGCATCTTTAGATCGAGAACAACAATGAAATTGAACCTTATGTTTTAGGGGATAAGGTTGACAGTATAAACAGAATAGTTTTTAGATTGATTTTTTCCTTTTGCAAGTAGTTTGTCAGGCTGAAAGTATTTCGTGGGTATAATTTGTTGGGAATGAATATTGGTTTATGTGTAATTAAGATATTAGTTTAAAGCGATTAGCTGTTGTGTTCGTGGTTGTAAAACCGGTCAAGTGTGACTGACTGACTCTCGGCACAGAATTTCGTACAGTGAGTGTGACGACCTCCGTGGTCGAGTGGCGCGTACGAACCGGTTTAAAGGTGTCGCTAGCTCTGAGGTCCCGGGTTCGATCCCCGGTCGGGTGAATGTAAAAATTTACATTTCTACATTGTCTCGGGTCTGGGTGTTTGTGGTACCTTCGTTGTATCTGAATTCAATAACACAAGTGCTTTAGCATTTTACTTTGGGTTTAGAACGATGTATGTGATGTTGTCCGCATTTATTATATTTATTATTTAAAGAAAAACTTTGCTAACGAAATTGGTCCCCTATCAAATTGTGAAAGCCGTAAAAGTCGTTGCTTAACCTCGATCTTTAGATTCAGTATTTGCTGTTATAGCGAATAAAGAAATACATCATCTATGTAAATTCCTAGTTTTCACGGTACATTAGAAACAGTTAATTTGGGGACCCTCAAATTTATTTGTTACCCCACCGATTTGTGCAGAACCCTCAGTTTAGCGAGTCTGACTTAAATTTTACTGATTCTAAAATATGTGTGTTTGCACGTATGTGAATACGTTGCTGAAATGATTTCGATGAAATTTGTTAAGGAGGTAATCCAAGTCTTTGTGGCACATAGGCTTCATTTACCCAACTACATTAAAAGAGGATAATGTTTTTCGCAGCTAAATAATTTTTAAATCAGCTTACTAAATAATGGAAATGTTTCACAATGGTTCTGCGTATTATCTCTTAAATACCCAAACCAACTTATTTCTTTTCGGAACAAAACAATGACAAATCCCGGTCTCATTAAAATGGGAGAAATAAGAATATTATAAATAATACGGACGGCAATTTAACTTTGCTCGATACCATTTTGTCGTAATTATAACAAAGTTTTTGTATTCAAGATTATGTTTTAAAAACAAACGTAAAATAATTAATAACTTGTATTGGGATTCGCTTGGCTCGCTTTATGAACATAAAGCGGGTCAATGTAGAAATGACAATTTTTACATTGAGCATAAAGCGGGTCAATGTAAAAATTGTCATTTCTAGATTGTCTCGGGTCTGGGTGTTTGTGGTACCTTCGTTGTATCTGAATTCCATAACACAAGTGCTTTAGCAACTTACTTTGGGTTCAGAACAATGTATGTAATGTTGTCCGCATTTATCTGATCTTAATCTTACCTTTGGACTTTTCAGTAATTGTTCAATACAAGGAGGTTACAGGTTAAATTCCCTTCTTAATTTTTTTTATTGTCATTTCAACACATTTATGTAAGAAACGCCGCTTTTTATCGTTTTTTTTTGTATTTTTATACTTTAGCTTTATGTGTTTATTCTTTTAGCGGCACCAGAAATACATCATCTATGAAAATGTCAACTGCTTAGCTATCACGGTTCATAGATACAGCCTGATGACGAACAGACAGATAGTAATAGGGTTACCGAAAATAGTATAAAACTATTATTTAATAAAGCATTTCGGTTACATGTGAGTGTGTCGACAGTCAACCGTCGTCCATTTGCAAAACCTATTCATCTAGTATTCGTGACTAAACGTTTATAAATAGGGCTATAAAGAGCCGAGTAAAGGAACCTAATGGCTCGCTAATCGATGGTGGCGGGAATAGACGACTTTTAGGCTTTTGGGCTTGGTCTGAACGTAAATATGACTATTTTTAGTTGGACTCTGAAAGGCTTTTATCTGTTCCTGTTATCTAGTTTATTTTTTGTGATGTGATTGGTAAAATCTGCACTGTGCTGTGTCCTTTTTAATTTCGGATAGGAAATCTTCAAATGACTATAAAAATCAACGTCAATAAAGTGACCAGCCTTCCGTTTTTGCACTAACTAGATAAAAATCGCTTCTCTCTGAGAAAACTCTTGTGTATTTTTGATAAATTATACATATCTATCACAAATTATTCATATAAAAAATTCACCATCCCCGAGAATCTTTCATAATACATATTCTAACAAGAAAACTGCTTTAGTTGTTTATAGCTTCATGCTTTCAACAAATAAATAATTATAAGAAATTTATCATTTATACATAAGGCAAGCAAGAAACAATCAAATACCTATGTAAAACTCTCTTACGTAAAACTGCCTTTGAAGAAGCGAGACAGCAATGGGTAATGTAGAGCGCTATCTCACTCTGACAATGGCAAAAGCTTTATTGAAGCTCATAGTACAGGAACAGAACAGTTTCCTTCTCATATAATGTTGTTCGCTTCGAGTATCGGAAGCTCATTTTCTACGTAAATATTTTCTCAGTAAATAGGATATTTAGATTTTTTTGCTAAGCTTACTCCATCGCTGAGAGTTGACGGTAAGTGTTTTTGAAAGTTAAGTATTTTATACCTGTAGTTTCGTTTGCAAGGCTAGTTAAAATAAAATCGTTATTATGAGGGACTTGCAAAAAAAAGGCTGATGAAAAAGGTGCAACAAATATATTCATGACCTTTCTAAGTGCTGCCGAACCTCAATTTTAATTAATTGTTTGAATGGCGGCAATCTAAATACGGTACCAGAAATTTCAACTGTCTCGAGATACAGAGTGGTGACAGACGGACTTACCGACAGCCTTAGAAATAGCGTTCCGTTTTTACCTTTTAGGTTTTAGGTTACGGTCATCTTTTACTTTATCATACTTTTAGAAGATATTGTATTTTTAAGAATTAAATTATTTTGTACCAAGGGTGTACCACTACTGACTAGAAGAAAATAGTGGAAGAGAGACAACGCACTACAAAGTGTAGCGCAGCTTCTCTTTTCCACAACTGCAATATTCTTACTTCTAAAGAAGGCGTCAAGTCTCCTACATTCTCTATTTCTATTTAAAATAACACTATATCAATGTGATTTTCTAAAATGCTTCCAATTAAACAAACTTCAAAATTATTTGAATAACTAATTTGAAATGGACACATTGTTTAAATTAATTAATATTATTGTTTGATCTAAATTAAGTTTCATTAACCGTACTGGCCGAAAACAAAGAGCATTCTAAATACAACATGATACGGCAATATTTGTTTTTAACTAAATGTTATCTATGATTTTGTAGCGTAAATTTTGGATTACCTAAGTGCAAAAATTTAATTCCAGTCAATTTAGGCTGTCAGCTACCTCTAAACAAAATTTCATCGAAATTGGTCTTGCCGTTTGGGCATAAATTCCAAACCAGAGTGTGACGTGTTTGCGAGTGGCCGAGGATTATTTTTGTTGGAATGCTTGAGGTTCTGTGCGCGAGATGTATGAGTGCTGTGTACTATTATTCTCACTATTATTGTTTTTTTTTTTTGTAAATTTGTGTTATCTGATATTATTTAATTTTTTTTTGTATTTCCTTGTATATTCAATTTATATTAAAATTTCGTATGTTGTACCGATTAGATAATTATAAGGTACTGATGTTGTAAGTTATGTTTTATTTGTATACTAGCTGTTGCCCGCGACTTTGTCTGCGTGATTCTCAAGATGTGAAAATCTATGAAGTTTAATAATAACGATCATAGCAAAAATGTAATGCAATATTGAAAATGAAACACTTTTTTTATATATTGCAAGTAGGAAAAAATAACAGAAGGAATAAGTCAGTCTTAGCACTTCTGCTAAAAATATTTTACTTTCGAAATTTTCCATTTATTAATTGGGTGGGTTATGATTTTCGAGCACGTCTGTTCTTGGGCCGGCCTGCACCTGAAATTACTAGATGGATTATGACAGTGATTATGAGGTATCATAAAATTATTATTGTACTGTAACCAAAGAGGTAAACCAGAACCATATTACTGAGGCCCCAGTGTCCGTTTGTCTGTCTGTCACCTGGCTGTTTCTCAGGAACAGTGATAGCCAGACAGTTGTTATTTTCACACACGATGTTTTCTGACGATATAAAGAAGATGTCAAATTATTTTTGTGGACGGAGCTGGTGAAGTGAGAGTCGGGCTCGGTAACAGTGGATTTTACATAGTGTTATAGTGGTTTCTAAGGTTTACGCGAATGTTAGACATTGAAATGAAACTACTTTTACGGATTTTATCGCGGTGTAATTTTTGATTTTAGTTTCCGACGTTTTGACACCTTTGCAGATATTGCACGGGCAGTCTCCCCGTGACCATGATACCTGCATAAATATAATATACCGCGATAAAATCCGTAAAAGTAGTTTCACTTCAATTACATAGTGTCATAAGATATAAGATTTTGCAAAATTGCACCCAGATAAACGGTTTCCTGAAACACGTTATGTTTGATTGTCCTCTTAATATTAAAACTGATCTTCCTCACAAACATTTGGAATATTTCCAAAATAAAAAAGTTGGTAAACGTGTTATCTTGGCCCCCGGGTGGTTTGATCATGATTTGCCTTTAAATTGCTGATAAATAAATAGCGTGATAATAAAAAAAATATCAGTCACCCCTTTTTTTAAAATTGACAATGACAAAAATCTAAAGTATAGGATATGTGTAATTTGTTACGACAAAGCAAAATATGAACATAAAAGTGACTTCATGTGCATGAGTTCTATTTACTGTACCAATTTACAAAGAAAAATTACGTATTTTATTCGTTAACATACCTGACGATCATTGAAGTAAAATACCTACCGTCATCCCTACTGCATAATATAAATGGAACTTAAATAAAGACTACATGAGGTTGGTTATGAGGTAACGCTTTCGATACCGACTGCCAAAATGAATTTTCCAGACATTGTATGACGGATGTAAGTGCTGATAGCTACACGCACATTATGTTCCTAATCCACGTCGGCTTAGGGATCTCAGAGACTTATTCAGTCTCGTTCCTTCCCCTGTTTTTACCAAGCTACGAAAGAAGAAAATTTTAAATAAGTAGAGAATACAATAAATTGTTAAAGGAATTTTTGGAAGGACCACGTGTGCGGTCTCTATAATAGCGGATGTAGACCGATCAAATCGTTAAAATATTGAAAAATCCCAGGTATCAGTAGACATTATTCTATCAATAGATACATAATGTATATTCATTGATAGCTTCGGTCTTATAGATCTTTCACATTGCATACCTATTTAAATGCAGTTTTTATGCAAGTTTTCTGGGCTTTTTTTATCCAAAATACTTTTGGCCTACGTAATGTTGCAAATTTAAGATAAAAAAATTGTTGCTAGTTGTTACAGATGAACCAAGGTAATAATTAACTGTATCGTTCAGTATTTTTTGTTATGCATAATTATAGATGAGGTCAATGTGAACTACATGCTACTTTGGGTTGAGTGTCACTACGAATGTTTTGATCTTGAAGTAGCATCGCCAACATTACCGAGCTAAAAACATAGGTATATATTCCTATCGTAAATAAATACAAAATCATATTACGGTATTCCACATTTGAACTTGAGTAATTTTAGTACATCAATAAAAATAAAAAGAATTTAAGTTCCTTTCTTTCAAGAATGTACTGATTACGGTAACAATTGCATAAAAAAACGTATTATATGTTTATGTTTCTTTTATTTTACTTGTGAAATAGTCGCAGTAGGCCTATATCAGACTTGAAAGAGAATAAAATGACTAATTTTGTGAAAATGATTTAGTTTCGAAAAATCTTATTACTGCTCTGCCAAAAGTCTTAAGATAAATAGCGTGATGTTTTTTTTTGTAAATTGATTACCGTGCTGCCTACTACTCAATGGGGTAAAAATACACTTCATAATTGTATTGCACGATGTTACGGGTGAGTCCAAAAATTTAAAACTTTACTGCTCATGCCCCCTGCATAGTAGCGTTATGGTTTTTGTATATTTGTTGTATCATGTATACGATAAGGTTCATGCAAAATTTGAACGAAATATATTCAGTAGTTTATGAGATAATTTGATATTTGTTTATAGATATAAAAGGCCCCTGCTCACCCCCTGTAACGAAAAGCGGGATAATAAGTAAAAAGTATGTTGACCGGACCTCTTGTTGATATTCTCTGAAAATTTGAATCAAATCTATCCAGTACTTTCCGAGATCTTTCCGGACATACATACAGACAAACAGACAAACAGACAAACAGACAAAAATTCTAAAAATCATATTTTCGGCATCGGAATCTTTCGTAGACCACCCTGCAATTATTCTTTTTTTTAAATATTCAATGTACAGTTTTCACTTTTCTACAATTTTATTATATGTATAGATGAGTAGTGTAATTGGTTTTTACCATTCTATTCTATTCAATAAATAAATAAATAAATAAAGAGGTTACAAAGATACATACTCTCTCTCAAATTTACTCCTTTAGAATAAAAGCGCCATGCTATATGATTCGCTATTTCAAAATAAATGACTCCAAATTCATAATTTCAAAAAATGAACTTATAACGACCATTTATATCGTCTTTTCTCTTTTTTAAAGGGAATTTACAAAGGAATCAACAGATTTATCCCAATTAGAATTCAGGCGCGTCTAAGAAACATTCACAGTTAACGAAAGAAAGACAAAAAGAAAAACACTCATTAGATACTTGATTGCGTTTAAAAAAGGCCCTCTTTAATTAATTAAAGACGTAAGTCTTTATTCTGTGAGGGAAATTAAAAACAAACTTTTTCCTTTCGTGTTGTCCTGTAATTTATTTTGTGTTGAATTTTTCTCGAGATTAGAAATGTTAGGATTTAGTTTACAGTTGCGTTCGGATGAGGAATTAGCGTTTAATGGAGTATTCCATTGTTGTGAATACTTTTGTTTACGTTGTGATGCTTTTACGAGTCTATAAAGGTACAGAAAATGCAGTAAACACTTTTTACGATAAACGTTTTTTGAAAAAAGACTCCTGAATATGCGTTTTAGTTTTGTGCTGAGGCGGCCTTTACAAATATTGGAGTCATATGCCGAAAGACACGCAGACTCAAAACAAGCAATTCGAGCACACAGATGCTTATTCTACGCAAGGATCGAACCCACGTCGCACGCTCAGTGGATTTTTCGTAGTATACTACTCGGCTATTCGTGTTGTCCTATTATTTATTTATTTTTTTCTACTATAACGCAGGAGATGGGACAAGCATTCTTTACACTGTGGGTCATCAAATGGAATACAAAGAAATAATAAATACAAGAAAACAGTACTAACTTTTGTTACCAAAAGCAAACACGTAATAAAACAGCCAGTGTTGAAAAGAAGAAACTCGACACCTCTCATCAAAAAAATACATTTATTTGAATACAGAATTAATCCAATGACATATAAAAACATGTCAGCAACGGAAAGCAATAAAAAAGTGATGTGAAAACGATGAATTTAATTAATTAACGTAATCAATCAAATTTTACTTTTATCGTTCAATTTATACTAATGAAAACGGGCCTGATGAGCATCGGTATAATTAAATTCACGTTGCCAAAATACATGGTATTAAATGCCTTGCTTTTGCATTTATATTAAAAATCTCGAGTGAAAAATTTAGATTTAAAAGATTTATGTCAAGTGTATTTTTCATCATGAGTTTTTTTTATGTTTTTGACTAATTTGGTAAACTACTGCAGTTGACTATTTCTTTTTATAGCGTATTTTAAGATCTTTTTATGTTTGTGTTTTATAGTTTGCTTGTCATTGAAAGTTTCAAATGACGCCATCTTTGCATTGCGCGTCTTTGTTTTCTTTTGATAATTCAAAGCGGGGTTGATTTTCGAACACTGTTTTTCTTTTTTTGTGACTTTAAAGGCCATTTGCGCCATCTTTTTTTTTCAAATGTTTTTATGGGTATGAGATCAGTCAGCTCCTTCATTCCATTTAGAAATAGAAGTCATCGGTAATTAAAGACGGAAATAATATTGTTCCGATGAGAGATAATGGAGAATAAAGAATCGTATTAATTAGTGCGCTTCACCTGATTTACAAAGAAGAACTAGTTCCCAACTAATTTTCCAAAATCCAAACTTATAATAAGACCAATACAGCCCAATTTACAACAACATGAAAATCGAAATCACACAAACAAATAAACGAACGATACTCACATAATTTACAAGCATAACCCGTCTCAAAATATACCATTACATTATTAATAATAGATATAATAAATATAAAGTGTAGTACGGAACAGCTGCGATGCCTTTGGCCCATTGCCACAAGCATGTAGCTCGGTAGAGGCTGGTAGAGCTCATGTTTTCGATATAATGTTGCAACGACTCTCAGAAATTGAATCGAATAAATATTGAGGAGATTTGTTATGATGCTTTTAATATTTATCGCTTGTTTGGCGTTCGCTTGACGAAATTGTGACTTTAAAGTATAAATTTGGACAAAAAATATTTATTACTGTTTTTAATGACATAATTAATTAATCTGTAGTAGTTACTTATGGAAAAAGTTGTCTGATAACTGGTTCATCTCAACTCTCTCACCTCTAAAATAAATAAATCAATGTCATAAAGACTTTTGGTCCTATTGGGAAGCCTTTTTTTTTGATAACACTATAGTTTTTCAATAACCAGACTTGCGTTATGTGCAACCCTGATTTAATGTGTTTGTTTCAAGACTGGGTATTTTGTGCATGCGATTTAAAACCACGCGAAACACAGGCAGTCGTTATTTAAATAAAAAATATCCTGGGGTTTATGAAATAAACTGTTTCGTCAACCCAATCACACTATGCCTCAAGATTTGCTATTTACTGCATCATCAATTTCTTTCTCCGAATCTTCCAGATTTTGATACATTAAAAAAGAAACGCATATTCAAAATGAAGCTCAGAAACATTAAGCTCCTTTTCCCGATTATTTACGAAGATAATACTTCGATGTAAAAGCCATATAACAAAAACAATGGCAGGAACACTCGATATGAATTCGAACATTAATCGCCAGATCATTTGAGTGCATCAGTTTTGTTTACTGATAGTAAAATCCATTATATGAAAGGACTCGGCACGAAATATGCCAATTAACTTATGCAAATAAAAATTGATTTTTGGAATGGAACATTTGGGTTAAAAAGTTTTTAATGTGGTGTTGACAGTACTATTAGTTGATGGTCTTTTGTCGTTTGAATATGTTTGGTTTGCAGTAGGATTTCGGAAAAAGAATTTGAAATTTTTTTTTCGACTATTTTGTCCCTGCAATGGTTATTGATCCAAAAAGTCTTTTACAGTCGCCTTAATATATAAAGTTTTTGGTTTATATAAGAATTCCTTGAATTCTTTGATTCCTTAGAAATTATAAAGTGCAGGCACTTTTCATAAATGTAACATGGAGACAATACGGAATTTTGTTTGCATCATCATTAGCTTCATCTTTTATTTTAAACGACCTCCTTTCGTCCTATACCAGTAAAAAATTAACGTTCACACACATCCTATACCTATCATCTGATAATCCACTTTAAAACTATCAACCCAAATTTTTGCCTTTTTAACCAGTCTTTGAGTAAAACCAAAAATTTCATCAACATAACCAGGAATCCACAGCCCTAGTTTCCCCAAAACAGCAATCCCTTAAGGCATCTGAAAATCACACCTGGAAAAATTCTTCACTAACTTTAATGCGCGTGTTGGCACAGAGTACATTGCCTGGAAAAACGTACTTGGGAGGCATGGCATCGGAAAATGCAACTCAAATGGCCATACGCTACTTACCTTGTGTGCTGAACTAGAGCTTGGCATAACCAATACGTTTTTTCGGTTGCCTGACAAATATAAAACCTCCTGGATGCATCCTCGTTCACGACACTGGCACCTCCTCGACTACATCATAGTCCGAAGGCATGACCTGAAAGATGTACTTATTACCAGAGCTATGCGGGGTGCTCAGGGCTGGACGGATCATCGCCTTATCAGATGCAAAATGAGGCTCAACATCAAGCCTCCACGTAGGGCAGAACATAAGATACCAGCTAGGCTGGCGTTCTTAAAACTAGTTCTGGATGGGGACATCAGAAAAGAACTTGATGAGACATTTGAGAAGGCTGCATCTAACTCTGCGGGCAACCTAACTATCGACGCAAAATGGCGTTGCTTCGCTGACAACTTACACAAAGTCTCCAAACAGGTTATTGGTAAGGTGAAAAAGAAAAACCAAGACTGGTTCGATGATTCTGACACAGAATTACGCAAACTTGTTGAGGAGTACCGATGTTCTCTTAGGAGTGCACACAGTAATCAACAGCGAAATGCACTACATCAAGCTCTGAAGAGAAAAGTGCGTGAATTGAAGAATGACTGGTGGCTGTCTAAGGCTCAAGACTTACAACTATTAGCAGATACCAATCAAACTGCAAAATTTTTCGAAAGCCTCAGAGTAATTTATGGCCCCCGTTGTAAGAAGACAGCACCAGTGTATTCGCGTCATAAGACCACCAAGCTGACTGATCCCTCAGATGTTCTTCTTCGTTGGGCGGAGCATTTCAATGAAGTGCTCAATCCTGGAAGTCAAGGAGCGGATCTAGACTACATCGGTTCTTTAGACAGTTCACCAGTTTCGTCCGATCTCGAGACTCCACCAACCTATGAGGAATTTCACAGAGCTCTATACCGTTTGAAGAATGGCAAATCTCCAGGTTATGACAGTCTTCCTTCGGAGGTTTTTAAATACGGAGGGAAATATATTAAGACCAGACTGTTTGAACTTGTGCTACAAATATGGGACTCAGAAATAGTTCCACAAGATTGGAAGGATGCTTTTATTAGCAAACTCTACAAGGGCAAAGGGGACCTATCTGACTGTAGTTCTTACAGAGGTATCGCCTTACTATCTGCGGCTGGCAAGATACTGGCTCATGTCATCAATAGCCGTCTAGTCAAGCTTGCTGAGAGCTTCCTACCAGAAAGCCAGTGTGGTTTTCGACCAAATAGAGGCACAGTTGATGCCATATTCGTACTTAAACAGCTTCAAGAAAAATTCCTCGAACAGCATCGTGACCTCTACTTGTGCTTTGTGGACCTAGAAAAAGCTTTTGACCGGGTTCCCAGATCCACTCTATGGATTGTTCTTGAAAAACGGGGATGTCCACCAAAATTTGTTAACTTGATACGCCAGTTCCACGAAGGCATGTTTGCTAGCGTACGCCATGAGGACAACTTCACGGAACGATTTCCGGTCACTAGCGGCGTCAAACAAGGCTGTGTCATGGCCCCGACACTCTTTGCCATTTACTTTTCTGCGGTAATGAGTGATGCTATTGCTAAGTGTGGGGATAAGATCACCCTCAATGTCCGCATGGATAAAAGCGTCTTCGATCTGTCGCGCTTCCGAGCAAAACGCCGGATATCTACTGTCCCTGTTGCGGAGATACAATATGCCGATGATGTCTGCCTTATGGCTGGCAGTCTATCCGATCTCCAGGAATGTCTCGACTATCTAGACGAATCGTGTCGTAAATTCGGTTTGGTAATCAGCGCATCGAAGACCCAGATACTGAAACAGCCTACAAGGAAAACATCTGCAGACGACACGCCTGTTTACCTCAGAGGCAATCCTTTAGAGGAGGTAGGAACATTTCGGTACCTGGGTAGCCTCGTACGAAGTGACAATCGTCTCGAGTCTGAAATATCTGCAAGGATCGCTAAGGCCGCAGCAGCATTTGGTGGGCTTAACCAACGTGTTTGGAAATCCCATGATCTCAAATTAGGCACTAAGCTAGCTGTATACAAAGCTATTGTACTACCTTTGCTTTTATATGCCTCGGAGACCTGGTGTCTATACAAAGGTGACATTAAACGCCTCGATATCTTCCATCTAAAATGTCTCCGAGCTATTCTCCGCATACGCTGGCAAGATCGAGTTTCCAACACGGAGGTTCTCCGTCGATCAAACATATCGGGTATAGAGGGTTACCTAATAAAGGGACAATTGCGCTGGTGCGGTCACGTGGTCCGTATGGAGTCCTCCAGATTACCCAAAAACTTATTTTACTCCGAGATTAGTACCGGCAAACATCAGTCTGGAGGGCAGTATTTACGATACAGAGACGTACTGAAGCGCAATCTTAAATCAGTGGGCCTGTCACCAACCTCTTGGGAGCAGCTAGCTACACAAAGACCAGAGTGGCGAAGAGCTGTTCATCAGAGCATACAAGACTTTGAACAGCGGCGTCTTGAAAACTTAGACGCCAAACGCGAGCTCCGAAAATCCCGTCCCAAGCCCTCCTACAATTACACCTACAATGCGCAAGGACAACTCTACTGCGCTACTTGTGACCGCGTGTTCAAGACCAAGTTTGGTTTCGCAAGTCATATACGAGCACATGATCGAAACCAAGCTGCCAGTATATGCCAGGGTGTCGCTGTCGACGGAAACGTCTAGGAGGACATCATCATCATCATCATCACATTCAAAACTTTTTGGTCGGCCGACGTTCTTTTTTTTATTTTTAAGCTCCGTACAACGGGAAGGGATTTTTAGGAGTTTCGCAGTGGTTTTTTTGCTTTGTGGGGGGGGGGGGGTTGGAACATTTGCAAATAAGCATGTGTTAATAAGTGTCGTCAGTACAATGCTTTCAAAAGGGCTTTGCTGTCTGTCCGATCGTTTATCAGAAGCCTGTATCTATATAAGCTTAAATTTTACAAATGGTGTGTTTCTGCTGTTGCTTTTATAATAAATACAAATAAAAATTGGTGATAATGTCACTGTTATCATAAAAATGCTTAAGCTTCACCTTTGCTTAATTACTCATTAATGAGTTGCCTGATGATAATTAAATTTATTGCAGTAAAATTTGAAAACCTATTAAATAGATTATCTTTATTCACAATTTAATGAGCAACGATAAATTAATTTCTAAAAAAATCCATAAATTTAACATAAAATAATAATAAAACCATACAAAAATAGGCGAGAATGTTAACACGAAGTAACAAACAGACGACCGTATAATTAAATAGCGAGAAATTTGCAAAATGGCGTCTGGCATTCATCGTTCACTTTAATAGTGTTCTGAAATTAGCATACTTGAATTTTGATTAGCAGTAAAACACAGTTGAACTTTGTAACTGTTCTGCCGAGCTCCCATTATCACGAGTTTAATGGACAAAACCTCTCTCATTATGTGTGGTGTTGCCATAAATTGTGCCGCTGACAGATTTTATATCCAAATTTGGTTATTGTTAAATGAGCTGGATTTTTTACTGGGGCTCTGATTTACATGATACCATTTCGGGATGGTTTTTTTTTAATTTTAATGTATGGGGTAGAGTTGGGAATGGTATGATGTCAAAATATTTAACTACTTTTGTACTTGTATTATACAGGGTGTCCTACCACTTCTTCAAATACGGCTGTAGCAGTTAATTTTGGATATTTATTTTCACTCAAAATAGCAAAGAAGAACATGACAGAGATGTTCAGGGGCGCAGTATATTTTATAAGAAATCTTTACTATTGGACCTGCAGTAGACTATGTGGTTGACTAACAATTATAATAGTTGTGAAAACTTAACGTCGCTCTACAAATCATAGTGAACTGTTTTTCTTTCGCAGTTGTTCGTCTTATCTATTTTAATAGAAATATGTGAAAAGATAAAATAAAAAAAATATAAAAATAAAACATTTCGGTCTAAACTTGCGATTTATCTTGACATTTAATTTAATAATTGCAAAGACACCATCACAGCAGTGACACAGCGACACAACGAAAGTTTACAATATACGATCAATGGATTTCCTGATCTATTATATTAAACTTGAAAAGAGGATGCCTCAAACAATACCTACAGCGTACAGTTTCCATAGCAACCGTTTAGGGATGAAACAATATTGAAGATGCTGTGTCTCGTGTTGCATTTCACCCTGAAAGACTAATTGTTCTATTTTAAGAAAAGGTCTTTACAAGGTGACGTATCTTAAGGTCAACGAAATCCTATTAATAAACCTCGTTTAATACTAGTATGCTGAGTAAAAGAACATATTTTTTACATTTTATTTCCTTGATTTTGGTTTACTGTAAATGGCCAATGGTGTAATAATAAAAAAAATGCTCAAAATTTCATTACTATACCTTTAAGTGGGTTGTGTTTCAAAATCCGTGACAGGCCAATAGGTGAAAATGTTACGAACTCTGTGTTTCTGTTATGGATTGGACAATAAAAACAAAGAGTTTTACATACGATAGTACGGATCTCTTCATGCGTGAGTACGACCGGCACTTGGCCGGTTTTTAATGGAGAAAAACAAATAACGGGCATTGTTCACTCGTATGCAAACCTCAACCTTTGTTCAGATCAATCTGACATAAAAATTGAACTATAATACATTTTTTTTTCGGATAGTACCAAACTTTTTTTGCGATACATTTCTTTAAATTGACCACTTAAAGAAAGACTTCATTAGTTATGGCAGACATTCAACGGGATAGATGAAGCTAAAAACAAGCTTCTTAAATGTTATGCCTAAATTTATGCACCTTAAAATTATATGTTTTATGCACCTTAAAAAACTGCTATTATTTTGTAAGTATTTTTGTGTGACCCATACCGTTACGTCCTTGTGACGTCACAAAACAGATGTTCAAATCATCACATGATTTTCCTTTCCGTACAGTGTTTGTTCCGTACAACGAATTAAGATGAATTTTATATTTTTATAGCTCGTTTGACGAGATTGTGTTTTTTGCTTACTCGCATGTAATGTTTTGTTGGCTGTGAAACGTTTGCATTTTGCATATGTAGAGTCACTTTATAGCAATTACACTGGTATTAACAATGCATAGAGTTCATTTTCGTTTAACTTAATAGACGTAGTATACTTAGTTTAGTTACTATTCAATAGTTCTATCGTCAATTTAAAATGTTCCTTATGACTCCAGCGCCTAATATAGCGTAGGGAACTGTCAGGCTTCTACTACTGGTCTTACCTAAAATAAGGCAGGGTAGACCTCTTAATATGGCAGCATTGCTTTCGAAATACCATTTTCACAGCTCATCTATCAAATGATAATACCATTTTTTGCAACTTACAAGATGGACCTATCTTAAATTTGCAGTGAAATGAAATAATTTACGTTGCAAATAGGATAGATGTCATCACTTTCATGTGTCATTTTTTAAATTTTTTAGTTGCTTTAGTTAAAGGGGGGAGGGGCTGAATAAATACTGTTTTGGAAAACTATTATCATACAGCCAAATGATAACATCAACTTTGTGCAAGTCCCAAGAAGGAGATATCCCAAACGCCCCTTATATCTGCGACAACGGGAAACTCAAAAACGGGGTTGAAATAAAAAAAAGAACAAAAAAGTCGCCCCTCTAAAGTTTCCAGAGTGATTATCTCGGATAGATGTAATTAATTTGACAGGTCTCCCGGCTGCCCCTTAATTACAAGTCGGGCCAAATTAAGGCAGCAGTGGGAAATATTTGCGATATTTTAGCATGTCGCGAATCGACGATTTAAAAATGCAAATTGATACTTGCATGTAAATGAAAGTATCCTTTGCTGTCTGTTAGACGGCTATGAAATTGTCTCGGTAATAACCCATATGAAAAATTATCCTCGATTTTCTAATTGAATACCTCAACTTGATTAACTTTCATTTGAGTCACCACTCGAAAATATTTACACATATATTATTATATTATATTCGTTTTTTTTTCCGCTTTCAACCCCCACAACTTTTAAAATGCTCAAACATGTCTAAAATTCACACATAATTCACCTTAAATACTAAACAAAAACTAAATTGAAATCGCTTGATCCATTCGGGAGCTATGATGAAGCATACAAATACGTCAAAACGTAAAAACAACTTTTTGCGTCAAAGGACTCTTCACTTACTTGCATTTCATACCAACACTATTAACACATGTACGAGACCTTGTTAACATAGTATAAAACCTTAAAATTAATAGACCTTCTGTCTTTCCTACTTAGCGTATACCTGCGAAATGCTAAGAGCATACGAAACACACCTGCCGTCGAATAGAAGGCATACATTTTCAGAGAAAATCGTCTACCACACGTCTATAATAACTACCTATACAAAACTCAACCTTATGACGTCGGTTTAAGGAGTCTTTTTGCATGGCTCAGGTAAAACTTGCGTGGTTGAATGTATAGCCGTAAGAACCAAGATTAGTCTCAAATATGTTTATGTTTTGTTCTTAATTTTGTTGCAGTAATAAAGAGTGGAGTAATTAGTTCTGGTTATTGGTACATATATTGTTGCTTGTTACTGTTTTGAGTTATTGCGTAGTATATTTTTATTTTTCTGCTATAATTTTTATTTATTACTGTAGCCTGTAAATCTTGTACTACTTCGTAAGCGTCTTCCATACAGAAAGGTACTTTTATTTATGTTTTTTTGGATTACCTCCCAAAGGATAAAAAAGTACCCCATGTCTAGTTTTGCCGTATCTTTCTGAACGTCTGTTTATCACCTGGTTGTATCCCATGAACCGTTATAGCTAATATGTGTTTTATTTGGCTTATTTATACGAAATCCAGTGTCAAGAGACCAACTTAGACTTGGTCGGTTTCTTTGTAATACTTTTTTAATATTTAATATTTTTTTACTTCATTTAATATGTGGCATAATATGGTATAAATCGAAATACGATACAACTTGATCGCAATAAAGATAAAAACATATAATTTAAAATTACACATATTGGATACACCAAATAAATACAAAGATATCAATTTTCCTGAAAATTATTATAGACTGGCCGTAATTTCTTATTTTCTTTCTACATTAAAAATGTACCAAAAGTGCACCTCATATCGTCGATTCTGAATGCTCCCATAATATTTTAGCGTAGGGGCTGATGACCTCAGACTAATAGTGAACAGATGTATCTTATTGCCTGCATCATTGCAATTAAACTCGTCGAGCAAACATGTATTTCACAATATCCATGACATTTTAAGTTTGTTGGTTTATGAGTATTAGCATGATCAATAATTCGACCTTTTTCGACTGGTCATCTGTAAAAGCAGTTAGTGCGCTCACTACTCCAAATTTTGATCGAGATTTAACATTTTTTTCTATTGTACAGCTCGTTATATGTAGTAAGCAAAAGTGTGATACAAACATATTGAGCTCTATCTCAGAAACAACTGAACAAATTTTAATGACACTTACGCTGTTTTTGAATTAAAGCTTGGGTAAAATAAAATAATGATTATGATTCGAACAACACTTTCGGAAAAATGTTGTGAACAAAACACTTATTCCATTTTGTAAATCTAATTTTGAGATCGACTGAGTCCCATACCCTTTCCCCAAGCAATTTAGGTACCACCTCCCATAATCACATTCCTAACACATTATCCTCCAAAAAACCTCGTTTTAAAATCAAAGCATCGCCCGTTATACTAACCCACAACCCCCGACCGCTAAGTACAATATGTGGATTTAAAATTCCATTTCCGGATACGTGATCGCATAAGTTCCGATCCGGATTCCGGTACGGAGTCGGCCGTGTTTGTACAGTTCTATCGTTCTGCTGTTCGACCGGTTTTGAGTGTTCCGGATGGCTCCGGCTTTTGTTTTTCAGCTCCGCGGTTATGTTTCGTAACAGTTCTCCTGTATTGATTGTACTTATTGGTTAGCTGTTGCATTCAGAGGGTTGAGTTGTTTTTGTTTTTTTTATGAGGTTGGGATTTGAGATTATTTTGATTGGTATTTGAGTTGTTTTTTAATATGGTTATACTATACATGCATTTGATAAAGTTATGTTTCCTTTAATTTCATACAATCCTTACTAGTCTCAAACTAAGCAGAGCTTTTATAAAGAACACTAGACAACTGATAAATTTAGGTAAATTAAATAGTTAATATACATACATCAAAAAAGAAAATACAATCCATCCATCAATTCAGGTCTAATCTATAAGGCGTATGTGTTAAAACCTCGAAATTTTTATTAACTTCAATTTACTGATAAAGCTTAAGAAATAGGACGATAAATTACCAAAACGAATAATCCCCCTCCAGCAAAAATATCATTTAATCATTCCTTCCCTTCAAATTAAAACACAACATCTCAAGACGACCTTTGGGCAACCCTTTCTTGACTATTTCCAGGACTATTTGTCATCAGGCATTATCCGGGCCGGGTATGCCCGGGTATACCCGGGTATCTAAGACCATCACTTATTTGAATTAATTGCTGTACCCGGGATCAAAGCATACCTAAGATTTAGACATTTTTGCTTGTAATACAATTCATCTTAGTCAATGCTACCTTAGCTGGGCATTTGTACAGCTAACAACAAAAATTTTCTTTTGGAAAAAAGAGCTAACGATGACAATTACCTAAGTTATTTTCTCTCTTCCAATGGAATAAATAAAAAATAACTGTTAATCTTAACCATTATTTAAGAGACATAAATTGTGACTATGTGAGTTTGTCGAAGGCAATCTCTTGAATTGCCAAGTTGGTTAACCCCAAAATGATTTAACCCCACACCAAAAAAATAGTCTTTATCTGGTATAAACAAACGTAATTATAGATTGCGAAGAAAGGAACATTGTTTGTTACCTCTCGTTGACCAAGCTATCTGCAACTATTTAAAAATGTATCCATGGGGAAGCTTTGTACGAAACTCAATTAGGAGTCCACCTTCATTGCGTACCGTCAGCATTCTCTAAATTACTAACCATTTACTAAGCTGTTGATTATTGCCCGGTTTGGAGTTGAGAGAGTGTACCAACAGAGCTTAAAGTACGAGTTGTGGAAGAGAGACAGATTCTGCCTTCTTCTTCATTCATTCTATTTCTATCTACTTCATACTGATGTCATGGCAATATCATTTTGTGGGAATTTAAATCTGCTGCGAAGAATTTTAATAGCGTTGTTAATAACGTTCACGAGGTCATCTATTTTATTAGGTATGAGGAAGGTAGCAAGACAAAAATTTAAATGTAATGTGTTTGAAAAACCTAATATATTGTATTTTCTTTTATAAAACAGTTTTTAACCTGAATAATTTTAATACCCAGAGTATCTAGATCAACAAAAGTTAATTGCAGAAGTTTATGCAGTCCAGAAAAATTCTAGCAGATCGTTATTATAAGTTTCTGATTTTTTTTAAAGACCCATTTTTTTTTATTTAATGATAGATCACTGTATAAGAATTGCATTACTTAAAAATGGATAAATCTCTGAAAACCACTTCATCTATTTAAAGATGTATCGGGACACAATAGTGAGACGACGTGGGTGCAAAACTCAATTAATGGACTGCTTTCAGCGACTTACCAACTACCACTTGATTAAGAGAATGTAAATAATTTGTAAGTACATGCTCGAGTTATGAGCTGAAAGCGGTTATCCGAAAAAAATCTTGCACCTACAATGAACGTGACCATATATGAGATTAATTTTTGTATCAGTTTTTTCTAACTTTGACTATTGGTTCAGTGGTTTTTAGTTAAAGTGAAATTCAGTCTATTCATTTTCCCATCGAAAGCATCCTATTCCGACATCTTTTTATATTGACTGTGCATCTCATACTCGGATTCTCGGTATTCTACCGTCCACATTTTGGCTATAGTCAGGCTTATGGCTATTTGGCTATGGTCAGTTTGGAATTCTATTTATTTAACGAACTGACTAATAAAACTATGATCCTGTGCATTTCCCAACTTGTACCACATTCCAACGAACACTCTGTACCTACGAATATTGCGTTGAAATTGGATTAAGCGGTGTTTAGTTAAAACCGATGAAAGGGTAAGCTTCAGTGATTATTTGATGGTATTGTCTAATTTAGACCAAGTTGCTACTTGTAATTTCCTCAACACACATGTTGGGTGTGAACTTCGATCTTCAGACGTAATTTGAAATGGTTTTAATTGTCGCTTTGTGCTGTTGAACTTTTAATTGGAAGGGAAGTTCTTTTTCTATCTGCGTTTAACTTGCATAAAGTGTATTTGTGTGTAAAGAAAGGCAGTCATGTTCAAAAATTTTGTCAGGATTACCAATTTCAGTGATTTGGGCCGTTATTTACCTATCGAATATGCTTTTTATTAAAATGCTGTTCACGCTGAGCACTCAGTTAATACTTTTTCCGTAATCCTTTTTTTATATTTGTGGCATATGTTTTTTTTAATAGTGAATCAAATTCGATCCAAAATATGCATTTTTTTTTCTTTTGGTATGGTTCAAACACAATATTCTGTCAGATTTTACTATCCGTAAGACTGGCACGTGGTTTCAAAACGCCCTTGGCAATTTTTTTGTTGTGCTGGTTTCGCCAAGATTTTTTCTAATACACTGGTGCGTGGCTCTTAGCCTACAACAACCTGTGAGTTGGCAGTCAAGAGGTAATTTACTTACTTAAAAAAAAGTTAATGAATTTAATCGTTTTGTCGCGAAGAGTTTCACAAACATACAAGTCACATGCACAAAGACACCCAGACTCAGGACAAGCATTTGATCGCCACACAAATATGCTTGCCCTACGTTAGCTTGTATAACTTATCAATTTCTAATCCAAGAAACATTTGATTACACAGTATCGAAGTACAGTAACCTAAATTAAGCAAATAACTGGAAAGCAATATGTAAGATCCAATGGCGTTGCAATTCCATTACTAAGATTGGAATGGGCCACGTTAATGGTAGTTCGGTAAACCATGAAATTGTGAGTTCTCCTTACGAATTACAATTACGATTTTATGGGTATACTATACACTACACGTACGTTTTTTTACGTGAATAACAGATGAGTTCGATGAGTAAGTGTTTTTCGCATTATGTAAGGGCAGTAACTTTCATCACTGAAAATCAGCGCTGTGACTTTTTCCTGCATTAGGTCGCAGCATTATGCTGAGCGAAGGCCGTATTGCGAGATTGTTACGCATGCTACCCCCTCATGTTTGTTTTTATATACATACTAGCTGACCCAGCAAACGTTGTTTCGCCGATTTTTTTTTCTAGTTGTATGTATTTTTAATGCCACATTATAAAAAAAAATTAAAGAAAAAAATTCGTCCAAATAATAAAAAAATAAATTTTAGTGTGGGCAACCCTTGTCACTTAGGGGTATGAAAAATAGATGTTGTTCTATTCTCAGTCCTACCCAATATGTATACAAAATTTCGTAAGAATCGGTCGAATCGTTTCGGAGGAGTACGGTAACTAACATCGTGACACGGGAATTTTATATATTAGATATTAATTATTATTATTTTTTCTGTTATATCTTTGTCTTCATGTTATTTTAGTCTGTTGTGTTATGTATGCGTACAATGTTCGCAATAAAACACTTTTTCTTTCTTTCATTATTTATCATGGTAAGTTGTACGTATTTTGTTGCTATGTAGGACGTTAGTATGATAAGTTATAGTTGTGTATTCCTAAATTGATGGTTTACATAAGACTGGATGTCTAGTTTAATCCTGAAAGTTTCTAAGCTGACTGCTACACAGATAGACAAAATGCTAGGTAAAAGATTTCCTTTATCTTTGTTGTTTCCGATATAGCTAGTTAACAAATGATGAAAAATATTATTAGTTAAGTACGGATTTCATTTAGAAAACATAATTTGCCTATAATTGACTCTATGGCAAATATCCGAATCCAAATAAATGTGATTAATAGCGACAGAGCATTTGCCGACGTCTCAAATATAAAACGACGTTTCCGCATTCGTAAATGTACAAATAAAACGAAATATTATTTCGGGCTCAACACGAAATACCGAATTAAAGTCCAACATGTTAAAATAAAAGCGTGAAAACTTACACAGACTGAACGAAATCCATCGTAATTTTATTTCGGCGCTCTATCGTATGTTTTCGAATTAATGTTCTGGTTATTATGTTGGTGAATTAACATAAGCCTACTTAACATAATTATCAGAATAATAGCGTCCGGATTAAAGTACATTTATACCTTGTTTTGTGTTGATTGTGATAATATAAAGCTCGATTAATGAGAATTTGTGTATGGTTATGTGTACTGCTCCATTACCATCGGTTGTGGGATGTAGACAAGTTTGGTGATTTCAATAAATATTATTTGCCTGAAGATTCCGGACTGTTTTGTTGTCTGTATTATCTAGGTACTATAGCTTTTTTTTATTTGGGTTCCTTAGGTAGTAGAACCTCATTACTGAGACTCCTTTATCTATCCCGTTACCGTGTAAACCGTTCTCGTAAACCGTGATGGTTAGACAGTTTTTTTTTCGGATTATATACTTTTCATCTCGACCGAGGTCAAGCAACGATTGTTACGATCATAATATTTATTTTTTTGCCGGTTCATAATCTCTATTTTGATTTCTATTATTTTTTTGTTATAACAGCAACAGAAACATATATTATCATCTAATCATAATTTCAATTAGTTATGACGCTACGTGCATCTCACATAGCTTGGTGACAGACAAACGGACAGGCAGTCCAACCTTAGTAAATAGAGTTCCATTTACCCCTTTGGATAAAGAACTATAAAATCTAATAATTAACCACATGAAACGACGTCACTATAAAAGCAGCTGACAAATATCAGACTAAGATACGAGTCAGAAAAAAACAATAAAAAAATTAAAATTAAAACTCAAATTAAAATTAGCGATGCAAATTCATTAGAAATAGAAGAGCATCGTGTGTCGCATACAATATGGCTCGCTTGATTCATTACACTGACGTCACAGCGGTCGCCGGGTGAGTTGTGGACGAAATTAATTGTAATGCGTTTATTTAGATGTGTTTTGAGTAATGTTACTTAGGAATTTAATTTGGGAGTGAGTGTTGGTGATGGCTTTATTATATAACCAGCTGTAGCTTGCTGGTTTGTCCGGCTGAATGACGGTTTTAGCTGCAAAATCTGCATCCTGTCAGTTAATCCACGGTGTCCACCAGTCACATACCAAATTTCATTGAATACGATCCAACCGTTGGAGCATAAAGAGTCAGCAAACGTGAAATTGTCAACACACTAACAAGAAAACTCGTTATAGAAGATTCGGGAAAAGGTTAAAAAGGTGAATTAAGAAAACTGACGTCTCACAAAACTGTATATTATAAAGCAGCTGATATATTATACACAGATGAAATTTTCATTGAAATCGTACATATTATTTATGTGTTTTTAGTATTATCAACGTTAATAAGCTACTAAATTCCTATAAGCAATTTATAATTAGTATATAATTTATAAACAAATAAATTCTCAACTAAAACACGTGTTCATTAATATTTAAATATTATATATTATTCGATTCAAAGAAAACATTTCTAACCTAAACCAGATCTGTATCAAAAAGCGAAATTATCAATGTAATTAGATTTCATAACTTTAAAATATATTATTTTTCTAATATTATAAATGTGAATGTTAGTTTGTTTGTTACTCCTTCACGCGAAAACTACCTGATCGTTAAGACTTTGTAAAGATATTGTGGAGATATTTTAGGTAGCATTAGATTTTACTAAATAAAACGTGTCTTAATGCATGTAACTTGAATTGTTGTGAAAATCCAGCGATACAAGGATTTAAATTCTTATATCAGGAGTCGTTTAATAATAAAAAAGCAACGAAATAATAAAATGTTTGTAAAACAACCCAAATCTTAACCTAACGCCATCTAGTACTCATAAATGAAATTCCAGCAATGAGTACTGTAATACCGATGCTCTGTATTACCAAAGGTCACGTCAATATCCAATCCAATTGACTCAACTATAACAGACGACGATAGACGCAAACGAAGCCGCGTGCTGAGACAAGTAAATTATATTTATTCTTATTCTATCTGAGAGAAAACAGCTGTTTCTCATTAATAACGATAATACGATTAGTTATTTAAATGATCTTTATCATATCGTTTGATCCTTTCATGTCTGTCTGTTTGTTTGTTCCTCAATAGATAGCGTTTGGTAAATGGATATCGCGGCATCTGGGCGCGACAAATTACCTATTCTATCTGTCATCGCGAAACGAATCGTTGTACTTTAACGTTTCTTGGGGTTCCGTCATCGTTGTTCGTTATTTTTTTGCGGAGAACATTTTGAAAGTTGTCTTTTGTTTTGTGTAAGTTCTATTGCGAGACTTGATAAATATTTCAGCGGGCTGGACTCGCTGCTTTTCGTTAAGATTTAAAAGGTTCAAGTTCTAAAACTGCTAGTATGCAAGTAAAAACAACATGTCACTTCATCATACACATTATACAGGTATAGACATTAAAAACAATATACCTAAGCCATCGTCTAGGGCAGAATGTTGACATTCTGAGAACATTTATTCTTGATCATTTAAGAATATTTTTCTACGAATCTTACCTTGGCTATGCTTTGGGTTGACTACGACTGACCGAAAAAAAAACAACAGAAAAATCTGCGGAACCCTACCATGAACCTCCCCACAACATTTTTCTCACCTTACCTATGTTTTCGTGAAATATTTTCGAGATTCTGTGATTGATGTTCGGTTGACGCTTCGCCGACTAATGCTTACGAGAAGATTGATCTGTCCCAGCGGCACAAAGTACATGTACCGTACCTCTATATTATTTAAATACGATACCGTGGTAAGGGATATGCGAGCTTTGATGAATAGGTATTTGATTGCCTTTTAAAATGTATTTATTTTTGTTGTACGAAAGATATTTCCCCGCCTTTACAAATGTTCGGTATTTTTGGATAAAGGTGACGTAATGGAAACGTTTTTTTTTTTAAGAACATGGTTTTTAACCTTTTACTTATTTTAAATGTATGCCAAAGGAATACGAACTTTTAAATAAGATTACAATCCATTAATAGTAAATATTACGTTCAGTAAAAAAAAGTCTATATTAATTATTAGTCTGCACAAAGAACCGAATGGTTGAGGACACCCCGCCATATCCACTAAGCGCGACGCGTTGAGGGTTCGACCCCTGAGTAGGACAAGTATTTGTGTGATGCACGAATGAATGTTAGTAAAACCCTCGTGAACCAAGGATTAAATTCCTTACATTATGAGTTGTTTTTTTTAACAAAAAGCTTGGCATGGAACATTGGAGTCATAACCATACACAATATTCATATATATTTTACATCATCTTTCATGGTGGCCTGTTATACTTTTAAGACTACCAAACTCACAATAGATTTAGTATCTATTGTACCTATACCTATAGGCACCAACTCATTAAACATAGAAGTAAAGAGAACACAAAACCCTTGACAAGTAGGCACTCTCACTGTTTAATGCGCTTAGAATGCTATTCAAGACTTTTACAACCACTCAAAAAGACGTAAAAAGCGTTAGTAAAACGTATCTTTCTTGTATCTTTTTAAGAAAGGAGTTTGTAACTGAATAGAACTGCAATGTCTTGGGCCTTGTGGTTGTGGACTTGTGAATAGATTTGTGCCCGACGTTGCAAGTTTGAACTCAGTGTGGTAGTAATAATAAGTATCAATGATCTTTTCATAGTTATGTTTACTTTTTAGCCTCTCCTCTTTATACGAGCCTTTGCCCAACGTTTTGTGGTGTCAGCTTCCAGTCTCAATAGATGCAGCTAAGTGCCAGTACCAGTTATAAGAAACAACTGCCAATTTGACATCTTCAACCCAGTTATCTAGGCAACAGGACACGCTTTTGTCAGACTGGTTGTCAGGCCTTCCAACTTCTGACTACCCATAAGGACAGACAAAGAAGTGTAAATAAAAGCTGAGACTCTCAATTTAATTTCATTATTATACCGATAGTCGCTATTGTTTGTAATTTCTGTGTTCATAAATAAACATTATTTTGTGAAATATTTTCCACTCAAAGTTAGTTGAACTTACCATAGGACAATATCGTCTTGCAGAAATGCATATTTTCCGACAGGATATAGGGCAAACAAAACGAACACAAGTATAAAAGGTAGAACTAACATAAACCAGAAAAATACGTTCAAGGGGACACCTGTTCAGTCCAAATGACCGATCGTCCCGCAAAAGAAATGTCAAACGGCTCATTCGACAGATGTGTCTTCCACGGTCGGATGAAACTAGATTAATACAGGTAGCGAGGTAGCGTAAAACGTAGGACTTAGATATGTCACAAGTATATCGATGGGGTGACCTGAGGGTTTCCGGGCCTCCATTGGCAGCCGAGTGGTCACTACGCCAAAACCACTGTGTGCGTCGCGTCGCGGGATCGATCCGATCAACCGCGTAGGACGTAGGACAAGCATTTGTGTGATCCACGAATGCTTGTTCTGAGTCCGGGTGTTGTTGTGTGATTCTGTGATTAAATTCCTTATTTTGGGAGTCGTTTTCTATGGAAAAAGTTAGACCTGAGGGTCTACCACTACCTCTTCAACTAATACGGGAATGGTTGTGGAAGCTTGACAGCGCAATACATGGTGTAGAGCGGCATCTCTTTTACACGTCTGCAATAATATTATTTTAGTAGTGTTGTTAGGATCTTTCTATGTTATCCTTCGTTCTTTTTTCTGTCTTTATCTTCTTCAGGAAAGAGGATCTTATTGATAACCATTGACAATCTGTAACCATTTTCCATCAGGTCACAATACGATGCTTTTAAACGTCATGTGGATTTTTTTTGGGTTCCGTATTCAAAAGTACTTAGCGAACCTACTCAGGTCTTTTGTCCGATTGTCTGTCGGTCCACCTTTCTGTCACCAAGCTGAATCTCATGAATTGTGATAGTCAGTTGAAATTTTCACAGACCACTGACCACCTCAACTCAATTACATACACAACACTCTAGCCTTTAGTAAAAGAAAATATAGGTTGAAATACCTTTACTATGTCCATTAAAAGTAAAAGTCTAGTTTCTATTTTAAATTTCAATTATAAAACTTCAAAAAGAATAAATTATCAACTATTAAAATATTAAGCTGAAAGGGATCTAAGGGACAGACGACTCCATTCGAAAAACTTACAAAACTCCTCGTTTATTAAATATTTTTTGTAAACAGACTCCGGCATTAAATCGCTAACAAGCTTGTCGACCGATTAAAGAGACTGTTGACATTAAAATATAAATATCGTTTGAAAACGTCTCTCACAAGTGACTCGATCAATATTGTCGGACTTCGGAAGATATGAAATGTACGCTCTTTAAAGTTCTTATTAATACGAATTTCTTCATGGTTATTTTGTTTTCTACATTAATAGAACTCGGTTATGTAATGAGAAAATAGAATATCATACGTTCTTATGGTTACAAACCTTGCGAAGACTTGAGAAGAAGCTAGTCTAAAACTTAGCGACAGCTGGTAAGGATCGTCAACATCATACAAGATTGGTCCTGGATGGGATTCGAGCCCACACCCTCGGGTATTGTAAAAAGCCGACTCAGTTTACGACAGTCAATACAGTGAACCTCATCTTATTAAATGCTAACCTCCAATGATCCCGTCACTCACAAAATCGGACTCAAAACCCAAAATCCCACCATTTAAAACAAATACAACTCAATCGCAACCAAACGTTCGTACTCCGTACTTTGCAGCTCCCAATGCGACTCCTCAATTATTCACTACAAAATTAGGAGTAATTGGTACAGTCCAGAAGCAATCTAGATAAAAGCTTTGGATGAATATAGCCCATGAACGTTTTAGGACGGTTTTCGAGCGCGTTTACTGCCTAACCTAAAATATGATAGGTGGTGAAATGCAATCTTTCTAAGTACTGCCAAGATTCAGAGACCAACCGTACCCTTATTTTCTTGTTATTTTTGTATCTGTTTTAATGGTGTGATGTTGCCATTGTGGAGTGTTTTTAAGGTGTTTGTCATTTTTTGTTGTTATGATGAGTTGTACCTATATTTGAGATTGTGGAGAATTTTGTTAAAAAAACAAAAGTGAATTGCACTTTTTAACTGTTTTTACCAAATATGCAATTAACCTATGGACACAAATCCGCATGCTTTCAGGTTCTCATACCTAAAATTGTACCGTATCAAAAATGTTAAAACGGTACCCTATTACACCCTACTGAGGGTTTGATGTCTGTCCGTCTGTTTTTACGTCCGTCCGTCCGTACGACATCAAGCAGGTTGAAATTTATACAGAAAAACTTTCGGGTGATCTCAATCCAACCTACAAATTTATTTGTCTCCCAACCGATTTGATCTATATATTTCATTGCATTATTTATTCATTTTTATATTTTGTCGCATCTTTTATTAGCGTAAGAAGATAAAATATACTACTAATATTATATTCTATTACAAATAATATACTTAAATATGTATGAACATTGGTCTTATCTCTAAAAGCAATTTTCTTTAACAATTGGAAATAAAATATATTTTATGGTTGACGGAAATGTATACTATGTTACTTTCGTCTATATCAAATTGGTTTCATAATTTATTTATATCTGCACCGACAGACAGGATTGTTGATACCTTAGTAGTAGTAACTATAATTTAAATAAAGTATTGATATCGACTTATAAGTGAAGTACTAAATAGATTTTTGATTTTAGATAGTTTGTTTAACTAACTTCAGCATAATCAGACAAAATACTGAAATACTTAGTATTAGAATAAAAAAAAAACTAGGAAAAATTTATCAAAGTTTGATGGCATTACTTTATAAAGACCTATTTTAATTCTTAAGTAAATGCGAGTCGGACTCGCGACACTAAGGGTTGCGTTCAAACAGGGTGAATAAAAACAAAATTTCCGAAGAATGACCTTTTAAATGATCAAGGAAACATTATTTCAATTTCATGTTTATTTTTAATTTTTTGTTGTTATAGCGACATAAAAAATATGATTCGTTCAAATTTCATCAGTGTAGATATTTCAGTTCATGAGATACAGTCTGGTTACAAACTAACGAACAGACAGCGCAGCCTTCGATAGGTTTCTGTTTTACCATTACAACACATCTTTAACTAAAAACATAATACATACCAAAAAGTATAGTTACCTGATCATTCATATTTGTTTCCGCGTCAGGCTTGCAACTCGAGCCTCCCTCGAGACTGGATGACACTCCTGCTAATGGTTCACCATTCACACCGCATTGTAGGCGATGCTTAGTTAGCAACGATTCGATGGTTCCTGCTTGTTAATCGTTCGTAAGTGTTATGCGATGTCGGAGTCGTGTAAAGAGGATTTCTAAAGCATTTTTGAAATTTAATGAAATCATTTATTATACAAGTAGGATATAATATCACGCTTTCCTATGTTTTTAGAGAACTTTGAAAATGGCAGAAGAAAGGTCGAAACAAACTCAGGGGTCGCAGTTTCTTTTAAAGGCCAAACAATTATAAAATGCGAGTGGATGTGTATAGACGAATGCAGAGGCCTTTTATTGACAGGCCTTTTGAAGAAAGTAAAGTTATCTGAACAGAGTAAAATATAGTATTTTCCACTGAAAAGTAGTTATCAAAAACATGTTTGCGTAGGAAATCAGATTTATTCCAATATATTTTTGCTTTTTAATTTAGCACGCATTCAATGGATTTTGATGAATTCTGTAATAGCAATTTTAATATCAATCATTTTAAACATTTTTATGAAACAAGGATGATGCCCAAGTACCTATTAAATGATTTTTCAATTTAAAAACATCATTTTTTTTTCAATAAACTGATATAATTAATTTATTTTCTATTTATAATCTAAACCAACATTTAAAAGACATTGTTTCATATAAAAGTAAAATTTGACACATATCAATGAAAAAAAAAAGCATGTGATTTTTCGTGGAATAAGAAAACAAATTCCATTATTTTGTGACTTTTTAATTTAGCACTAAATTTGATGGAATGGTATTCGCGGAAAAATATCAGATTAAAGTTTTATTAAAATTGTTAAAAAACTGTAAATAGTTTCCCCAAAAAAAGTCAGTATTTTTCAATCATGAATAGATAACGAATATTCCGCACTATTTTTTTACCAAAAACCGTTACTTTATTAAAAAAAACTATTCTCTAATTCTTTTTTCCATCCTTGAGGTTCTAGCCAGCCTTAATCAACCCATATCACCAAAACATCTAAACCAACCTATTTCGAAGCGCTCTGTCGTATATCATGTATTCTGACGTCATCGGTACACGCTTCAACCGATGCTACGGATGTTTAACTAAGAGACTCCCTTGAGATGTCTAATGATACTCTACAGCTGGAGGCTGTTTGCTTTGACTGTGATAGTAGTAATTTTAGAGGAGTTCATGAAGGATTTTGGTGCTATTTTGGAAGGCTTTGCTTTTTATGTGGAGGAAATTGTGAAAATTGACTCTTTTTCTTTTGGAAAATTGATGACTGATGTAATAAATTATTTCTAGACATTTTAAAGAAGGAAATAGAAGTAATATGTTGTACTGATCAAGTGCAAATCGGCTTCAGATAGATGTGTTCTTTTGCATTTTATTAAATTTATTCCCGATCTCTGTTTTTATTATATATTATATTGCGATAGCGGTAACGAAATACATTATAATTAGTGAGTATTTGCACTTTCTACATATTCGGTTCATGCGATACAGCTTTTTGAGAAACAAACTGACAGACAGCGGAGTCTTAGTACCTAATAGAGTTCCGTTTCACCCTTTATCACGGAACCCAAACAAGGAATATTGGAGAAACTAAAGTAGGAACAACAACCATAGTACACGATACAAGTACACCTATTCATACAAGCTTACTCCGTCATGAGCACCCATTGTTGCCACCCCTTTCATAAAACAAAATACGGTCCATATCAACAATCCCAAATATTTCACATGAATCCAATTTTTAATCGTATCCGCTGGGAAGCTAAACTCACTTTGTTTTTAAATGCAACGCGAAACGTTTGTTTTAGCCGTTTCAACTTGTTCACTGTACCGACATTTTTTGGATGCTGCATCAAAATGTGAGTAAATGTCATGTTCCCATGTTTCCAAATTGATAAAATGTGTTATTCCTACTTTTTGTTTTCACACAATTCTAAATTGATAAAAGAATGTTGATTGATAGGCTTTGTGTATTTTTGGCAGATGTTTTGAGGCGCGTGATTTGTAGGTGGGTGTGAATAAATCAGTTCCTCGCTTCATACATACAGGGATTGTATGTGAATGTTTTATTTCTGTCACGGTACACAAAATCCATTCTAATGGTATCAATGGGAAATTAAGTTGACTGAGTAAAATTTGCTTTGTACCAAAATGTTTTACTCGTAGCTGTCAACTCGGTCAAGATACGTATTCAGTTGGTGTGAAGTTAACTAGAAATCCATCAGTGGATTATGTTCACTCAATTCACGGTCACTGTACAAATACTGAGATTGTTTTAGTGATAAAATCTTCTTGCTTTACCTACAAAAAATAATGTTTTATAAACTTCGACCCCTTACTTACAAGCTTCAGCTCTATAAAGACCACTGTCGATGTTATTAAAGTTGTAAGCAAAGAAACAATAAATTATTTTATTCCATTGTTATCCCCACTTACCGGAACTCACGCCCTTTATGCCGCAGGCAAAAGTAACAGTAAACAAGAGGTAAAATTTACAACTAAATGAATTCAAAAGCTACCTAAGTTTCAACAGATCATCGCCTCGATTGCCAACATATTTTTTCTTTCAGGAAACTGTACTTTTCCTTTTCTGACCTCTTCAGTCCGTGATTTAAAACAGATTTAAAGAGAACAAGGTTTAAATTTTAATTAAATTACTTTGTTTAGAGGCAGCACACGATTTCTTGTTCCTTTAACAATGGACCGTTTAAATTTGCATCGCTAATTGGGAAAGCCTGTTTTCAATATACTCTTCGGGAATGTGTTGCTGTGAAATTTTTGAAAATGCTTTTGATAATTTGTTGAGAAATCTCCTAAAACCATACGTTTATTGTTATTTCCGGGATGTTTAACAGAAAAGCCAGATGTTGACGAGCCTTTTCTTAAGTTTTGGCAGCTTCCGGTCTTATGTGATTCGGCTTAATGCCGTAATTACTAAATGAAGTTTTCAAGTAATCATTTTGATTTATAGCCAGGCTATAAATGTATTGAGACAGCTATTGAGTTAAATGTCATTTTTCAACCACTAGAAAGAAAGAAAGAAAGAAAGAAAATATATTTATTTGTGCTAAAAAAGTGACTAGACTTCCTTAAATAAACACATTTGATTATATTTAAATTTTGATAATTAAAATATTCTATGATGGAGTCGGCTTTCTTTTTTTCTTATATAAGTGTAAAACAGATTAGACCCTCCATGTTTAGGATATGCGATCTTGCTCTGAGAAATGTATCAATCGCCAGTAAATACCACATATCTATAATATAAGTGAAATTAAATAAAAAAATATCCTTAGTTCGTCGTAGCACACAAAATTTCCACCATTTTCCTTGACAACTTCAACGAACTAAACTATCAAATACGATTCTTGGCAGCAATTCCATTGTTTGACACCATATTTCATTCGTCCGCCTGTAAACCACCCTTATAATACTTATTTCTCGATTCCCCATTCAATTTTTAACCATTTTCACTTAGCGATTGGTCGCATTGACATCGGTTTGGCTCCTTCTCAAATCGTTATCAACGGCTGTGTGATATTAAACTGTTGAACCGGATTTAAGTGGTTATAACCGGTGTTTGGCTGTTCAAGTGTTTTTGGGTGTTAATTGGTGATTATTTGCTGCTTTAAAATAAAAGGTGATGGAATTAGGGAAATTTGTTTGTGGAAAAATGACAGTCGGAGAAATTTGTAATCGTATCATAAATTTATATTTGGTTATTATTGACGGTATAAAATAAAGTCAGAAGAAATATTCATTTAGTTCGTTACTAAACTTTTGTAAAATTGATATTCGAAAACAAAAGAGTTTCTATTTTTGGTTCTAATCGTTTTATTAGGGATTTAAAACACTTTAATTTTCAATTTTCAATACAAATTTATTTAACACTGTCCCTTTGAACATTTTCAGCATCTCCATAATTATTTTATCAACAAACTATCAGTGGTTAACTTAAATACTTTAGCTTTGTATCATCAGTATTATCCGAGCTCCAATCCAGTATCTAAAGCCACTGAAACAATTCAATTTCATTCATTTCATTATCCTCATCACAATCAGAGTATAAATTATTTTAATAAAATAGAAAATCTGATTACCGTCCCTTGTTTTTATGTTCATGAGTTTTATTGAGGGCTTTGCCCGGCTTAAAAATGTTTACGGTTTAATTTAAGGGTAGAAACGTACTTTATATCACTGTTACAAAATTTAGTTTTATAAAATCGAAAATTTTCTATAGCTTTCCATTTTTAGTGTTTTTGCTTATTTTGGGATCTTGGGGAATTTGATCCAAATGTTGACTATAAATTAGAATTTGAAGATTGAGTCATAACTCATTTGATATTGTCAAGAGTTAAAACATAAACTAGGTACTAGTAGTAGAGATAATACGAATCCATACAGATTAACAAATCCGCTTTGAAAAAACTTGGTTTTAAGTTCAGTTACAATTTTACTATTCAATTCACTTGGGATCAAAATACCTATTATAGTACTATTAAGTTACATAAAATTCCCAGTGTAGAAATGAACTAGTACAAACAAAAGTCAAATTCGTTTAATACTTTTGTCTTATCGTATCTTAAAAAGTTTGTCATCTTCACTTGACACAAAAATCCATAATACCATCACCCAAGGGAGCATATCTGAGTGTTAGGCGAGAAATTCTAAGATCTACGCAATTCCTAATGGAGTATTCAGTGTCCGAATCGCCGTCATTTGACAGCCGGTCACCTAGTATGGCTAGTACGTCCCTGGAGATTTGAATGCGGAGTAACGAAGCCCTGTTGAGGTCATCACTTACCTTAATAACGCTGTGCTAAGCTGTAACAAGATACAGGTGGTTGAGTCTTGGTTTTGTATTTTTATTTGGATAGCTTGAATAAATATGAGGAGCTCGTGGCTAGGCTATAACCGCATAAGTGAATCGATCAGATTAAGCTATGCTTGACGCGGTTAGTCCGTAGTGGGTGACCATCTTTGTCATAACCGTGTTTCGGAAGGCACGTTAAATTGTGGGTCCCGTCTGTTATTCCTACATCTATGACAGTCGTTACAGGTAGTCAGAAGCTTGAAAAGTCTGACAACCAGTCTAACCAAGGGTATCGTGTTGCCCAGGTAACTGGGTTGAGGAGGTCAGATAGGCATTCGCTCCTTGTAAAACACTGGGGCTAACTACTTTTTGCCGAGAATATTATCAGTTTCAAGAATCTAGTAACGAGACTGTTACCAGGTGTAGTTATAAACACTGGTTACGAACAATACATGCACTGATTTTTAACAAGAACGCAATTAAAGCATCGTAATTTTAAAAGCTCGAATTTAGTTTCACCTGTCCCTTTGTCTGAAATCAAATCTGGCAAATTAAATTAGACCCACATTCCGGTTTCCAATTGAGCTGACATTTTGCATGCCCACTGTATATTGGATGACAGTGCAGTATTATGAAGACATGGAGCTTCTGTGATGGTGGAGTCGAAAGGTGGCTTTAGGAGGTCGGCAATAAAATAAAACAATCGAATCGAGTTTGAGGTTTTTTGATTTGCCTCGACAAATACCTGAACAATATTAAGATTGAACTTCTATTGCAAATTTCATTTTTAGTAGTTTAGTGGTAGGACTTAATAAATAAAAATTGAGCCAGAGGTCGAACAATATATCTTTAGAAAATTATTTGGTCGGAACAGATTAAAGATATTTTGTGAACACGGAACATTTTGGAACACAAAATTATTTTTTGTTACTTCTTTATGAAATAATGTAAAATGGACTATTGAAGTTACACATTTGGCGTTCCACGTTTTTTGGTACGCGCAAAGCGCCCGGTCACTGAACCAACAAGGACACCACAACTTTAAGAGATTGGTCAGCATCACTTAGCGCCGTTCGCAACTTTATACTAAGTTTAATATTCTAGCCTTAAGGGTCAACTCCCTCTGAAAATGAAGCATACAGACGATATTTTGTACCAAAGTAATTTATATCATAATCATCAAATTATAAAGTTCAAATTGATTTGACATAGTATAACCAATCACGACAATTTAGCACATGTAGCTTAAATTTTCGTTAGACATTATTTTGCGTTCTATTCTCTAGTTGATATAGTTTAAAATGGTTTGTAGTATTAAGAGGAGAACAGGGAACTGACCCTAATAGCAACATATACACGCCTACTACGTACAAGGTGATTCTGTAAGAGTAAGGGGGTCTGTGCGGTTTGGCTAGCGGTCAACTCGTTACCGTGTCTCCTGGACTGAAATGTTAAGAGGCAGCTACTAAACTGCTTACCTAAATTGGTATTTACTTGTATTAGATTTAAATTAACTGGTGAATAATGTTTCTTGCCTTATTCATTGCTCATTATTAATAATTTAGATAAAATACGAGGTGAAGGTTTTCTTCGTCTATAGATGATATTGGATCTATAATTTAAAATAATCTTTCAAATAGCGAGTGATGTACTTTACCACGCTAATCCTAGTAAGCAGGACGCATCATGGGTTTGATTTTCGCTTGAACATGTATTTAGGTGATCCACGAATGCTTGTTCTGAGTCTGGATGTCTTGTGCATGCTACTTAAATCTTAGTGATAATAAAATTGACCGAAATGTTTTTTATTTGCTGAATTATATTATTAAAGGTAAATTTGTTAAGAATTCGGAGAATAGTTATTTAGTTAAAATAATTACTTCAGGACACAACGGTCTCATTATTTAGGTGTCAGTCAACAGCAAAAAATAATTACACCTCTTTAGAAAACAGTATTTAAATAAAATATTCCAAAATAAAACAATAAACAGAAAGAACCTTTACTGAGCTAACTAAATTAATAAATTTTATTTCTCTGAATATTTGAATATAAATCTAAATAATCTTATTTAAAACCTATTTCACCGGCTGTTTACATTACAACCCAGCTTTAAATTTATTGCCCAAACCACTTAACTCATTAAAATCCACGTGTGTTTATCAAGCAATGCCCAAAATAAGTTTAATAAAAGCCAGCCCCTAAAACCTGACATATAAAATGTCCCTGGAAAATAATTATCCAAGTTAAACAATAAAAGGACCCAAACTAGCTTAGGGACTAATTTGACCCTTAAATTGTTTCACTAAAATCCCCACTTGGGGTCTGTTTCGACAAATATTTTCACCTAATTTTACTTATTTTTGGTTCCGATCGGATGTTTAGTTGACATTTGAGAGATGTTTTCATTAAGCTATACCATTACTTAAGACTCGGTAAAGTTGACCATAAAACTAAATATGATTAGGGATTATCGCTAAACTGAAAATCAGTGAATTTTGTTTAAGAAAGCAGCGATTCAAATGTAACACGTAGCTTTCAGTTGTAATCATTTAAGTTATCATAAAACTAACTATTGTAAAAAAGCTATAACTTTTCGTATTTAGCATTTTCAGCTTAATTCATAACTGCAGGGAACTAGTCACTTCATGAAGTAATTGTCTTTTGATTCATAAAATCAAAACTAACTAAACACATTTAGTTCTTGACCTTGCGTTCAGGATTTCCCCAAATATTCCATTTACAGTTCATGTACAATTATACGCATTTTGTAATTACACTTAGTAACAAAAATCACGCTCAAGTCCAAACAGTATAAACCTCGTCGCTGGACAGCAGAAGGGGTAATTGCTGAAGTTAAACAACTTAGGGTTAACTCAGTAATTTGCTTGTTACCAGTAATTACTTAGACGCTAAGAGAACGGAACCGGACCGAATACGCTTGTGAATTTGAAACTTTAAGTGTTGTAATGGACATGGAAGAATTATGCGATAACCCTGTTTGGCATGCACGAACGTAACATGTCCTGTTTTTCCATTTTCCATATTTTTATCTAATAGTATTCTTATGGTTTATCCATACTGGACATATAGATGCGAAAGTCCCTCTTTAACCCCAATACTACTGAATCGATTGTAATAAAATTAGGTACACAGATAGTCTAAAGCCTGAGAAAGGACATAGACTAATTATTACTGTAAAAATGGTTGTAATGGTGGTAATGGGAGGTCACATGTTGAATTTTTTTGACTACGGCTTTGCAATCAGACTTAAGTATTAATTTTTTCGAGATATTTTTTCTTAGTATCACCATCCTTGGTCCTTGTCACCTTTTTGTACTGCTTTTCCTGGACCTTTTTTAATCTCTGTGTTTTAGGACCGGATATGCTTAGACTGTGTTTTTTTACTCCTTTTTCTCCTGCTCCATAAACCAAAATGCAATAGAGATTCATGTCAGCTCTACTTCTGCGTCTACCCGCAGTGTAAAATATTTTGTCAACTATCATAAGGAGCTTTTTCTTGAAATAGTTTTATATAAAGCTGTGAGCACCTCTATATAAAATTGTAGACCTGCAGATATTATGCCAACGTAAGACACTTTATTATTTTTTCATTATTCTTCAGAATAATGTACAATCCAGAAGTTTCTTGCAAAGTGAACTTTGAAATATTTACACGCTTGGTTTTGTTCCCGACCTCAATAAATAATTCAGAGAGTGTAAAATGTTATTTAAATTCGCTTTTAAACGTACAATGGTCATTAATCTGTCGGTGTCGCACTGAATTTTGGTGTCCGTTTGCAAATGGTTCCATCCATTTTTTGAATGGTTCAGAGGGTTTATCACGATTCAGGAAGGTAGTGGTATTTCTGTTGAAAATTGCATTTCACGGGACAGAAAAACAAAAGTTATTGCCCTATTAAAAACAATGTGTTTTTTAATTGTGTTTGCTCATATTTTTTCATTGTTTCCTTAGTGTCAATATGGCCTTAGATTAAATTGTCTTGATCTTTTTCATCTTTCCATTAGATTTAATTAATTATGTTTTACAAATTACATTGTAGAAAACATTTAAAAGATCAAATTAATGATACTGGATAAAGTCCTAACGAATATCGTAACAAATTAATTTCTCTTTCAAAACTCCGTTTCAGGGGTGAGTGCCTTTAGTAATCTAGTCACACACCTGGTTTATTTAAATGGGTAAAATTCTAGGGTCCTAGGACCGTCCTGAAGTCTCCATTATCCCTTACAAGTGGCGAGTTCTCGTTGAAACCCTTTTGCCTCCTTTATCTTAAAACCCAATTGAAGTTACCGTACGAGAATCTTTAGTTAAGATTTTGAAGTTCGTAAATGGTGGCAGAAGTCATTTATGAGTTTACTTTGATTTTATGAGGTAGTTTCCATAAGAGTATTCAAGACAACTCTTGATTATTTGTTGATTCCTTGAATGCGATGTACATACATACATTTAATAAAAGCTTGTAATAATACTTATATTTTTATTTTTATGAATTAACTGAAGAAAACACTTCACATATAGAAAAAGATTTAACAACAACAAGAGATTTTCAATGTTTTCAATCCCAGTTTAGAATATTTGAAATTTAAGTCTTTTTTCACATTTTCCCAGTTTATCTAGGTCATCAACATATGTGAATAGCAAATGCTAAACATTCCGTTTCACACTACGGATACATTTTAAATGGTGAAAATTCTCAGTTTTTTAAACACATATTAAAATTTGCTTTTCGAAATTTCGATTTTCCAAAGCCAGTCTGAAATGAAATGTAATAAAATACAGAAATAAAATACATTGAACGTGAAACGTTAAGTTGGTTATCAGAATAGTTGAGCGCAATCAAACGTGAAGTGGGCTTCGAGACAAAGCCAATAAAGCGTGTTCAACATCCCACATAAATTGTACACTCGGACAGCACACAATAATATCTATTGAATGAACAAAAACAGAGGTATAAATTACTGGAGGTGACATTTTCAAAATTGCAAAACATTGAAGCAATCAATTATTTTTTCTTTCAGTCTTTTTATGCAAGCGAAAGGTTTTTTACAAAGTGGCGTAGTAAGGTTACACAATAATTATTATAATAAGCTTATGGTGTTAAAATACAAAAGGAGATTGTACTGAAATATAAGTGGCAGCGAGTAGCAAGGCTGACTACACTGCTACGGCGTAGCATATTGATCGTAGAGCTTGTATAACGTGAGTTTTGTACCTTAAACATTATACACCATATTTGATGTATCCTCCGGAAAAAGAATAAAACACACATCTATGAGGTTTTTTGTAGTAGTTGATATCCAATTACTTAGTTTCAACACTTAGTGGAACCACTATTACTATAAGTACATTACATCGCTAATAAACTTAATTAATATGTCCTACTCATCTTTAATCTATTTAGCGGGCATGACTACATTACGTGACTGGAGCTTTGTATTGGAATATACCAAAATTATTTAAAAGCCAGAAGGAAGGGAAGCCTTCACAACACCAGAAGTCTTTTTTGTTTTTAAACTTGTAACTAACTGTAGCCTATGGGTCCGCCCGCTACAAAACATCTGAAATCATAGTACGGTTACATAAAATCTATGTGTAACAAGTTTCGTCTAAGTCCATTTAGTTGATTTTGCGTGCAAAAGAAACAAATATCTATACATACCAACTTTCGTGTTTACCATATTTGTAGTATTACTTCTCAAGAACGACTAAACTGATTTTATTCTTATTTATTTATTATATATATTATTTTTATTTTTATTCACAAAACAAATACAATACCTACGCTCTATTAAGTTATCTGTTAATTTACCTTAATTTTTTAGTTTTTTTTTTTTCAAATTCCTACGCTGACGCTTGTAACCCAAAACTCGGTCTCATATTACTTAACACACGCCAACTATGCAACGTGAACAATGTATAATATACCATCATTATCTTATAGATAATTATTATTATTATATTAAGCGATCGTTATCATAATATGATACAATTTGTATCTAATTAACCCGGCCATTTAATTATACGAGAGTTATTGATTGTTTTACAGTTCATGGACCGTGGGTTCGCAAATAATTGTTATTATTCCCCATGTTATTTAATCATGTGATCAAATTTTATTAGTGTGTAGATATAATTTTGAAGTGCAGATTTGACTTGAACGTTGCCTATAAGTTTCATCTTTTGTATTGATTCAGGTATTAAATCAGTCAAACATTGAATTTAGATCTTTTGGCAAAAATACACTTTTAATGTTTTTTCGCATTCTAATTATTATCGCAATACCATAACCATTGGCATCCTACTATTGGGCACAGACCTCTCTTTTCATTTGCAATTTCCACCAATACCCTTGACCTCATTATTCGTGGGAAAAAAAGGTTTCAGAAATCATGATTTCCCTTTGATCCAAAATAAACTACACAAAACAACATAATCATAACCAGGAAAAAAAGTAACAGCATTATCACCTGAAACCCATCGGGAACAAATATGAAATCAGCCACTTTCCAAGCAAGAATCGAAAGGTTTTTTCTCAAACGATTTTTCAATTACCTCCCCATTCGATCCCTGAGTGGCACATTTGAATCCTGATCACGTATCATGAAGAGAACCAGAGCTCTCATTTCCTCCACTCATGGTAAATGAAAGGGTGGTAGGATAAACAATTAGAGGCTGTTCTGTTATAGTCCAGTCAAAATAAACAAAATAAAGTCATAACTTAGCCAAAATTCGCATAGAGCTGAAAATTGGCAGAGACGTTAAATACATCATTATAAAGAAAATATCAAAAGTCCCCATCGATCCCACTTCTGCAAAAAAAAATATTCAAGGTCAAACATGCAAAATTAAGGTTTTTTCCATTTTTCTCCAAAACGGTAAGTTTTATCGTAAAATAATACAGACAAAAGTTGTAGATCATACAATTCTCTACAAAAATGGTTCAGTCACTTTTTCTCTTAAGACTCACCATTCGTGAGATATCGCGGTTTTAATCATTAGAAAATTCATATTTTACATAATATGCACTAAAATGCAGCCTGTACGCGTCATCGGACGTTCAATATAAATGAAAATAAGAAATTATTGGTTTGTGTTATACACAATATAAAACTTGTTTAAATTGAATGAATATTTTAAAATAATAGACTATACAGTCAGTCCCTAATTCCCTTCGTCGGTAACGTGAGCAGACTTGCTTTTTGGTAATATTTTCGATTTTAATTTGTGCTGTTAAATAATTTTAACAAAATGTCAGAAGTTTGTTTCATTTGTGATAAACCTTTGGAAGAAAGTGAAGTTGTTGTTGTGGATCGTGGAATGAAGACTTTGATTGATGCAAGTGTTGAAAGAAATGATAAGTTTTTTGAATACTTGAAAGACAAGCAATCTGTGACAGTCCACGTGCAGTGTCGTAAAATGTACACTCGAAAGAGTAGTATTGTTTCAGCTAAAAGACAGCGCGAGACAGAACAAGGTAGTACATCCACGATAAGTCCACCTCATACTAGAGCACGAGTAAGTGAGCCAGATTTCAACTTTAAAAGATATTGTTTATTTTGCGGCGACGAAGCAAATGAAGAAGCTGAAAAGAAGAAAGCGCAAAATGTTCGTCGTAAAATATATAATGTATCTACACTTGAATTTAAAGATTCCATTTTAAAGGTAGCTCGGACTCGTTCTGATGACGTAGCAAAAGCTGTTATTGCCCGCATTGAGTATGAATTTGACTTAGTTGCTGCTGAAGCTAAGTACCACAATAATTGTTATAATATATTTCTGAGGCCTACTACAAAATGTAAAGTCGGACGTCCCGAAGATGATTCAGTGAACTTGGCGATGGAGGGAATATTTCAATACATTGAAAATAGTGATGATTGTCAATTTTCATTGCAAGAATTAAAAGACATAAGCAAAAATCCAACTATAGATAATAAAACAATTAAAAGAAGATTAAAGTTAAAGTATGGTGATAAAATTATTATAACTGAGAAAAAAGGGAGTTTAACAATTATCTGTTTTATTGACAATCAGTACGATATTCTCAATAAAGCTTGGTATGAAAATAAAAAACAAAATATAAACGAAGAACGATTAAGAATACTGAAAGCTGCCGCAGCAATTATTCGAGAGGATATTCAATCTGTAGTGATTAATAATGATAATTATCCCCCGCCGAGTCAAATGTTTGAAAATATTGACAGCGATATTCCAGAGTCATTGACTTATTTTTTGGAGCAGGTAATTTTAAAAAATCGACGATTTAAATTAGATCATCTAAAATTAATATGTACAACTATCAGCCACTGTATAATTACTGCTGTTCGACCTAGGTCTTTCAAATCAAGATTGCAATTGGGTTTATCAGTTTTTTTTCATCGACGATTTGGATCAAAACGTCTTATACAGATTCTTCTTGCAATGTATGGTGCTCCAAAAAAAATTGATTCCATAGACAAATATAGATATTTGAGGTTTATAAAATCTGCATGGAACAATAAAACAGTACAGTTGTCTTGTCTGCCTCCAACATCTGCTTCTGCCTTCCAACACTTGTATCGTGTGTATTATCAAGTTCAAGTGTGGCTAGGCAATGAGCTGGACCCAGAAGGATGGGGTTGGAAATTAATAGACAATTATTTGGAACCAATTCAAACTCTACTCCCGCCTGCTCCAGAAAAACTGCTTAATACTATTTTTTGTAAATGTAAGACGGATTGTAGTAAAAACTGTGGCTGTCAAAAAGTGGGATTATTTTGTTCGCCAGTATGCATCAATTGTCAAGGTCAGACTTGCTCCAATATTGAAACAAACACGTCAGATGAAAATATTTCTGATATTAATGAAGAGACAATTGATGCATCTCTTTTCTTAGAACAGCGAACAGAAATTCTGCAAGAAGAAGAAAATGAAGACGAAGAAATAATATTCGACGTAGAATTAGACAATTATCTAATATAATACTTAACATTGAGAAGATCACTTGCAATATTACCATTTTTTCAATCAATAGGATACAATCTGATCAAATTTTCTTTATTAAAATAGATCGTGGACTATACCTACTGGGGAAACCACGTTAAAAAAAATGCGCCGAGTACATTACCCCATAGGTGGTGCGGAAATTTGTGCATATTACGTAAAATATGCATTTATGTAAAATATTAATGATTAAAACCGCAATATCTCACGAATGGTGAGTCGTAAGAGAAAAAGTGACTGAACCATTTTTGTAGAGAATTGTATGATCTACAACTTTTGTCTGTATTATTTTACGATAAAACTTACCGTTTTGGAGAAAAATGGAAAAAACCTTAATTTTGCATGTTTGACCTTGAATTTTTTTTTTTGCAGAAGTGGGATCGAAGGGGACTTTTGATATTTTCTTTATAATTATGTATTTAACGTCTCCGCCAATTTTCAGCTCTATGCGAATTTTGGCTAAGTCAAATGTCTATTTTGACTGGACTATTAGTAATTTGTGTGTATTTACTTTTAGTTTGGCCGTTTTGTAATTTGGGAATAAGCTGGTTGTTTGCTGATGAAATTAGATACATAAAACTACTTGCTTTGTGGTTTTGTATGAGGGCTTATTTTATTTAAGGAATTTATTTAACCTTCAATTTTATGTGGGTAATTAGAACGCGGTGAATATGTCACCTCTACCTATGTTCTACGAATAAAGACTTTGTATTTGTATTTGTATTTGTATTTATGTTTTAATTTTTGTTTAATGTATTTGTTTATATTTAATTGTTCCAAACTGTAAAATTGTATTTAGATTATGTGAAATCATAAACCATTCAAAGTTGATATAATATGTAGATGAAAAATTAAATGTCAGTTAGTGAGTGTTTTTATTTAACTTTTGCTACAAACAAAAGGCAATTGTAATAAGTAACTAGACCAGTTTTGGCAGATGTATATTTAAAATAAATTTATATGATCGATATGATCATATAAATTTATTTTACATACAATTGCGAAGCAACTCACCAGAATGCATTCACCTGACTAAAATATAAATTCAAGTTACCAGAAAAAGTAATATGTCTGACCATTATTATAATTCCATAATTAATTACCACATACCGATCAAAAACCAAAGCACGTACGTAAACTCTCACCTAAGTACACCAAAGTACCTAAAAGTTTAAAGATAAATCTATCTAAATACCTTAGAGCCACGTACGATCCCTAATTGATGTAAATTCTAAACAAAAACACTTTTCACATTAAAAATACAAGATCCTCGCGTCTCGCGGGAGGGGTGTTGGGAGGAGGGTGGGGGTTAAGAGGTGGGGCAGTCTTCATAAGAGGATTAAACACGGTAATAAGGTTTGCATCCAACACACTTGGCCGGGTCAAGTAGGGTTTACCGGCGTTCTTCTGCTATGCTCCTGGACTTAAGTTCTTTCATAATATTATTATTTATCTTTTTGTTTTTAAACTCTGATAGTTAGTGTGGGTAATTAATTATGGAGACTAGATTTTTGAGAAACAGTGAAGGGTGTATACTGGTCTTAATTTTGTTATTTTTTTTGTAAATATAAGACATGATAAAAAAGTAATTCGTGTCCGACCAATTTTAAATACTAAAGTAAAATAGATTAAAGTATTAAATTCCATATGCTATAAAAAGGAAAAAATGACTACAAGGTCAGTCGATGTGTATGTGATGCTATATATACCATCAATACATTTGTATGTTTCTGACGTAATACTATAATCGAATGGACTTCAGCTGTTTATTTAAATCATACGCAGACATTTTAAACATTGTTATTATTCAAATAAATATATTATATTTATCCTATTCATCATTTTGGGCTAGTTTCATTTGGTCCAAGATAGAAAATCGTGGAAGGATTTTGGAGAGGCCTTTGCCAGGCAGAGGATTTTGCCAGACAGTGACACAGAGTAAGCTAGATAAAAAAATGTAAAGAACTCATCTTGAAAAACATAACATTTATCACACAAACCAACGAACTCAATGTAATTAACACTATAAATTAATGGACATTGAAATAAATAGCAGAGTCTGTAAATACTAAAATTAACGTGAAGCAAAAACATCGAAAATAAACACCGTAGTACCATTAATCACGCATACAAAAGTACCGATAAATATCCAATGATACGAAATACAGGCAACGGCACAAGTTTTATCAAAAAGTTTTGAACAGTTACATAATATTTGTTGCTGTTGAAATAAGGAAAATAATACAAATGCTTGATTACTCACGTCAAAGTAAGATGTCAAAAAATTCAAGTGATTTAAGTTTTGATTGTACGGATAGCCGAATGTTTGGGGTTACGTGGAGAAGGTGACGTGTCGCGGGTTCGATCCTCATGTAGGTCACACGTTTTTTGTTGTCTGGTCTGAGTGTATTTTTGTGCATGTCGCTTGAATTTTTGTCATGAAATTCTTAATTCTTTAGTGCGAAAAAAAAGTGATTGCGTATTTTGTTTCCACTTTTTCTTAATTAAGAGTTATTTCAATTTGCATTAAGTTGTAACTTTACAACATTGTATTTTTAGTAGATCTAGCGTAATTATTTCTTTGTCAGAATACTGATGCGTAATTTTATTCAAATATGACTCGGTAGTAAAAAGAATCGTAAACGCTCCTCGTTTTTGTGGCCGATTGTACCAATTCACATTAAAATTCGTACTAAATTTTAATTTGCAAAATAACCTAAAAGTTGAATGTTTATGCCGTTTCGAGCAATTATTTGTGTGGAGGTTTTAATACTGGCTGGTTTGGTGACGGCCAGAGGCAGACACGGTTTAGCTTGGTTTGTTTCCGTTCAACAAATGTAGTCCTGTAAATATATGTGTTCGTATGTCGGTGTGTCTTTTTATAGATACTTTGGCGTTCATTTTTCAACAATGAGGTTTGATTTCTTGAGGTCTTGAAGAAAACATAACGGCTTAACGAGATACTAATTAAAAAAGAAATAGTCATGTGTTGATGTAGTCTTGATAACACTGATACTCAAATCTGGTCAGACTGGGAGTCGACTACAACATACTAAATGGTTATGGGAATGATGAGCATCACAGAGCAAAATTGGAATGTGTTACTAGCAGTAAACATTACAAGGCGGGTTCAAATCACCAGTCTGACATATTAAAATAGCATCCCGCTATATAAATAATTATTCTACAAGAAAAAACAAAAATGCTACAAGACTATCACAATGTTTCCAAAGAATTCAAATATTCACTGGTCTGCACCAGTTTTTGTGAAGTAATAATATCTAGCAGCATCTAGGCGTCTCACGGCATCCCAATTTCCGATCCCAACATTTGAAATCTAGGTTTCCTCACGATGTTTTAGAATAAATAAAAAAGCATTAACATATTAGATTTTTAACATTTTTAAAAATCACATTGGTACTTTACCTGCTTTGGGATTTCACCTGTTCGTCCGTCATAAAAAATCATGCATATAGCCATAAGGCTACCACGACATTTTATTTTTCAAACTTGTCTTAAAATACATTAGTGGTGTAGTATAATGGAAACGTATAAATGTGGCGTGACTTTGCGAACACCGGCACAATGCGAAGGTAGCTAAGACTCAATTATGTTACAATTTTAATTTAAATCGTTCTACTTTATGTAAGGAAATTAAATTGAGAAAGGTAAGTTGACGTGGTAAAAGTGATCAGGAATCTGTGTCAGATAGAGGCGATAAAATCTTGAAACTAGTGAGGACCTGAAAGCTGAAAGATACCTAAGAACCTTAACAATAGCGACGATTTAGGCTCGATGATGGTTTAAAAATGTTTAAAATCAGGAGCGTACGTTTGTGGTATGTTATGTACGTAAAATGGTTATGTTTTGTTTTTATAACGGTAGGTAGAACAGGTGTAATTTTCCAGATCAGTTCCTTGAAAAATAGTAATAGGCTTGGTTTTCACTAGGGATACGTATCGATAGCATAACTAATAGAATCGTGTAATCTGTATCGCGTGAGTTAAATTAATCGTTTTATCGGTTTACAAAAACATTTTCATTTCTATAGATCTAATAAAACCATACCAACAACACACGACAACCTGGTGAACCCTCAATATCTACCCTCCCCTTTATCACCTCAGCAGCCATAGGCTATCCACTGTTGAAAATAGGCCTTTTCCAAGGATCGACCGGCTGGAAGCAGCTAACACGGTACTTCCTTGGTGACCACCACGGTGACTTCAAAAGTCCTTTTTTTTTGTTAAGGCCTGGAAACCCTCATGGACACTCACTCCCTGGGGGGAGGAAATGGGTAGTATCAGACTCTCGTGCTACGTCATCCGCATTTTCATGTCGGTGTATGGCAAAGCGTTGCAATCCTTCATACAGACCTAACGAATCCTCCCATATGATTAATTGTTTATTCCATAAATCTATTTAGTAGTTCCATTGATAATTATGAACGTTCCGAGGCTATATGACAACCTAATTGGTCAGCTCGAAATTGTCACTGTCTGGGGAATGCGACTCGTGACTCTGAATTTAGTATTGAGCGTGCAATTTGAAATTGCACTGAATCGGATTATTCCGTTATTAACTGAATATTCCTGTTTATGTAGTATCCTAATTGTTGGTGCTTTTTTATTGTTTGGATTGAGCTCTTCATGTTTGATGTGAAATTTCTCTTCATATTTCATGTGGATGCTTCAAAGTTTATATCGAGCAAAAACGGATATTAAAAATGTTTCACAAGTAATCAAAAGCACATTTTTGCAGATTCTATTTAATAAAAACGAAAACGAAAACCTGCTATCTATAATTCACAATCTCTAGTGTAAATGAGGGACTGCCCCATACATTGAGTTTGGGCCGAATCTATGTTTAACTTTCGCTAATTGTTTACCCTCGGGTCGACTTCAATCACCAGTATAACAAGAGCTCCACGGCTTAAAATCCATCCCTTGTATCACCAGCATTTGTTAGGGAAAAGAGGGGAGGGAAAGCTCAACGTAAAATGAACTTGGACAATGCAATCTCCTGAACACCGATGTTACATGGGAAACTTTTAATTTCATTAATATTTAATTTAAATCTTGCTGAATTTTAATGTAACTGTATTTTGGGCGAAATTTTGGCCTTGTATTTATTCTGATAATTGTAAATAAAACCGGGTTTTAATGCAAAATGTAAACATGTTATTGTCATTTTATGCTATCCCAGTTCTGGGCTAGGGCTTAGGTCAGTCAATATATTTTCTAGAAATACTTATTTCAGCAAATTTTCTTTGAGCTATAACCGTTTACCAAGTTAGCAATGTAAGATAGGATCAATATCGAGCCGCAATTAAAGAAATGAGGTTATATGCTCACGATTCCTGTAATTATCTTTAGTGCTAACATTAACTCGTAATGAGGTTTTAATAAAATTGTGGGACCGCTCCACTTCTAAAGGTTACTTTTATGGTGATCTGGTTTTTAATAGAAGTATCTGAAGTATTTTTAATAACTCTAAAATGAATGATTTAATTTTATTTGAATTAATCTCGATTTGCGAATGTGGTTGATTTTTTTTTTGTGGCCAGGAATGTGGAGGTATTTTTAATGTATTAGAAGTCTATTGCACACAGACTCCTAGTAGATAAGCAATTATTTGATCTATTGGTTTGTGCCAGTAACTCCTATGCTAGAGATCGTGCTTTCGATTCCCACCCATGACAAATATTTGTCTTTAAATGTGAGTACTTAGAAATATGTGGTGTGTTTATAGTTGTCTATTAATCATAATAAAAGCTTTGCTTATTCCGAGACTAGATGGCGTTGAGTTAACATTATAGAATACTTTTAAATTACATCAATGTATAAATGATTGGAAGACTAATGATAGTGAGGTCTAAAGAATAATGATTACGTAGATTAGTGGGCTTACAATGCATGTCACATTGACTGAAGTGGTGAGTTTTATATGTCTCCCATTCTCATATTATCTTAGACTCCTGATAAGTTTAATTAAGTAAGTGAATGTAAATGAAATGACACGTTCATTTTTACAACTCTTTTTTGGCTAAGTAACCATCAGATGACTTCTGATGGACTAGAAGCCGACCCCAACATAGTTGGGAAAAGGCTAGGCCAATGATGAAATGACTTCTCCTGATTTGAGTTGAGCAGCAAGGAGAGCAAGACTTTTAATAATTATAACCTACAATAGTTCCATCTTTTGCCCTTTGTGAATTAAGGCCGCAATAAACCTTTTGGAAGCCAGTCAAGGTCATTCGGCAGGCTACGGCCCTCATGGCCCTCCTGAGCTTTCTCACATCTCTGGGGCGCGAGTGACTACAAATCTTAGACAGAGATGGAAAAAGGAAGACACAATTTTATCAGCGGTACCAAAATTGATTGTAGAGACGCACAACTTTAAACGTCAAAACATCATAGACAACAGATCTTTTATCTAAACAAAACGTCAACTACATAATAGACAATAATTATGACGTACATATTTAACAGCCGCTAATGGGTGTGCCGCACACAGCTGTGCCCATACATGAATATTTAAGGCGGTAAGAATGCACCGCTCGTATCCTTCGATCGATCGCTGTCTACGTCGGCGAACGTTTATAGTTCGATACGTATTTTGTAATGTAATTTTAGTGATTTTAGGCTTCAGTAGAGGTTTATTGACTAGCTGAAGTTCGGAAAAATGACATAAATTTAACTGAAAGAACGTTACCCAGGACTTGATTTGAAAGAGATTTTTACACGTGCATTTTGTAATATTTAAATTCATGGTCAGCAATATCGCAGTTTATTTAAGAAAATTTTAACAAATAAATGAAAATATTTTTTTTTAATTACATCATACACTTTTATGTTACAGCAAAAAAAAAACCTTACATTTTTAATTCTATTAGTAAAATTTATATACTCTTTACACTGAACCGCTTCCTATCGATTATTACAAACTAAACCCTACACGTGTGAGGAACCAGCCACAAATTAATTATTAATTCATACAGTCCGGTACAAACACCTCAGTCACAACCCTCGAACACAAACAGAGCTACAATTCTATTAACATTTACTGCCAACCCTAATAGTTGGCATATTTCCTACCAAAATGACACATTGCGGGTCAAATTGACCAAGTTCCGTGTTGATTTGGCTGTACGATTGTTAAAACTTCCCTGAATGTCAGTGTTAGGATAAAGGGTTTACTGCAAGCGAAACTAAAATAGGCTTTTTTTACCTTTTATTTAGGAGACCGACATGTTTTCTGTTTTGATTAGAAAGCGTGGGGTGAGGTGCGAGTGTAGGCGGTTAAACATGGTGACTTTTTCAAGAAAAGAGAAAGCATTCGTTGATTACTTTATCACCATGCATTTTGGTTTTTGTCTACGCGTATGAATCCCGATATATGTGACGTTAAAACTTTTAACACAAGCCTTTAAATGCAGTTTGTTAATTCAACAAACATTTAAATTTAAATTGTCAACAAAAGGTTTCTAGAAATTCAAACCCATCCCTTTGTTGTTCCCCAATAAGATTAAAACAATTGCAAAAACTCGCAACAAGAACATCAACAGCGCTGTGAAGGTATCTGGAAACAGGAGAAATTCTTGAAATATTTCTAATTAATGTTTCCAAATAACTCGACATCAAACGCCTACAGCTGCAGTTATAATTAATCTGACCATACGATCTAACATGGCTGACCTTTCGCATGATAATGTCAAATGTAGGAAACAGTCCTATAACACACGTTTGCATGCATATTTTACGCCTACACCACGCAGTATTACCGTGCCTACACTCCTGTATCTAACAACATAACATTTCTCGTGGCAAGCATCATAAATCATGTTGTAGTGATGTGCCCGCTATCGATACTAATTCCGCGGAGAATAACTCATGCTCGTATGCTTACTAAGCAAATGACGGGGATGTTGGATTGCCGATAGTATTCCGGTTTGGAAGCGGTACATCATTATGCATTGCTGTATTTTGTTTATGGAAATCATAATACTCATTTGACCTGCGCGTTTTTTTTTTCGGCGCTGTTGTCAATTGAGCGATTTTTTTAATTTATGTATTTTCAAAGTTATTTTTTCATATTGACCTATAGTTGTCTCTTTTAGACAATTATTCTGTTGATTATATTATTTGATCTAAGATTAGATGATAAATCTCAACACTAAAAATATAAAATACTTGAATGATTTTTACTTTAATAAAAAATAAACGTTAATTTTTTTTCTGTAAACAACTTATATCGTCAACTATTTTAGTCCTACATCTGAGCAAAGGTTTACTCCATATGACTGACGACTGAACCCTAAGTTTCACGAGTCGGACTTGACCAGTTACTTTTTTTCGATACGATTTTTCTCGTACAATATTTTACATAAAACCCCTAGTTCCACATACTGGAACCCAACCCCACGCGTGGTTTCGGTTATTTTTGGTTGTTAGCCCCTGAATGAGATAGGACGCTATTGTGTCATATAAAAGTTACTTTTGGCTTTACGACTCGAAATTCTAGGCGAGCAACTGCCAAATATTAAGTTTTATTGTGTTGTTAGTACGGGAAATTGGGACTGTCTTGAATAGGCGGAATTGTACCGAATAACTAGGGAAATACTGCTTTTATACGTTTTAGGATTAGGTATAGGCGTTTTACTGTATTCATTGGAGAATAGGACAAGGAGGTATTTTGTTACTTAAAGTAGTCTGGAATAATTTGGAGAATATTTCTTTTTTAGGAATATTCATTGGCCTAGCCTTTTCCCCAACTATGTTGGGGTCGGCTACCAGTCCAACCGGTTTCAGCTAAGTACCAGTGTTTTACAAGGAGCGACTGCCTATCTGACCTCCTTAACCCAGTTACCTGGGCAACACGATACCCCTTGGTTAGACTGGCTGTCAGACTTTTTCAAGCTTCTGACTACCTGTAACGACTGTCAAAGATGTAGGAATAACAGCCGGGACCCACAATTTAACGTGCCTTCCGAAACACGGAGGAACTCGTTATGACAAAGATGGTCCCATCTACGGACCAACCGCGTCAAGCATAGCTGAACCTGTGATCGAATCACTTATGCGGTTATAGCTTAGCCACTTAGGAATATTGTTGTAATTAAATAAAATAAGGTCCATAATATTCTGAATTACTGTGAGTTTGGAATATTAATAATATTTGTCAAGAAAGAAAGAAAAATGTATTTTGACAAGAAACTATTACGATGTCATCAAGTTAAAGTTGAGTTTGAATACGACTATTTTCAGTTCGACCTCTCGGAAATGTTATAAAAAACTTTATATTTATTTTCAGATTTACACGTGGTCAACCGCAAGCTGGTTGACGTGCCGCAGTTCGAGCGACCCATAGGCAACCACACCTTCCACATCGGCAAGGAAGCTGTACTTGGTTGCTCTGTCATCAATCTAGGGAAACATAAGGCAAGTTGGTCTATCTATTTTTTATATTACTAAACGGAAAATGAAATAATTTAATAGATTTAAAACATTTAAAAACCCACGTATTTAAATGAAACTACATTAAAATTTTATCACAATCGGTCTAGCCGTTTTTATAACAATCAGTCGTACTATACGACATTTGTATTGTGCAATAATTGAGTAAGTATGGTCAATTGAACAGTATATTCACTCCATGTAAATCTAGTAGGTAAATGTTAAATTATTCGGATGAGACTATAAGTCAAGCCCAGTATGGGCTGCGACAAAACATGGCAGGAAAAGTCCACTTCTAATCCCAATGCCTCAGAAAGATGATTACACAAAACAATTTTTTTGCTTCTCCTTTTAAAAAATATCCGCAAACACATCAATCAAATCAACGTTGTTACATTTTATGATAAAAAAATAACAGCGAAATCACCCGCAGGACGTACCAAGGCGGTTAATATTAGCTCAGGTACATTAAACAACCTGTTTCCTATCTCTGCTAATGGTCTAGTTGACGTTTACATTGCGTTCTCGGTAAACAGTTGCCGCCAATATCACTTTAGTAGCGGTGCAATGAGTATCTATCTAATTTAGTTTGGTCGTGGTCGAGAGATGTAAGAACCTTTTAATAAATACTTTTTTTAATTGCCTCTGGATGCATCAGAAATTTTTTATTATTATTTTTAAATATTATTACTTTTAATTAAATAAGGTGTAATTCATAAGAAAAATAAATAACTTATTATTTAGTCATAATATTAGTAGTAGATAACTATAAATTTTAATATTATACTGAGTTATCAGCGAAAATCCTCTGATTTTGTTAGACAATACTAAAAATGTAGTGTATAGGAGAAGTGCCTGTTCAATTTTCGCGAAGCCTAGCGATCTTTGATCACTTTATTTGAATGATCTTGTAAAACAACCACGACTCAATGGTTATTGTTTAAGTCGTTTCACTATTTTCAGATTCAACCTCAACTGTCAGATGTTATAATAGTGAAATACAGAAATCGTCAGAGAACAAGACGCCCTGTAGTGGTCAACACAACAACACTCGATCCTCCGACCCCGGCGTTACTCCATAAAAATCCTGAACAATTTCCCTTTCCCATAATGCCATCTACAGCTAAAACTTTAATGATACCATTGCGACGTCGGACATTAATTCCTTGGATGCTGGTAATTACTGATTGTTTATAGCCAGGTCGCTCGAATTATGGCAACCATTAGCTTCTGATGTTCTCAGGGTGCTTCGAGTTAAGACGCTGTTTCTTTTTTAATTAGCGTTGTTGAAACGATTCGGTTGAGACGTTTTTTGGATAGTATGTCTGTTCTGCGGTAGGTAGTTCCTGATAGATCCATCACAATTTAGACAAAAGTCAATTCAACTCAATAAGCCCTCTGCCGTTTAGACCTGTATCAACATATAAAATTAAATATAATCGGGTTTTCTCTTCTTGAAGTTATTCCATGACTAAAACGAGATACAAAATAAACAATTCGATCAAAATTAAAATGTTTCTCAATCTTTCTTATTTCTATTATTACCCCACAGACGCAACTCCATATACAAAATATTCCACAACTATAACTCTATAAAACTTTTAAAAGCAAAACCTTTTCGCTCTCGCAAGCTGGAGAGTTAAGTCAGAAATACGATGCAATTATTGGCGTATTGGCTTAACACTGGCTATAGAATATACGGCGAACGATGCTGGGCTCGCGTTATGATTCTCTAAAGCGGTTCAGAAGAAATAAAAAGCTTATGCACACATGGTGACCCGGGCTAGATATCGTTCTGTTTTAAATGGGTTTTGTAGTGAGAAAAATAAATTTTGACTGTAAATGTTTATGAGTCTTAAATGATGCAAGTTTTTTTTTTGTAAGAGGATGTACCAGTTGTAGGTATTTAGTTTAAATTACGTTTTTCTTGGTCCTTGGTTTGATTGTCAGCAAAAGCAAGCAAAAATAATTGATATAATTTCAAAACTAGTAAGCATCCATTTTTGTACAAGAATGTAGAAATTAATGTTTTTTAAGGATTAAGAAGAAAACATAGCAGGAATTTACAAAAATGATTTATTTCTAGTAAAACAGGCGCTTAAGAAGTGTTTAATTAGAAAGTACGCGATTCCAAAATAACATTCTTATTAAGAAGAACCGTCAAGAAGCGCCATTGGATTGGTTTGTGACCCTGTAGTAGTTCAATTTAAGCTCTTACAAATAAATATTTCAAATATACTGAATTGATAAGGACAGTAAAAACTTAAATAGCAAAGGCAGAATACGAACTACAATCATTACATGAAACGTATTGTAATACATTTTATATGTATACTAGCTGTTGCCCGCGACTTCGTCCGCGTGGTGAGAAGATATAAGTTAGAATTTATACCTGCCTTCTATCCATCTATCTGCCTTCTATCTATCTTGTAGGATTCAGTCAGCGTTTGCAATGTAAGCGCAAAAAATGTGTTTTTTTACGACCTCACATTAGAAACCTCAAAAATTGTGCCTATGTGTTATTCTGATGTATAAGCTATATTGTGGTAAAGTTTCATTCAAATCCATTTAGTAGTTTTTACGTGAAAGAGTAACAAACATCCATACATCCATACATCCATACTTACAAACTTTCGCCTTTATAATAGTAGTAGGATGTCATTGGACAAACCTGAACTATTCATTCCTCACTTCAAAAGAATCACTTTCCATACCTGTTGCCAAAATAAAAGTCAAAAATGTTCCCTTGGCTTTTGGTATAAGAGCCAAACTTTTACAAACACATCTTCCCAAAACTTTACAATTTGGTAGAAGCAGTTACAGAGAACTTGCCGTTGTCTTTACTGTTAATTACAATAAAAGCAATGAACGTAGCTATTTCCTTAATTATGTAAGTACTGCGGTTTTATAATTTAATTAATTATAATTATAATTTGTTGGAGAATTTGAACAGGAATTTTGGATTATGTGAACTTTGACATTCGCTCGGAATCCGTACTAATATTATAAATGCGAAAGTAACTCTGTATATCTGTCTGTCTGTCTGTCTGTCTGTTTATCTGTTACGCTTTCACGTCTAAACCACTGAAATGTTTTTAATGAAATTTGGTTCAGAGATAGAGTTGACCTTGAAAAAGAACATAGGATAGTTTTTATCCCGGACTTTTGAAGAGTTCTCTTGGAAACGCGATATAACCGACCTCGACCCGGGCGAAGCCGCGGGCGAAAAGCTAGTTTAAAATAATTCACGTTTTGTTAATACATAGGATCAAAAAGATAAGTAGTAGGTCCCTAATAGAAATGAGTTTGTACCTAACTAATTTAATTACTTATGGGCTTTTTCAGCAAAATACGCACATGAAAAACACCGAAACAATATTTTTAAAATTTCAAAATTCTAAATTGCAACCATATTACGTAGGCTCTGATATTTGTCCGTAAGACCGAATGATACCTATTTATACCTATTTTGTAAAACCTATACATAACATTATTTATGAACCTAGCACATAGACCAAGTAAAATGTATGTTTAATAGATTCCGGAAAAAAATATGCCTGCTTCATGAACCGTGGTGGTAAAATGTTACTACAATTTCCAAAATATACAGGCAGGGTCGTAAAACAGTCATAACATTTAGATCCAAACTGGAACTTCATTATTTATTACATCAGCTCCAAAGAGGTTTTTTTCGTGACCCATACAAGCGATAATTAGGTTTAATATGTTTTTCTTCGCTAGCTTTCCTGCATTTTCTATGAAAGATAGCTGCGTAATTACTTTGCTTAGTTAATTAATGAACGGCATTAAAAATGCAAACTGAGTATTTTTAATTTTATTATTTCAGGAAAATGGTTTTCTTAGAAATATTTTTCATTCCCGTAAAATGCTTTGAAACAACCGCAAAACTTTCAAATTTAAAAAAAATACAAGAAAAAAAGTTATCACACATTGTCGTCACCTGATAGAAATGTATTGTTTAAAAAACACTTCGTTATCACAAAATTCGCTACCGGCTTCTTAGAGAAACTTATTAACAGACATACACAAAAGCAAACCTGAAAATACGACGTGCTTCGTAGAAACAGCTAACATGCACGGTAGAACATAATTACATGTTCCTTTGATTACAAATCCTTAAATACATTACACCTCATTAGCCTAGTTTGTCCTGAAAAACACATACGACCTTTTTGCATTTATATTTATTTGTGGCAAACTTACGTAATTAAAGGGCGCACGTTAATCTCAATTACTTAACGAAATGCAAGCGCCTTACGAGATGGTGTAGGCAGACGTAAGCGGATAGTTAATTATGAAATTCGTTCCCGTCTTATTCCGCTCTGATATGTGGTTGTAATTTGGGAATCTGTGTAATGGAATTTTTGAGTGTAGTTAGAAGAATTGGTGTGGTGATAGTTTTGTGATGGTAACAGTCTTTTTTTGTAAAATGTTGTCACAGAGTCTGTTAACGTTTCTATTGGATAAATTTGTGGAGGACAACCGCTATTTGTGAATTATTTTTTTCACGTCGACGTGCTTCCTTTAGGACTGATTATTAGCGTATTGATCTATGTGATTATAATAACTGTCGTGAGATTGATTCATAATTATTTATTTAACAATATCTTACTCATGAATATTTATCGGATTATTTTATGCAAAAAATAAGAAATGTTTTTTATGTTTTTTCCTTTCGTGTTCATTTAATTAACTACGCAATACAACTAAGTAATCTTGATATATTTTATTTGAAACCCTTCTTACATTATGTGTGCCAAGAAAACACCAGTAATTAGGTCATCATATCAATCTAGACTGTTTGCTGCACAAGGAAATGAACAGCCAAAGTGCTTACAGATAGCTACCAAGCAATTAATGTGTGCTTCTAGTAATTGGCTCATAGTTTAACTACGAGAACCTATTAAATTACCGTTTTACAACTTTCAAGAAATTATGGCGTTGTAAGAATTGGTCTACACCTTTTTTCATATCTTTTAATTTTAGTTACAAAGTTTAAAAAGGTAAACCGGTGATAGGAAAAGGACATGTTTTTTTGAAAAAAAAAATACCGTCCTTCATATTTATAACCTTACCAAACGTTGCTTATCATCTATTTTTTTTTATTTGTTGTTAATTAAAAAACAGGAAATTTACGTCTTTACGTGCTTTTTCGCTACTTAAACAAAAAAAAGACTTTTCAGATTTTTCTTTCTAGTCTCTAGATCTTTGCATTTTAGTATCATCTTGCACTTAAAACTACCACAAACTTCCATTCAGTACATATAAACATTTCCTTTACCGGTAAGATACTCGTTGGTAAACTGACTATTATTTATGTATTACAATTCAAAGGAAATAGGGTGAGTTACGTTTGACGTCAAGATTCCATGCGGGTGTTAAAATATGCATCGGCTTTGAGCACATCAATCCATGGGGTCCCCGGGGCGTCGATGATGGTGACTGCGCATTCAACTGACAGGATATTTTTCACGGTGTTAAGTTATGGCACTTTATATTATTGGTTATGTTTCTGTCCGTTTTTGTTTTACGTATCGACTAGATTCGTTGAAATTATATAACCTTATGTTTATTTTTTAGTTTGTCTGCATCCAAGATCCCATAATTTGTATGATCCATGAATGATGGTCTTGAGGGGTGTCTTTGCGCATGTCACTTGAATGTTTGTGAACCACCCCGCGACACAATGGATTTCCTCAGTGCATGAAAAGATATACAAAAATAAAAAATAAAGGTGAATCCAGGTTGCTCGTTTTTTTCCGGGTTGACTATAGGTGTCATACTGCTACTGACTAAAACCCACCCCTGTTCTTTCATTTTCTCTTTATGTACGGGGGCTACGGTAAGACTCTTATACAACCCGCTAGCCCGAAAAAAGCGTTGATCATCTTCTTTCGAGTAGATAGGTAACAAAACTCAAGTCATGGCAGCATCATTGGCATATACATACATACATATTTTTAATTTGCAGGTGAACTAGTAATCAAACGCATTGCATCATATTTGGAGAGCCATCAAACGTGTCGAAAATGTCAAAGTTCAATTTTAATCATCATGTACCTACCTCTCATCAAGAAGTAATTTACCTTAGCGAACTGTACAAACATACTTAATTACGTCATCAACACATTCCAAACACATATCATAAACAACGCCTCAATTTCAATTACTTTCATCACAACAAACGATTCGCGGAACGCTCCTACAGAAATACTCTCAACAATAAAAAAATATATATGATCGTTACTATAAAACACATTTGTAGGTCCCCCGAGCGATATAAGCCCGTACAAACATCATAAATTTCCACAAACATTTATTACGTAAATGTTAAATGAAGAATTTGAATCACGCACCGCCGCCAAATTGATTTGGTACTCGTCAACCAACGCATTTAAATCCTCGGTCACGTACTGTTTTATTGTGAGCCAAAAGTTACAATGGACCGGTACGAATAGTAATCTTACTCGAAGCTTTGTGTAATTCTTGGAAATTGCTACCCGGGAGTTTGCAAATACTCTGCTATGTAATACGCGTCTTGTGTTTGATTTTGTTTTTGACCCACTGCAAAAACTTAGTTGAGATCTTTGGATTATTTATTTTGATGATTTATTTGGCTTTTAATGGAATCTATAACTTTTTATAAGGAATACCTTTAGGTAACATTTTCACACAGTAATTAACGATTTGGCCGACTCCATTACCTGGCTTATTCCTATAAACATTACTTTACCGTAATTAACTTACCTAATAAGCATTTTAGTTTACTTTCTAGTCAGAAAAACATCACAACTACTGATAATATATTTAAATGCATATTTTCGTGCTCTTGCTATCAAAATTATATTTTCACAAAAGACAGTTAAAATTTTAAAACCGTCCAGTCCAAAAAATATTACTCTCCTCTCATAGTCGGGTAAAAATTAGATTTTCCGCCCACCCTTCAAGAGTTACGAACGTAAGCCCTAGTAACTGTTTATATACAAAAATATTACGAAAAGTAACGAAAATACTGCAATACTTGAACCTTTTCTCATTACATCGACCTTTTTAGAGGCTCCGCTCAGAATCTGAAGACCCTTATTATTTACATCCCTAATACCATTACTTAAATGTGCGGTATGATTATAACAATATAAATTATATTCTAGCATCCTTAGAAAATGTTTACTTAGTATTAGAAAATATTATTTGGTTGTGAATTGAGGTTCAAGTTTCCCGACCACCGAATTCCATAGAATGTGATTTGTAAAAATCTTAAAGATATGTAAATTTACTTATACCGACAGTTGTAAATTGTTAGTATTTTAGGATTGCCAAGAGGAAGTCAGAAGTATGTGAGCCTGTGTGCATGTTTCAATGGGTAACGTTTAGAAAAAGTAAGCGAAGGTTATGTTTTTTATTTTTGTATGTTTCACTTCTATGGTTAAAACGATTTACTTTTGAAAGAAAAAATGTTTCTTGTACTGTTTCAATCCCAAAAAGAAAATAGGAGAGTTTTATAATCATGACCTATTTTTAGACGATTCTACTTTTCTGGACTTTTTCTTGACGTACCTAGATCTGACGCAAAGCTAGTTTATGGCAAAAATTTTAATAGTATCATTTAATGCTGACCCTAATCCGCCAACGACCAAGTTATCACTTTTCTCATTACGTCACAATAATGAATACCCTACCCACTGACAAACACAACATAACCTTTTAATTAAAAGTAAATATTACCTAATAAAATATGGAACCATTTTCGCACCAACTAATATATCTTTATGAGTTCGTATAATCTTTAATATGCAGCCGGAAATATGATTATCATCTCATACAAACAGTGTTATTATACTCGAGCCGATATGGGCTAGTGATGCGACACGAGATTGCTTTTCTAGACGAATTATTCGATGTTAGTCGATTCCGAGAGTGCTTATGCGTCCCGATTGAGTATTACGTTAACCAAAAACTCGATTTAGTAGATTCGTTAATCGGTATTTTGTGAGTCGGAACGAATTTTGTAGTGAGTGTGTTAGACGTGGCTTTAACTAGAATTTGGTTAATGGTACATAGAAATGTCGTTAAACCTGTTAACTGTACAGAAATCATTAGTACTGATTTGACATTTGAATGGTGTAAGAATTAAAATTGCTTTTGAATGTGTAACTTGCGGAAAATTCATGGGTATTTTTTTTATCGAGTCCATTTCGTCAAACTGAAACTCTTCCAGGATTTTCTATCCTGTCTCTCATGGAACCAGCCCACGCAGTAAGCGTTTACCACGGCGCAGCTGTCCATCTGCTGACTCCCATTGTGTAGTGACTTTTTCCCAGCGGCCCCTATCCATGCGGTGACGAGCAATATCTTTGCCGACTGTAATCCCAGTTTTAGAATAGGATGGTGTTGGAAATTCGTTCTTGTAACCTAACACCAAGACTGCTGGGTTCCATAGCTGTGTGGCACACGCCATGGTGGAACTTATTAATTGTATGTTATTAAAGTGAGTTTTTGTAGAGGAGCTAGTAAAATTACTAAAGACTTATCAAAATTAAACCTCAACTAAACTACACAAAGTACAAACTCCGATACCAAAATAAACTAACTTAATCCAACAATACACGAAAACTCGACTAAACCAAAGAAACAACACAGCACTAGTCACGTTAATTTTATACGATGGTACAAGGGGCTTTCTTTATTAAATGCAGATATAATTAGGTACATTAATGTCAACAGTAAAATAGGAGACAAAATTAATTTCAAGACACCTAAAATACTTACGTGAAGATAATTCCGTTCTGAGAAATGTTTTGTAGCTTCAAGAATATTATTTTGTTAAAACAATGTTTTGTGAGCACGTTTCTTTGTTTGCTGGTTTGTCTTGGTTTTAAACCGTCAAGCTTTACATGTTTTTCTTGGTAAATGTGTTTTCGTCAGGATTTTATGTTTGGGGACAGAAAGATCCGGGTTAAGAGCTGCAACTTTTTTTTGGAAATTTTGAAGTACCGCCACTAGGAAGGAAAAAAATATGATTAAGTGATTGCCCCTTTAAAGCAGTTTTCGGAAGTGTGCCCAATTGATCATGAAAATGTTAATATAAAATCTAATTATTTATTATTATTTTTAATTCTCTATCTTTAATTAAGGAGAAAATCGAACTATTTATTTTACAATATTTATCAAGAAGGAACATCTGTGTGTATTATTATTATATTTCAGTATTTTCTGTTCATATTAAATTTCCCATGGATCGGATATTTCCGAACCTTTTGAAGTTATGATTTCTTTGTACTTTATGTATCTTCCGAGAATAAGATCTATCCTGTAATCCAAGGAAGCTTTACATTTAGTGGCTTTCATATAAAAGAAAATTCACAAAAAATATTAGGAGTAAAAAGAGTACAATATTAAGAAAAGAGGAAATAATTCGTGAAAATTTTATAAATTGACTAAAAATCGTCTCACGATTGAAGTGAAAATATTTTTACAACAAAAACAAGCAGAAACCACGGTGTGACGAATGACAGAAACTAGTCCTAATAGTCAGTTCAGCCCAGTTTCAGCATTAGACTAGTTGTATGTCAGATCATAATGATGCATAATCACGCAATATACATGATATTGTTAAACTCTGTGAAATCGGAAAGAGGAAAGTGTTGCAAGATTTGAAAACAGACACACAGCGAGATAGCTTAAACTAAATAAAAGCTTGTTATAAGTATAAATCAAAACAAAACATCACCAAAACTAACAATCATAAAAACGACACAATTAATTAATCAATTAAAATAAAGCCGGGGTCTAAACAAATCACCATAATAAATTGATAAGATGTTAAGACTGAAATATCTTTGATAATCCGACGTTGAAGGAGCAAATCCTGTTGCAACAAATAACCGGAGTCATCTTATCTTGTGGTACAAATTATAAGCGGGAAACGTTTAAAATCTTGATGTACTCAATGTTCCATACAATATGGAGAAAAAATCAAGTCTATTCCTAAGGGTCTATTGGTTGTCCGTCCGTTGGTCAAGAGGACGATGTAGCGAGAGACGACAATGTTAAGTGACAGTTATTCATATTTTTTTACGCTATTTTTACGGAAAGCGACCGATTTCATAATCATTTCGTTTCATGTTTTCTTTTTTGTCGGCAATAGTTCTAATCTGCTTTGCCACCCCATTAAAATCACAGTCTTTAATTTTCGGAATAATCGATTCGCTTAATCGTATTTCACAGCTTTTGTTATCCGTACTAGCCTAAGTATTCTGTTTTCTTGTTTCTTTTTCATTCAACTATCTTATTAAAATTTTCTTCGTTTTTTGGGATTTAAGAAACCCCTAATTTTCTTCATCTTAGTTCTTGGACCAAAACCATCGCGCATTAAATTAATGTTACCCGTCAGAATTCGTTGAAAACGCTCCTTGAGACGAACAATAGCAAGCGGAGAGGCCCATCGCTCTTCAAGCAACAATGGCCTAATAAAATCTACAAGAAGGGAAGTGTAGTCGGCAAATGTGTGATGTTTGATAACTGTTGTGATATACGTCTTTTTGAAGGCCCTTTTTTATTTGGTGATTGTTTGCTCATACTTTTATATTTTTTTGGTTGAAATGATTTGTGGAAACCTTTGGCTGTTCGTTATGAAATTAATGTTAGTATTTTTTTTATTTGGGAATCATCATCCTTATCATCCTAGCCTTTTCTCAACTGTGTTTGGAGTCGGCTTCCAGTCTAATCAGATTTAGCTAAGTACCAGTATTTTACAAGGATCGAAGGATCTTTTCAATATCTGGAAATCAAGAAATCAATTATTACATGCCTTTTTTTTAGCTTCACTTCGTCCACAATTTCGACTACGTCAGACTTTTTTAGGATCTTTTTTGCTAAGTCTGATTTAGAGTCCCGAGTTATAATAAATCCAGTCTTACTTACAAGTACAATCAAAATTGAAAACACCTCGTTTCGTTTTCGTTTTGACGTAAGTACTACATAAAAAGGAAAGCGAAACAAACTCCCAACTCTTACAAATTACAACTCTCAGTTGATTAAACATTTCATTAGGAGAGTAACATATAATATTTATAGAAGTATTTCTTATTCGTTCCCTCGTTTCTTGAAAAATCTCATTACTAGCATAGTCGGAGGGGAGTCGGTCTCTTATAGAGAGTGCCACAAAGCGAGCAGTGCATTCGGCGATACATAATGGGAACAGGAAATTTAAACGTATCATTTTGTTGAATACTTCTTTGGTACCCGGGAAATGATGTTGTAGACAGGTAGGTAGGAAAGGAAAATTTATCGACGATGTCGTTTTCATTATCTTTGAAGTGATGCGAGAAGTAATATCTAGGTTCCTTGGTTACCTCATAAAAGAAGAAAAAGAAATGGAACAAAAAAGTTGAATAGCAAATACAAATATTTGATCGTAGGTACTTACTACGCACACTAAGCACTTAGGAAGCGGTGAAGGGTGGGCGAAACTGGGTGCTGTCCAATGTAAATGACCTTCAAAAAGTGCTACTTAGTAGCCCAATTTGAATAAATGAATTTTGATTTTGATTTTGATTTTGACTAGTAGTAAGACTCTCCTTTTGCATTTATTTTAAATTTACAATATAGTAGAGTATACAAAAACACTTGAAATTAAATAAATACAAAAAAATGAAGCAACAATTATAAAACAAAAAAAAAAAACCATAAAAGCTCTACCTAAAACACAAATATGAAAATGAAATAAATAAATTAAACAACCCTCCATGCTCCCTTAATTATTGAGATACAAAAACAAACCACAACCTCATCATTCAAAACATGAGTAATTTCTTTACCTCCATAAACCTGTATCAAGATAAATCAATGTAATGTGACATTTGCCATTAGTTCCCCATGCAGCACACACACACACACACACACACATGATAAAGTGCGCCTCTTGAATGTAGAGCCCCTTGATGTCGAAGAGATGATATTACCGCTAAATGTGTAGAGATTAAAACCCGTAGCTCGATAGAGAGCTGAGTAACGTAGTACTCATAATTTAATATTTTGGAATTGGTTTCAGACTTGTGTGTTATAATAAGGGGGAGTTTAACTAATTTATATTTTTCATATTAATCTAAACACAAAAATAGCGAATTGAACAAAAAAAAATATTTTCTTCGGTGATATTTTTTGGCGTACCGTATCTAAAATGTAAAAACTTTGCCCCCTAGGGATGTCCTTCTGTCACTGACTGTATCTAATGAACTGTATTATTGAGCCAGTTGCAATTTTCAGAGATGACGTATGGTGCCGCTATGACATCACATCAACAAATTATAGTGTGAAATTTGTTTTCTCTCAGCCTATTTTTTCGTAACCTCAAGTATAACAAGTCCAAATAGGACTTGACCCGTTTTATTTATATTTTAAAAATATTTCAGAGGTTTATGCCAGCATTAAATATACCTACATCGATATAAAAACACATATATACATAACGACTCTTCCTCCTCGATTATTCTCTAATAGGCTTAATAAAAACGCACAAAGGGACTCAGTTTTGGAAGTAACAAGGATAATAGACGGTGTATTTTGGTAAAAACAATATCTTACAATAAGGATAAAATATTTTTCAAACAAGAAAAAATAATAATGTAAAGTTAAAATTAATAACCTCATCATTAACTAAAGCTTAATTAAAATCAATTTGAAAATCTTCTAAAAATAAAAAATCGTTTACAAAATTACATTCATTAAGCGCAAGATTAATTATAAGTTAAAATATTATTTGTTACAGATAAAGGCTTTCACTCGGCTGAAATTAATTTGGAGTATCCATTAATTTTGTAACAAACAAAGTACCAATTTCACCCGAAAATTTGTTACTAGACATTGTTATATCAATTTTGATAAATAAAAGGGACAGGGTTATTAATTTTATGGCCTTATTAAAAGGAAATATATCGCGGCTTAGAGAATAGAGATTAATACCCTTAAACAACCTAAGGGCACTTCTAATAAATTATAATAATGTTTATTTGGGTTAGCGTCACCTGCACCCGGACAAATTATATTCCTGAATCCATGGAAGAAAACACAGAAGTAATAATTTTAAATCCCGTGACTTTAATTAAAGTAAAGTCACAATAAACTTTCATATAAAGATCATATATAAAAAAGCTGATGTTACAAAAATCCATAAAGAATATAATAACAATATAAAGATACACAAATTAGTAGCGCCAAAACAAATGATATACGAAAACGCAAAGCAAAAGATTGAAACACGAAACACTGAAATTGAAACACTTGAACAGACAATTGATCTTACACAAAACGAAATAGGGGTAAGCAGGGCAACAATACAAGCTCATAAGGACTCGAAACGTATAGAGAACATTAATAATGAACGTAGTACTTGATAATGGAAGCGTCATACTTTACGAAGCGTATAATATAATAGATCATATTCTACCAGAATTAATTTCCGAGAAACTACAAATGGAGGATAATGGAACAGATTATTATATTTGCTTTTGTTCCTAATCTTTTCCTCTTTACAGATGTGATTTGGTATTTCGTTTTGAGACTGAAATTACGAATTTCGGTTTCTTTTGTTCATTTATTTATTTTTGTTCGAGATTGACGAAGATTTCTTAAAGCTCGTTCTATTTCTTTCCGTCTGTTTTTCACAGCTTAGCATCGTTATAAAAATCATAATTCTTCGACTCTTAATAGTTAAAATATATTTTTTTAATCAAAGTGGGGTGTAAAATTTGTCAATTAATTTTTGGAGAAATATTAAAAAAAAACAGTAGGTACATGTGAGAGTTTTAAAATGTGTTGAACCAACCCTATATAACGTGCATACGTGAATGCATTTCAACACAAAATCCCTTGAGGAATACAAAGAATTTAAAAGAATTCCGCATGCACTTCCATATTTCGAAACAACAAAACTAAAAACACAATTCTAGAAACAAATGTTTCAAAAACTTTGTATTCTCAGTGTTACATTTCGTCAATGTACGTTCATGTTAATCCCTGTTTAAAATTCAAAGAGCCTGCGGCCTTACTGCAGTCTCGAGTAAATTAAATAGAAGACCCGGTGACTTGGCGGGATGAGATGTAAATTCTGTACTGTTGCAACGATGGTGGGAGAGCAAAAACTAATTTGCGCATTTTAAAATGCCTTCGCTCGGAAACGTGGATTGGTGAGGAATCGTTTCTTTGAATGCAATCGTTTCTCGGTTGTTTTATTTTGTGTCCGATGTTTTTGAAACTTTGCTGTGTTGAACATCGTATTCAGTTCTTTTGACTGTAATTAGATTAAAATGTTTCATGTTTTTTTTTTGGGAAAACGTTGGGAGCATCTAAAAATATGTGGTTCAAATGACTCTTCTTTTCAGGTGGGTTGGCTTCGTGCGGAGGACCAAACTGTTTTATCACTTAATGAGCGAGTAGTACTTAGTCCTCGATACTCAGTGAGTCTGGATACTCCGAGCACATGGCAGCTGAGGATCCGGCCCCTGAGGGCAGAGGACCGCGGCTGCTACATGTGCCAGATCAACACGCAGCCCAGCATGAAGTGGCAGATTGGATGCATCGATGTTTATGGTGAGATTATTGAACTATTACAATATCAAATCGATATGGTTCCACTTCCAGTCGAAGATCACTTCAGCGAACTGTTTCTGAACTATAGCCGATTTATTTAATCTCTCTTCCACTAATTTTCATTTACACCACTCGGTGAGAAAGGCATATTTTAAATTGTATCCAACAATAAATAATCCTGTTCAACAGTAATCTCGTTTAGTTTCCATCAAAACGTAAACGCCCTCAGGATTTTTAATTAAACACGTCTAAGTATTTATTATGGTCGAAACCGTAAATTAAAAGGGAAATTGCTCTCCAGTCGTACTGCGATATTGAAAAGGTGTAAGCTGTAAAGAACTTAAGTAAATTACACAGCAACAAATGGAATCGCGAACTTCAAACAAAGGGAACATATTTTTTAATAAAAACCTCGAACGGTCCTAAGCGGGTAATAGGTAAGAATAAAAGGAGGAAGTCCTAAGCTTATTAAGGATAGGGGACGGATCCGAAGCTTCAAAACATTTCGAAGTACTTACGTAGAACTTAGAACAAAACTCAATATCAATGAAACGTCTCGAATGAACGTTGGAAAAGTATTTTCTTCAGAAAAATAAATCACCTTAAGAGAAGTTAACGTTATTTCTCCGGGCCATTGAAGGTGGGCGCCAAGTTTTATCGTTCACAGCTCAAATTAGTTCTGGGGGTTCATTCCTTTTTTTTCAATTCTCAAGTTTTGAAGTATGGATTTCAATATTGAATTTTTACTGTGTCTCTTAGGTACCCAACGCGTAACTTTCTGCGGAGGCGACGAATTTAATATGTAATATCGCGACGGTAGTCACTGAAGATTTTCTTTCGAATTGTAAAAAGCTAAATGAAATATTGGGGCGTAACTTGATGGAATTTGATGGGTTTCATTTAAATTGAATGAGGGAAACATTTTGGACGAATTATTTTAAAATTGCGTTTATCGAATTATAATATAATGGATAATTATTTCCATATTTCGTGTCAAAAGGATTTACATATTTGGCCTTTATCTCTATACTGAAAGCCATGTACATTTTCGGGGATTTCGTAATTATTGAGTTTGAAAAGAAAAGCGCCGTTGTAGTCATGTTTAAAATTTTAGAACACATTTTTATCAGTTGACGTATGTCACAGCTAGACATGCTGGTTTCATTTCTTCACACAACTGAATTTATAAAAATGCTTGATAATATTAGAAAAACAATCTATCAGAGAAGATTTATTCTTCTAAGGGTTCCTTTTAATTTTTCCCACTGTATCCCACTGCTGGGCAAAGGCCTATCTTAAATCCTTCCACAATTTTCAAGTCTGGATCATAAGTCACTATACCATGCGTAGGCGTAAGCGTGTAAGCGTTTTAATTATTCGAAAATTTACGATTTAAGTTTTACAATTTTTACCTGTATATGATTTCTTGTCTGAGTATAATTAATTAGCTCTATGGGTCAATCAGTATGTCAAAAACGGGATTGCACGAACGAGAAGCGAAGCTGAACTTTATATAAGAGTTCATCAAGAAACGTTTAAAAACAAGTGTATATAACGCTATTAAGTACTAAATTTCATGAACATCACTAATATATCAAGTACCGCTATCAATATCACTTCAAAGGTGAAAGCCTATTCCACTCCAACAGTTAATTGTTCTGATTTAATCTATTAAGTAGTTGAAAACAAGTTTTGTAATACCCTCTCAAGTTTTATCGGAGAGCTGTTCAAAGCAACTTCATAAGTATTGATTTTGACTCTCTTTTGTGACTAGTGTGGCAAGAAAAAATAAAGTCGACATGTACTATATATATGATAATTGTAGAGTATCTGTATTAATAATAATTTAGGAGCAGTAACATGTAATTATGTATTTAAGAACGGTTTACTTAAGCGTATTTATCAAGACTACCCGACTAGTTTCAGACCAGTTTTATATGTAGTTAAATAGCATAATGTTTGAGCATTTTCCATGTGGATTTTAAGCGACCTTTATAAGTAGCTTTTAAGCCTCATTGGTGGTGTTCTTTTTTCCTTCATCTTCATTATAATTTCAGTGACATACTAAACATAAATAAATACACATCTATTACCATTTACTTGCCTGTTACTTCAAGAAATAAATAGAACGGAATAAAATTAACATAAATACACCACTAAAGTACGAATAAAAATAGTTACTTCCCCGGCTTTTCTACCGCGATGTCTCGTAAGAATTATTTGAGGGAACGACCTGAGCAATACACCTAAGTACTCTTAAAATACGGTAAAGTATCGACTCAGGCCAAGCTTTAACTTTCCGATAGTAATGACTAAGATCTTTAATGTCCGCTCTTAAGAGGTTAATATCATTAAGTGGTATATATTTTTGTAGCAGTATTTTTTTGTTCTCTTGATCACATTTGGCAAATTGGATATGGATTTAAAATATTATATTGAGATTTGAATTTAAGTTGCTTTTAGTTAGTTTTTCGAAAAACTTGAGTCTCTAAAAAGTGCTCATTAATATTACGCTCTGAAAAATATTCTCATATTATGATAGTTTTAAGTGCGAAGAGTATATTATACTTAAAACCCTATGAATTTATGGATTTCCCTTTCCACTTCCATAAACCAAAAGCCAATTGTTTAGTTACGAAAACCACAATATTTACAGAGCATATACCGTATGCGGAAGCTGTGCGAACTTCTAAAAAGTTTAATAAAATGTAGGGCAAAAAGTTTTGCATTAAGAACCTAAAAATTTAATCTCTTTGCTCCTAGTACCTCCTGACATTATCAACGAAGAGACATCAGCAGACGTGTCGGCTCAAGAGCTGGAGAATGTGACACTGCTGTGCCGCGCCACCGGCCACCCGCCTCCGAAGATCACGTGGCGACGGGAAGACCACGAGCCCATGCTGCTGAAGAAGGTCGGGGGAAGGGATTTTTATAAAGGTATGGATTTTGGGGTAACTGCTTTTTACTCAATTTCATAAAAAATTTTGGTGTGAAAATTCTTGTAACAAGACTAAGTGAAAGATAGAAAGTATTTTCGTCTTTACAAGTGACGCTGGCTATTCTTCTACAACTTCTTTTCTCGGTGTAATTTTCGATTCTCATAGATTATGATTTTCTAGTTTTCTGCACATATTGATGTTGTAGCTGCGGTGAAGGATTTAAGAGTTCTATTGGGACCGGAAAGCAAACCAGATCTTAGGAAAGGTTCTTAAACCGGAATATATAAAATCAGACAGGCAGCGTGACTTTGGCAGCATCATGTAAATCACATTGATTGACAATTGAGAATTATATGAATACTGGAGTTTCGAATGATAAATTGTAAACTTATGTCTGTGTTTCCTTCTAATGACTGAAATGTAATCATTACCTTAATTTGAGAAGGTTTCTGATTCACTTTTTTATTGTATTCTCATTAATAGTTCTAATCGGTCTACTCAAGCACGACTCAGACTATTATAGCCATAATTTATTTTAAAGCGGTCACGTAAATTGGGTTAATGATTGTATTTATGTATTCCGAACCAGTTAATGACGAAAACAGAAATGTGCTCGTATAGTCAATGAGGTCAAAAAGTTTCTAAGTAAAATATCTATTTGAATTGAGAGTGTAAATGAAGATCTTTAAATATACATTATCTGGGCACTTTTTTTTTTCTGACTTTGCAAAAGACGTCAATACAAAAGCCTTATTAAAAAAATACGTTGTATGAATTGCTAGAGGGAAATCTCAAGAGCCAATGGTCCGGAACACTGCATACTTAAGGAGCCTTCAAGTCACCAGAAATGGAAGACAAAAGAAATCATTTGTCACGATACTATTGGAAAAGTTTTTGGAGCGAAAACTGCTTTGTACATGCGGACATTTTCATTTCGGAGTTATTTTTTGTATTGAGATTCGTAGACCACTATTGTTTGGGAATAGGAAACAATTATTATGAAAACAAAGACAGTTTTCTTGCTTAGTGTTGTCAATAAATCTGGCAAACTCTATAATGTGCTACGATGTCGTAGCAATGTAACGTAGCGCTTGTCTACGTCGTAGCTGCTACGAGAAAATGTTTATAACTGTACTTTTATGTTCTTGCTGGGATCACGCATTTTATATCTGATGGTGTACCTTTGTTTTGTTTAGTGGAGAGCTACACAGGCAGTTCGTTGCCGCTGTGGCGCGTGGATCGCCGTCAGATGGGCGCCTTCCTGTGCATCGCCGCCAACGACGTGCCCCCGGCCGTGAGCAAGCGGATAATACTTAATGTTAACTGTGAGTACTCATAAAATTATATGTTGAAACTTTACTCTATACAAAAGCCTAAAAATTCCTGTACTTCCTCGTTAAGCCAAACAAGTCGTACAGACGTATTTAAAAAAAAAATACATGAAAACAAACATCAATTGTAACAAAAAGGCTACGAAAATTTCCAACCTTGTTAATTTTAAACACGGCTTGTCTCAACGAACATTTCTCAGAACTCCGTCCCGTATTAATTAGAACAACATTTTAAATCAAAGGGACATTCAAAAATCTTGTATTTAAACAGGGTCCTTAATATTGAAGGAAGTCGATTATAATTTTTATAATAACTATCGTGAGACTGATTCATTATTAAATGATGTAACGGTTTACTCATCTTGAGTAAACCGTTACATCATTTAATAGTCGATTATAATGGAGATAACAAGGGGTGCTTGACTTTGGTCTGTAAATAAGGTCGAAATGAAACAAATTGAGCGGCTCTCACCTGCTTCCAATACAATTAGACGATTATTCCTCTTGCCTACCTTCGTATAACTAAGCTGTTAGTCCAATTTACAAGCTTGTAGCGATTTTTCAGCTTATGCGAAAATTGGTCGCAATTTGTATTTGCCCTAAATATTAATGTGATGAAACACTTCCACGTATTGAATATCGTAGTTTTATAAAATTATTAATAAAAAAAAAACTTGTTATAAACTCATAGCTGTGCAGGCTACTTAGCCATCGAACAATCACTCACATGTTAAACTTTTATGCATCTTGTAATGTCATGTAAAATGAATTAGGAGACTAATTGAAACTAATTTTACAAATTATTCGCAATACACCCAAACATTCATTGATAATCTCACGACAACTGACACGAAATTTACGAAACGGAACATGCGAAAACGCCAATACGAACTCCATTGTTTAGACAACCACGAAGGATTTCCCTGTAACTTGTACCAAACGCACAGTCGTGATAAAGCCGAATTGATCTCTCTCTTGTAAGCCATCCTTGCGTATAATTGACTCTTCCCTGTCATTGGCTCCTCGATCCTCTCTCTCACTGATATAGAGTTCATACACTTGGAATATTTAGTGGTTTCTCAATGTAATCTACGTTCGAATAATTTTTGGTTTTGTGAAGTTCAGAGAGATATGTTATGGTGGTTATATAAAGTTTGTTTATTATTCTAAACGGTTTTGTGACGCAGTTTTTTTTTCAGAAAAAAAATACGTGAATACAATTATTAAATTTTCTTGTGGTGAATTTGTTTTTTTTTTGTATTCTAAAATGTTCTTCGTAGCTTGTGTTTATACACACTTTTGTTTGAGACACTTAAACACATTTATCAAAACTAAAAACATAATTTTATGAGTTTAAAATCATATTAACATAAAAGCTTAAAATTGCTCAAAATTAAGAGCAGCGTTGACACCAAGTACTTTTAATTATTTAGTTAGCAACCTCTTTTCATGTATTACAGAGCTTATCCCAGTTATCTTAGAAACAGGTGTAATAGAAGGAAGCTCTATGTTTACGACGGAGCTGTTGTTTCTAAACAACTTGCACTTTAGGGCAGTTTTATAGTCCCTGTTCCTATTAAGCTGAGGATACATTTTTAACGCGATCGTTTTCTTTGTGATACGTCGCTATATGAGTTTATAAGATTTGTTTTTAGTGTCAATATGTCTATACGTCGCCTATAAGTTTTTTTTATCTGTGATCATGACAAAGTTTGTTTCTTAAGCCTTGATATGGCAAATCTTATTTGTTGCACTCTTGACATGTTGTAGCGGTTCAGGCAGATGACATATGCGTCATTTAAAGGACCCAATAAGACAGACTTAATTTTTTGGCGCATCTTTAGTCCAGACACGCATCTTTTATATATCTCATTTTTGTAATGAGACTACCATCGTTATTGAAAACTCAGTAAGAAGTTCATTTAAATGTTGCTATTTTTTTAGTTCTCATCTTCTCTACATTTTGCTTTTCCTACAGACTGTAATGAGAAAAGCCTCAAAAAGTAAAATCCTCTTGATTTTACTTGTAAGTTAACCATTAAAATTTTCTTACTCTTTCCCATAAAATTTCCTTAAAACCCTCCAAAAACACCTAACCACAACCAACAATAACCAGCACTTTGAATATGAAAGCTACATGAATCCTAGTAAAATCCTGTTTTATTAAAAATGGGGTAAGCTAACGCGTCGAACGGCGGGGGATTTCTGCAGCGGTTTGTATGAAGCCAATGTTAGATAAAATGGGAACTGATCCTTCCTTGGATCGGGATTGGGGATAGACGGCTGCGATGGTCCGTGAAATTCACTCTACACTCCTTGGCAAACGACGATGTTAACTATCGATTTGTCGATTGTTTTTATAGTTGTTTTCTCTGTCACAATCTTGGAGGGTGTTGTCTTGATCGAAGTCTAATGTTTTAGTTAAGCACTAAAGATATTTCTTTTTTTATGATAATATCCAACAGTTTGAATGTATTGTACTCAGATGTTGCGTAAATCATCTTAAATAAAGTATTTACTAATGAAATAGTTTTTTTTTTTTCATTATTTTGGTTTCATCTGAGATCCGTTGATCCCGTCCGATATTTGATAGCCAATTGAACCTCGAGTAAAAAAGGGCTCTTATAAAATCCTATCAATCTTTTTTTTTATTCTCTTTGCTGGGCTAAGGCCTCTCCCTTTTTTCTAGACCTCTCAGTCTCTGTATGCGATTTAAATAGTTAAGGAAATTGGACAAAAAATATATATCACAATCGATCTAGCTCTGATCTTAACCACAAACTCCTGCTTACTCCACTTTGCGTCACATCTCCCAAACTAACAAATTCGAAACTTAATAAACCAACACCACAAACATTAACCCCAAAACATATTTATATGATACGGAAATCCATTCCAACAAAGCTTCAGATAACCAGTTTTCAGTAAAATTCGAGATACGATCATAAGCGGTCCTAACCACAATAGTTGCGCAACTATTTATTTGTTTACGAACACTTTGCATGAATATCAGCACTAATATTGCGTTAACACGACACCGTTTCCTGTAAAGGATATTTCTGTAGTGGAATTTAGACCTTAATAGGTTGGAGTCGAGTTGAGATTCAGTTATCAGTTTGCGATTGTCGTATGAATATTGAGGATGTATTAAGATGTTTCGGAATATCGAAGCGGTTTAAACTGTGTATTTAGGGTTGCAAGTTTGAACCTCGATCAGTATAAATGGCTTTGTTTTAATATTGGTTAAGTATATTAGTGTACTTCTCCATTTCTTAGTACAGATTTTTGATGATAATATTATTTTAACAAGGAAAACATATTAAATGATGCTACGATTACGACGCGTGAGTAAACTGTTGCATCATTTAATAATAAATCATTCTCACGGTAGTGAGAATTTAAGAATATATATTCAAATAATAACTACAGAGCCTTATGTTTTTTTTAATGACACTCGAAACAAATTAACATGTTGTAATCCGGAGTTCTGAGGAAGTATAAAAAAATACAGGAGCGTTGAGGATTTATCTTCAAGATTAGGAACCAAAATTAAGAAAATGAAGTCAGATAATAATAATGTCTGAAGTTAGCAGCAAGGGCCAGAGTATATTGATAAGTGGTCGGTCTTGCCTAAATCAAGAAAGGCTTTTGCTTAGCTGTGATGTTTTTACAACTCAATATAGTGAAACAAAATGTTCCCAAGTTTTTATACACTCACGATCCTTGTTTGGCTGTCGTTACAATTTTGAGGTACTTTCTATTTGAATTATTATACACGGTGACTTTTTAGTCGTCTTACAAAAGGAGCCCAGTTCATGTATCCGACGTAAAATACCCCTAGGAACGATTATTATTTCTTTTTTATCATCAACTAAGACAATAAGTACGAAGAAAAATCTGAAAATTCTCTTAAAAATTATAAAAACGCCGCCGCCCGCGCCCCTCACCATTGTTACAAGGCTCGGACCGCGCTCGCCACAGAGCTGTGTTTCTAAAAAACTACGAATTGCATCATAATTTTGAATAAAAATTGCATTTTAAATTTATTCAAATCTCATAAATACCTATTTTTTTATCGGGAACGTGTTCTATTCATTGGATACATGAACTGGGCTGCTTTTGTAAGACGACTAAAAAATCACGGTGTATACAGACAACCAAATTAGTTGACTAATATTTTGTAGGAACAAAATATTATCCGACTGAATTTCAAAGTACATCTAATCGTATCAGTAATATTCACTAATCCAACATGAATATACTGCATTTGTCTGTGTAATATGCTACATAATTCTGTTAGTATGTGACTGCCTCGAAATCCGCTTACCGTGATAACATTTAGATGATGATTTGGTATTACTGCAGACATAAGCTTTGATAAGGATTTAAGTGGAAGTCTATTTATAATAATCTTATTCCGTTGAAAAGTATAACTGACCTTAATACAGTAAGCATTTTTTTACGCTTAGGATAAGGTATTAAGAGATCAAAAACTCATTCGTGTGATTCTCATCCTTGGGAAAAGTCCAACTTCGTGAAAAAATGTCAAAATAATTTTTTAATCATTCAAGTCTCATGCATAAACTTCAGACATAGATGGAGAACATGTATTTGCAAACTTTAAAAAATAAAAATCAACCGTTTTTATTTCAAATAGGTCGCTTTCCAGGCACGTTACCTAGGCGCACAGTCCCAAAATTTATTTCTTATGGAGAAGAACCGGTAAGAAACTCCATATTCAAACACTTGTCGTACGCGAGGATCAAACTCGCGACACGTAAAGCAATTGTTGTGTCGTAGTGACAGTTGCTACTCGGCTATCCGTGAAATCAAAACTTCTATGAAAAAAATTGCTTCTTATCAATTTCAAGTACTAACTTGCAGCATTTCTAAAGATTGAACGGTTGAACTCGATTCATCAAGCCCAATCTACGTTAACACATTAAGCTTCGCCTCGAAATATCTTGAAGCCACAGTACAGATTTGTATACGATTATCTGCTATGAATATTCTAAGGGAAATCGTGGTTCACAGAACGAGGATTATTTGGTATTGATACCTGTCTGCCTGTCTGTACGGCTTTGATCTAATCTCATTATGCAATGTTAGTTTAGTTTTAGTGATCTAATTTAGTATGTCTTGTTGGTTCGAGTTTAAGTAAATTTTGAATGTTTAATTTATTTCTAACAGTATTATATAAATTAATAAGTAAAAAATTAATAAGTAATATTTTGCGTGACGTCAGCTTGGTTAAATTTTTCTCGTTATCTCTTTAACGTTATCAGAAATCAGTCTTAAACTTTAAAACTCCTTTTAACGATTGTGTCTATGTAAAATTACCTAACTTTAGGAAGTAGGTAGACTCATGTTTTTTAAAACTACAGTCATAGCTAGTCACTGTATGCGTGAAATTTTATTAATATTGCATTTTCTTTCGCAGTCCCCCCAACAGTGATAGTGCCAAACCAGCTGCTAGGAGCGCCTCTCGGTACCGACGTGGTACTAGAGTGCACCGTTGAAGCTTACCCCAACACTATAAATTACTGGCTCAAGAACCGCGGAGAAATGTTGCTTGATGGGTGAGTACATATCATATGTAGTGTCGTTGTACTTGTGTAATAGTTGTAACTATCGCTTGTTTGATAATACAATTATATCACCTTGGTACAGGGAATAGTTGTCTTAAAATGCACTGTGATGAATTACGTATTTAGAGAACTTAAGCCGAAAAAAATTTTTTTTGTTTATAATTTTTCGGCATGTCAAATTATTCTTCATGACAGTGATGTAAAATATTTTTGACGTTTACTTATCACATTACTGAGGTTCATAAGTAGGTACGTTAGTCAGGCTAAGTCAGGGAATTTGTTAGTTACCCAGTTTAGGATATATCATTACATTTTTCTTACATTTAAATTGCATAAGTAAGCCAAATAATAATGTTTTTAAAATATACTTCAATTGTATTTGTTAATCAATGATGATCCGTAATATAAACACTTAAAAAATAAATCCTTACGTCGATAAAGTTTGTAGAGAAGCGAGTTTTCTAAGAAATTTAAATGAATAAAAGATAGTACAGTTACGAAACGGACTTAATGAAAATACAATCCATAAAATAAATTCGACGTTTTAGTATCGTCTGCTTGAGAAAGTTTTTAACAAAAACATCGGTTTGTTTTCAATGGGAATTACCATCTTGTTTCCACTGTAAAGAGTTTTATATGAACTCTTTTTTAACTTTCAATATTTAAAGTTTAGAAAAGGTTTCATCATTTGAGAGTTATATACCCGAAGAGTTAACACGGAGCCCTATCACTGTCGTCTGTCCCTCCTATATATCTATTACCAGACTGTAATTTCATGAAAATAATTGAAATTTTCACATATTATGTATTTCCTTTTCCGTTGATATAACAGCAAGTTTGAGGTTAATCATAGTGTCCCCACACATATTTGTGGTCTGCTATGACTCTCCTATGCGTAGAGTCTCTTCAATGTCTACTTAGGTTCCATTTAGACAAACAACTTGACTGAAAGTTCGCTAAGAAGGAGTTCATCATCATCATTATCCCGTCTCAGTACACTCCTGGACATCGTCATGGACTCTCCCAGGGTATATCACTATGCCCGATCTTCAGCTAATGCTTCTAACATTTTCTATTATTAACCAAAACCTTACCTATCTTCATTTTCAAGATAAATGTTTACTACAGCCCATAATCCTTGATATTAAGACCTCAAGTTAATAGTCCATCAAACCAATACTCAGACAGTTGTGGTCGACGTACTTATGCTAATGAGGAGGCCTACTCGACTGTATTACGCAAAGTTTAAGTACCAATAAGTGGCCGCAATGGCCACTAGAACAGCGAGATGAAACTTATGGGGTATTACTTGGTATCATTTCGTCTAAAGTTGTTGTAAAGAGGTTTTGTGATAATCTGCAGACGAATTTGGATTTTAGTTTTGTATATTATGTTTGTCGTTTGCCCGAAAACTCCTGGGCCAAAGTCTGTACCCTCTGGGTCCCATCAAACATAAAACGGCGACGAGGACGGTCTCGAATGAGATGGCGCAACGAACTGGATGCGTACCACAAACAGTGGATGGCAAAAGCAATAGACCGGACAGAGTGGAAGAACCTAAGGGAGGCCTTTGCCCTGCAGTGGGAAAGTAATGGCTGAAAAAAAAAAAAAAATATTATGTGAAGAATCAAGGCAAAATTAGTCAGTAATGAAATATGTTTCTTTTCTATAGTGGGTGTTCTTAATATTTTGGGTAACCATATATGGGTGAAACGTGCAGAATTTTGCGCTTTTTTTTTGTTAAAAGAAGTGACAAGTACAACGTAAAAGTAGAGGTTTTAATTTTTAAGCTAACATTACTATAAATGTACCCAATTGCATAAAACCAATCTTAAAAATGTCATTTAAGGTCTGAAAAGCCTGCCTGCCTTGCCAGGAATTTTTTACATCGTCCAAAAAACTTCTTTTTTATTGGCCACTGGATGTAGGGGCCCCAACTCAAGGGTTAGATATCCATATCTATTGAATTGAACGCAGTAATAAAGAGTTCATATAGGAGATGATTGATGCCCTTTCTATTGTGCCTGACAATACATCTACGATCACCGTATGGTTTCATTGTTGGATGAAAATCTCTCGTATCGGTCAAGTGGTAATAAATGGATAGGTTTTATTTAGACCTTCATTTGAATGACGATTAGGATTAGGGAATGATCAGTGGTTTGGCTCATTAAATAACTTAAATAGATATCGATGCTTGGTTTTTTGAAGTACTTTAAGTACATAATATATTAATGGGCCCAAAATAGTTTTGATTGACGAAACCTTAATCGATCGGTATATTTAAAAACTATTCATTATCATCATCATCATCTCAGCCTATAGCAGTCCACTGCTGGACATAGGCCTCTCGATAATTTCTCCAGCGCGAACGGGTCGTTACCACCTGCATCCAACGGGACCCAGCGGTTTTTACCAGGTCGTCGGTCCATCTGGCAGGTGGCCGTCCCACTAAAAACTATTACTAGTCTATATTCTTTTTTTCTGTCTATCTTATAGAGAAATCGCTCGGGATTTTATTTTTTTAGTTCGATCTGCAATAGTTATGTATCATGTTACTGACGCGTACTTCTCCTCTAAGAGTTGAAATTAGTTGAGCATTGATTATCTAAGTAAGCTTGAATAAACTTCGTCTATCCTCAACAAAATAAGTTATGATACTAGAAATGACAATAATCATGATAGAAAATTTTAATATAGTCGTTTAACGTGCTCTGTAAACTATCAAAATTTCTAAAGCGATTTATCTAACATCACCTTTCTATTCTCACACAGGCCAAAGTACGTGATAAGTGAAGAGCGATCATCATACCGAGTGATGATGAAACTGACCATCAGACAGTTTTTGAGGGGTGACATCGGGACCTACAACTGTGTCAGCACCAACTCCCTCGGCAAGAGCGAGGGGACACTCAGACTTTATGGTGAGAGATAATTTACTTAACGATCAGCTTATGAATCAGAAGTTGTACCATCTCCTCTTAAAAGCAGTAATGTGCAAGTTGTAGAAGCGAGATGATGTACTACAAGATATAGAGCGGTGTCTCACTTTAACAACGACGGCAGAGGTAGTAAACAAGCGGTGGTAGATCTTGAGTCATGTTGAAGCTGAAGAAGCGAAACAGTAAATTTGTCTGCACATGTAGGGGACCGCGGCATTTCATTTCCAAAATGACAACAATTATCCTTAAAGAATTATAATCGAGTAGGGTAAAAGTGTAAAAAAGAAAAATCCTCTTTTGTTTCTTCAAGTCCAATGTTTTTTTCCATAGTAGGTATGCAAGCACATTATTTTATCGTTTGTAATTAAGTAAGGTAATTTATAGTATTACCGGGTTGAATTACGTAACAAATAGTGTCCCACCCCTACAGACAATACAATAAAACAAAAGAATAATAGAAAAGTAATTTCAGTAAGAAAAGGTCAGTTTCAATTTGTCGTCCCAAAGGACTGACCTTTCACATAGTATTTATTTAAGCACCAAAAATAATACTAGCGGCTCGATATTACGTTTTCACCAAGTATTTTTAGATTGCATTAAACCCATCCTTTGGGGGTACAGTCAGCTATAAAAGTCTAGCCTACAATTGCATCTTGAGATAGCATAATCGCATTTGTGGATGCGTGACGTATGGCGTAGATCGTCTTGCTCTAAGCAAGTCTTCAGGAACAATATCGAGCATCAACATCTTCTGAATACAACTTGATACACAATTGTTAGAAAACTTACGTACCGTATAAATTGTAGAGTTTAAACAGAGGTAAAACATTTCAACTGTCTTCAGAAAAAGTAGATCACTTTCACTCAATTTACCCGTGTTTAGGTTGTTTATCACAGATCCTCGGACTGAATGAACCGATTTTGTTGACTCTTTTTTCATTAAACGTAAAATAGCTAATAAAGGTGCCACAAAAAAATCTAGACAAAATTTAGACAAGTACTTTTTCATTTCAAGTCTGTCGTATATTTTTGATGATAAAACAATATTTTTCTCCGTTAAATTTATCTGTTCATAATACCTTTGTCGCTGACTCTACATTTGTATTTTATTTTCAGAAATAAAACTATATCCCAGTTCCCAATCGGCTGCCGAAGTTAACATAGGCGGTAAGTAAATAAGATTTGACTCCTCTGGGTGTATACCGATATGAATAAATAGCATGAGTAATGTTAGTCAAGGAAATTGAAACACGTAGGTTTGGGCTGTCTTGGGAATGGGTTTAAGGTTCGAAAGCCTTTTCGATCTTGATTTTTTTTCATTGGGTCGAAATATTTAATGGTTGTGTATATGCTTGATAAATTATGATAAGAGGTGATGAAAATTTGAGCGAATCAGAGTTTTCTTTTTCTAATATAAATTGGCGTCTGTGTGGAATAAAGCTAAAGCCAAATAAAACAAAACGATTGATCAATTATAATATGACGTAGTATTTTTTTGCCCCTTGACGTTTCTAGAAGAGATAGAGCTGATGGAATTACTTAAATATTTGAAAATGGACAGTCCAGACAGACTATCCAGTGAACTTCGTTCTGACCGGCTAAACCCACCAGGGCGCAACCAATCGCATAAGAACAAACATTCATTCAAATCAGTCTAGCCTTTTAGGAGGACATACACACGCACAAAATAATGATATTTATAAAAATTTGCAACTTTATCAAACTAATACGCATACATGTTTTCTAATACAATTTCGCACTTGCAGGTCTGACCGAAGGAGCAGTGAAGCAAAAAACATTCAGTAAATCAAATCAAGTGTTACCAAGGACGATTGATATATTAGTGTTGTTAATATTATACGTATTGGTTTATTAGATATCCATATATTATGTATAATTATGTGATAGCTCAGTGTATATATGTACATATTCTATAATGCCATTTATTATATAAGAAAAATTGTAGTAACATCATTTTCTTATTTTTGTTTCATAACTGATTCCTGTATCAGAAAGGTTAGCGTCAACTTTCAAATGTTTTCAAAAGATTTTAATGGTGTAAGAGTGAGAAAGCTCTACACTATGTAGAACGTCGTATCTCTTCCACAATTACAATAAAAATATTTTAGGGGATGGTGGTAGGTTTTCGAGATTTTTTTTTTAACATTTCATTTCTAATCTTGAATTCACCCATGCCAAATATAAGTAAACGTATTATTTCAAAGTCTAAGACAATATTGTTTGCTTTTTATTTATTAGATTTTTGTAAATATCAATTACTAAATTGTATAAAATTATTTAATCACAATTAATTGCTCAAGCGAAAACCTTTTCAAATCCTTGTTTAGTTGCCATCCAATGACTTGTATGTTGTATCCTATAATTAGATGTTTTCATAGTCTCCTTGTATCCTAAGAAATGTTATCCAAACCCTATAATTGTAAATTCATCTAATAAACATTTTAGAAAAAGGTTTTTGTATTACTTAATTAACCCTTAATCATTCAAAATCCCAATGAATTATGCTAAAGGAAAATATTTTGAGTGAAACATACATAACAGCTGTCAAAGGCAGTTGTAAACCTCCTGGACCCTTAAATAAAGTCTAAAATTAGAAACCGGATGGAAGTCCAGGCGATTATTGTTCAAATTTAATTGTACAAGAAGTTTCCTTTGCTCATTAGTAGAGCATCAACAGATCCTACAGTTGATCTAAATTAAAACCTTCGACAGACTTTTGACTTTTACCAACAATCCTCAGTTGATGAACTTTATGCAAACGTAATCTGCGTATAAAGAGGATTCTGATATCTACCCGGTAAGTATTTTAATAATATAGTAGTTATCTAATCGCCTTCCAAATTCTATGGGGTGGTGAGAGACGTATTGGATCGAGACTATTGGAGGCAGATTATCCGCGCCAAATGTTGCCCTGATGCTGACCACGATCCTCAGATATTAGGGACCAATATGAGGAGAGAGTATTTTTCTGGCTTGGACCAGAAGCGGAAGGCGGAAGACAGTGTGTAGTAGTGCAACTTGTGGGAAGCTTATGTCCAGTTAAGTAGTAGTCCATGTTAGGCTAAGGTTATTGCTATGTAATCTATTAGATGTATACGTAATACCCGTGCATGCTATTTTGTTACCTTCAATCACAACAAAAGTAAAGTGCGATAAGTGTACATAAGAGTAGAGTAGTATCAAAGCAGAATGAATTTAAAACCATTCCAATTTTAAATAAATAAATAAATAATGTTTTGAAATCCAAACTTAAAATTGGAACATTCGAAAACGCTCCGAATTTAAAATTCAAACATAGAACATAACTTGACGTAACATCAAGTACTTCATATACCGTGACGTCACACATGCTAGGAATAATTCTCTTCATTTTAAAATTCGTCCTCAACTAATGAAACGCTCGGGGATCTTGACAGTTTTATGTCTCTGTCCAAATTCCATGGCTCCAGGTAGGGAAATTGAGTTACGAACGGAAGGACGTTTTTCTCTTAGTACATTGGAGAGCTAAATTTCAAAAATAGTCGGCTTGTCTTTGTGTTTGTGTTCCATTTTTATTCACTTCAGTTTAGTGTTTGATCAATAAAGCTTAGCTTGCGAATTTGTTTATACTCGAAAATTGGGTACATCATGAGTCTTCATTTATGCTGTTAATTTAAAAATTGCTTGACTGGAAGATTCACTCTCGAATTTCAAGTTTTTCTCGTCGCAGTATCACTCAATACCTCCTCTTTGTACCTCTCTATACCTCACGCTACACCAGGATTTTATGCTGGACTACAAACACCTAAGTTTGACGGGCCGTGCGATCATCACTTACGCTTGCTCTATCGTATTCTGGTTCGCGCAGAAAAGTGCCTTAGCACATTACTATTTGGTCAGACTAGTATTTGTCAATTTTATAAGAGAAACAGAATAACAGAAATATTTTTTTTCATATTCTGTGTAAAGATTGCAGCGGCAAATTATATAAAGCCATGCAAAATTGCAGAGCTCATAAAATAATTTACCATTTAAATTCAAATAAACTAATTTAAGTCCAAAACTCCTTTACCTACGGTTAAGGTATAAATCCAAGAACTATTAAGAAGAAAATATTCCTTATTGCGGTCGATACCAACCTCTGTAGATAATAAACTGTGTGAGTAACACCCACAGCCCATCTGTGAGTTGTTAGCCTTTAATGAAATCCAATAATGGAGGTCTAACTTAGTTAAAGTATTGAGACTGTTATACGGAAATTAAATTTCGGATAAGTTATTGGTTGAGGTGTAGTGGTGTTATTTATTTAGTGGGAAAACATAATTGGTAGAAAATTGTAGAGCCATTGTAAGTTTAATTGGATTATATGAATAGCGGCATGCTACTAGGCAAATAACTTAATCGTACTGTGACCTTTTTTTTGTATATAGCAAATGATTGACTGTAAATATTTAACTCTGTAATATTGTAAATAAATATTACTTTATACCCATTGTGACCTAAAATCTTTTAATCAAGTCTATATACGAAATAAGAAGCCATGGGTTTGGTGTTGAAAAGTACAAATGGTGAAAGAAAAATGGTAAATTTTTAATTTTTAGTCAATTCAAAATTCCCTGTTTCGACTAAAATAGTGAATAAAGTGGACACGAAGCTACAAACTTTTTATCTTTTCTAGATAATATTTTATGATCTATCCAGGAATTTTACGAGAGTGTAAATTCTAACCCGTTCCGGCTGTACAAAGTTTAATGACGAAATAGGTAGCGTTTTTGTTACTGGCGATATTTTCAGTTTCATGAGGTTACTTTCATAAATTGTAATGCAAATGCAAGTACTTTATCAAGGGAGAAGGAAGGTATTGTTGTAAAAGATCAGATTTAGAAATCTTTTGGTAAGAACGGCTACCCCCGGTTTAAACAAACAAAAAGGATTATATTGGCTATAGTAGAAGAATTGAAGAAAGTTTTAGACTGGTGAAGGAGGTTTAGGTAAGATGAAAGATTAAAAAAAATAGCATTTTCCATAAAATCTAAATATAGTTCCATTCATTGCCACAAATGTCTATCTAATCTTTAAACCGCTCTTTAAACTATGTGACGGACTTTACAAGCGTTAGTTAAAACTAACCAAACACCAAACAGAAAAACATGAAACTCCAAAAACCGAACCGAGCAAGCGCAAAATAAATGGCAACGTGCAAAGATGTCTGTGTCTGAAATTTGGGCCTTTTATTGCATTCTCAGTCACAAGAGAGCCTTAATTTAATATGGCCTGCTCGATTTGTTTACAAAGGAAAAATTTATTCATGAAATTTGTTTTGGAGGGTCCAGCGGGCCCCGGATAAAAATAAACTTTCTAAACGCGAGTTACTTTGGCTCGGGATCTCTTTGCCAACAATATTCCTCATATTTTTTCGGATTCGTCTTATGTTTTCGCAGGACAGTTTCGGGTTTGCCATAAATATAATTTAAATTAAATTAGATTTATGCTTTTTAGGTGTTTCGGTATGATTGGTCGTGTTTAATGTGACGGAAATGTATTTAATATTCATTTTGGAGCTGTGAGTTTGATGTTTTCTTGTGTTACGTTGGAATGAATTCCTTTGGAGAAGCTATTGGCCGTGTTTAGTCCGTGTGACACGACAACAGAAAAAAGATTTGAAAGTTGAAGTAACCATCTGTTCGTGAGTTATTTATGTCTACTTTAAGCTTTATTCTGCGATGCTACCTTTAGTTTACAGATGGATAAAAATAAGCTAATGTGCTATGCAATGCAGCGTATGGTGAAAGATGAAAAAAATAAGTCAAGCTTACACACATGCTCACATACTTTCGCCTTTATAATACTAGTGACAAATATGCAAACAAATAATAACCTGCTTATAATTTCCTACTTGAGTAAGCCTTCATCACTCAATAAAAATTAACTTAATATTTCACTTTACTTCACTCATTCATTGCACTCAAAACAATCGTTAAATTTCTTTGAGGTTATATAATTAACGGGTATGAAACTCGATCTATTTGCACCATGTACCCTTAAATAAGTCAGTGACACTCATCCGGGCGATAAATTAAAAGCCATGAATAATACAACAACGAATCCGTTTATACGAAAAGGGTTTGATGACTTTGAACATTTAAAAAATCAACAATCGGCTTAACAAGAGTACACAAACGCGGAATTGCAAACGATAGCCAGCTTTATCAGCGCGTTTTAATAGCATTCGCAAATTATAAATATTTGAATGTTTTGCTATCAATTACTTTTATACTACTTGATTATTGTGTGCATAAAAATTTAGGTCCCAAATAGTTATGAGCGAAAATGCCATCGAATCAAGATGCACTGAAACTGTTTGTCACTCAGTCAAAGCTATTTGTTTTTTTTTATAAGCTCTTTAGAACTGCATTTAATAATAACAAATTTATTTCTGTTAGACATTGAAGTGTGACTATTTCTATAGTAATTTATAATTTAGATTCTCCTCACAGTTTCCATTGCCAGTGCACTGTCAGCAATATAACGTTCAAAAGCAAGGCTACGTATTGTAAAATTGAAACAGCACATATCACAACACGTAGGGGACTCCTGCTACGGTAACTCTCGTAAATTAATTAAAAGCTAATAAGGCACTAAAGTAGATCCTTCCCGGAAGTCATGACTCATTGAATACGCTACAATCTCAAATGACTCACGAAAACCATTCTCATAGGAAAATCTTGGCAGCAAAACACAGACATATAAATTTAATACGTCTCCTTTAAAACAAAAACAAACCCAATTTGCAGTAATAAAAATGGGAAAGTCCATATTATCTGTATCAAGACTTTACGAGTTTTGTTTGCCAAATAGTCCTGTCTGCAATATCCTGTGTCCTGCAACTAGATTAACTTCGTATATAACGTTTGTATGTAGGAAATTGTTTCCAGCTTAGACGTTCAGGGGGTCTACCACCACCTCCTAACGTAAGACTGTCGCAGAGAGACGGGGATCTACACCGCTCTACGCCACTGCTACGTAAGTGCTACGCCAGAGCTACGCTAGCGCTACGCCGTGTAGCGCTATCTCGCTTCTACGACAGTAGCAATCTTATTTCAAGTTGTGGTGGTAGACTCGCAGTTAATTGTTTACGTGAACTTGGCTAGGAATTCGTGGTGCATTTGCAGGATGAAATCTTAATTAGTTCGGGGAGCGCATGAGGCCACGATTTGTTATTAGTGGTATTGTTTGAGAAACGATGTATTGTTTTTCTTGTGTGTTGTTTACCGTCCAGCTAAGGTTTTTGTAGGTGAACTAAGTCGAAATGAAGCTTGTTGGCACAGAATTTTATTTGTATAGGTATTTTTGTGTAAACTTCTTGATAAGGCACTGAATTAAATACCGTTTTTTTTTAAATTACATTGAAATATGTTTACTAGTTTACTTCATTCTGCTCTACTATTAAGTGATAATACCAGTAAAAAGATGAGTTTTACCGAAGGTAACATTGAAATAAATTAATTGTTTGGACAGTACTGAACCATATCAAAACATAAACATATTTCGCTCGTAGCGTTTTTGTTAAATATGCTTTGTATATGTATCAACAGTGTAAACCTCAGCAAAACTTACTTCATTGTAACGTTATTTTTTTTTTCTTCTCTGGAGGTCAGTTTTTATAGAAAATCATTAACATTTTGCTATTTGATACTTGTTCTGCTAATTTACGCTGTTTTTGCAGACATTCATTTTAATGTAAAATGCTACTGTAAAATTTTATTTTGAAAAGAGTAACTTATGGAGTTTCTTGCCGGTTCTTCTCCATAAGAATGACACTTTGGAACCGTGCAACTAGAGTCAGTAATGTAACGTTTTAAAAGTGCCTGAGATACGGCCTATTTGAAATAAAAACTTTTTGATTTTGATTTTGAGCACTTAAGAAACGATATCAACAAAAAGCTTTTGTAATCTATAAACTTTCTAGTTCAATACATTATCGGTGAAAATATTCTTACGCAACATACTTTCATAAACTTCAGAAATAAATATCAATCTTAATCATTTAAGGTCTTTGTGTGTTTTGAAGTTATTTTTTCACGTAAAACGTGACCTGATACCATTACCTTAATACCTAAAACTTTAGCAAAGTCTGGCGAGACCGTAAATATTCGCGGGAAACTCACGCACGGTATTGTAGGCTAAGAGCCAGGGGGAAAATTAAATTTCTGATATTTTGTTTCTTTGTATTTTTTTTTGCTGCTTTTAAGAATATATTCACAAATGTAGGATATGTAGCAACTTTATTATTTAAGTGCGCAATGCTTTTCAAGAAATAAACGCATTATTACTTTTAAGTAGTATTTTAGATTACAATTTATTACTGTTCATCAGAATTGGCGATAAGCAGTGACAGCTAAGTTTTATTTAGTTTTATAACTGACTACCTAAAAAATATTTTTTGCTTTGGTTAAAGGTGGTACTCTACTAAAGAGCCTCTGTGATGTCCGATAATAAGAATAAAGGGTCTTTGCCCAGGAGGGTACTAGGCAAGGACAATTTATCGCGATTTCTGGCCACTTGCGAACCATATATCTGAAACCACCTTCTAAAACAATACATTAATCAACTTAAATAATGCTGAATACTACACGATTGCATCTCAAAGCATCCCAGCTCTTGCACTAAGAGTAAAGTTGCAAGAACTTAATAACATCCTAGTCTCAAGTCCGGACCACGCGAGCTTTGCTAAATGAAATATGCCATGATTATGTTGTGTGTTATATTATGTTGTCAAATTGTGCGCGTATGAGAATGCATTCTGTGAAATGCTATATTGTAAAGTGTTGTACGTAGGTAGTTAAAGCATTAACAGTATACTAAGACATTTACTAGTTACGCTGAAGAGGTGATTTTTGAAATGGTGTGAAAACTGCTCTACTTAGATTGTTGCTTGCGAGTAATTTTGTGGAATCGGCTAACCGTGTGAGAAAGTGCAGTTTTTATTTTTCTTGTAATATCAATTTAATCTGAATCTATAAGGTTTATATTTCATTCATATTTACATTCAGGTCTAGTAGAGCCTGTTTGTTTTTTCTGCGAATAGTAATTTTGGCAATGGGTATTATAAAAGTAGTATTATAAATTATACTGCTTTAAGCTCGCAACTGCCCTAGTTCCATTGTGAATTATGGTTAAAATAATTAAATAGTCTTTTACAAATTACAATCAGGATAATATATAAAAAATAGCTTTTGATAGAGACCTCAATAGTGGGCAAAACTATAATTTTAAATACTCAGGCAAAATGTTTGCAAAAATCCATAAAATGTTGGAAGATATTGTAAGAATGCAAGAAAGTATACCGGTTTTTAAAACATAAGCTGTCATATTACGGTTAAGGTATTCCCGGGATATTGCCCGGGCGCTCTAGGGGTGAAACTCCTTGAAGAAGTATTACGTGAAATTGCTACGGAAGGCACAAACTAATATAGTGTTGACGTGTGACGATATGTATTTACAACAAGTTTCTTAGAAGTTGATCGTCACAAAATTGATTATTCGATTTTTGAAGCTCATAATTATATTTAAGTGACTACACTGATCACTGTCTTCTTGCTCCACGTTTTATTTATTAAAACATTATGTTAAAGAACGCAAATAACTCATCATTAATCAGATAATAAAATAAGTAAGATTTCCTCTAAGTAAATTGCTGTAAAATAACAAGAGGAGAAAATCTTCGTTTGTTTTGCCAATTATAGTGTCATCCATTGATTCTTTTTCCGTAAACATTTTATAAATTTTACTAAAAAAGCCATTAGATCTTGTTTGAACATGTCATGTTCATTTTTTTTAACGAGTAGCCTCTAGGCAATTGTAATCTGAAGAATATCTGTGTGATTGGACAGGCGATATGAATTTAGAGACAGGCGGCTATCTATCTCTAAACTTGGTATTTTCGTTCCATAAAAATTGCATCATGTTGGGTCAGTAGTTTGTATTTAAAACAGCATGATAAAGGCAAACTATTGTTTCTCTTTATGCAACGTTTTCACTTTAAAATAATGGACGATTTTTATCAAAATAAATCTGCTATGACTTTGGACTTCAGCACAACGTGGCTGACGTCACTTCAGCTCAGATAACCAACATAAACGTGAGTTATGATAATAGTAAAACGTAAAACCAACTCTCACATTTATTTGACATAAACATAAATACCTAACCTTAACACCATAAGCACAAAAACGATCTATAACTCCATTATAATCCCCTATAATAAATAATTGTTCAAATGTACCTTAGTAAAACACTTTTAACCTGCAATATATCACTGAAAGTAAAGGTAAAGATTTAAGGGCAGAAAACAATGCTATCCGCTCTACCCTTGGATCGTTATCGGTCTGCCCCACGTTATAACACCAAAAAGTCCTTTATAACGTTTTAACACGTTATTTTAAGACTAAGGAAAGGGATTGTTGGTTTATGTCATATGAGTTTGTTTTATGTGTGGCTGAGCAGATTGAATATATGTATCATTCTAGCTCTTGTTTTCAGATTCGCCTACCTTGAAGTCAGTTATAGCTGCAAAATAACGACCCTCCTTTAAAGCAGCCGGATAAGCTCAATTCAAGGAAAAATAAGAAAACAAAATAAGGTAGCTAACGGCAGACATCTTTTTTTTGTTTTGTTTTTTTACCAAGAGAAATAATTTATCAAGAGTATATCCCGTAAGAGGTCTACGCTTTTAAACTATGACACCCAGTTATAAGTAAAAAATGAAATAAAATGATTCAGATTGGGATTTTTTCCTCTATGTGTAAGATATTCAATACTTCCAAAATGCCATTCTAATCATGACGATCACATTTCCTCATTTAGTCTTCACTCCACGAATCCTATTAATTACATCAATCTTCTATAAATGTAGTTGTTCTTTTAAATAGAGTCGCAATTCTATTTATAGCCGGGACTAAACAATCTATTTTGTTGACATTTCATAGTCTAAGTCTAGATAAGCTTGTTTGTGGCTATGGTTACATTGCGATTCTGTTAACTACGGCTTTCAATTTGTGTAGTTTTTGAACCGTTTATTAACGTTTTGTACCTATAGGGTGAAAACGGATTACGGCTAAGATGCCGGCGGCCTAAAGTCTGCCACCAGATATTTTTGGCCATTCCAGGAGTCATTGAATGATAGACTGTAGAAATTATCATTCGTAAGGTGTTTTTGCCGCTATAACAAAAATATCGACAAAAATTCTTGAAGAAGTAAAGAAAGCTGCTAAGGTTATAATTTCGACGAGTGAATTTTTTTTATGGAAAAATAACCAGTATACCTGAGTATTTTTCAAGTACCTTTTAAATCATGTCATAAGCTTATGGGGATTTTGACTATGTGGAAAATAGACGCATGTTGGTTTAACGTACAATCAAAGAAAGAAAATGGAAAGTAAAAGAATTTAGAATTGACTCATTATAAACTTGTAAAAAATTCCACGTGCCCACAAGTTTTATATTTATTAAAAATTATTAAAAACATTTAACAAATAATTTGACCTTTTCAACTATTCCCGAGCTCAATTTAATCTCGTTTAATGAGCTTCTTAATTGTTTAACACGAGTTATTAATTGAGAAACTTTGTATTGATTTAATCGTTTCATTTGTTTGCCTATGAGAAGTCTTATTTGATAATAATGTTCTTAAGGCAGTCCGTTCTCTGAAAGTTTCTGGCATTTACATTAATTTTACTATTATTTAGAATTCTGTTTCTGTCGGGTAATAACAGAACTCTGTTACTAAGGCATTGGCTTTGGTTCGACTGTCTGTCATCAAGCAGTCTCTCATGAACCATGATAGCAAGGCAGTTCAAATGTTCACCGATGATGCATTTTAGATGCCATTATAAACAATATTATTTTTGAAGCTTTGTAACGGTTGCTAAATTATAATTTGTTTTTGCATAATTTGTTTTTCTTTAGTATATTTGTATCGGAACCCTAGAATCACGATACCTGATTGCACTTAATAAATTTGTGTTCACCTTTTACTTCAATTAATTTCCATTTTTCGATCAAATAATATTTTTTTTTCAGCTAACTTGAAGCCTTTAACTTAAGTTTACTATTTCCATTTGAATGAACTTATAAGATAAAAGACAAAAAATACCGATTTTCCTTCCTTAGTAGAGGCAAGGCAAAACTCAACAACTACCTATTTCAACATGTTATTAAAAAACCTTGTTCATCGACATTATCAAGGGTCTAGAACAGCGATTACTATACTACCGACAAAAAAGGTAATGTGTATTTTTATACATCCAATATCTGTAAATTTTACAAAGTATAATGTTTACGGAATAATAATGCCCCAAAAAACAAAATCACATTTTCTTTTACGCTCTCGAAAATGTTAGAAAAACAAGAATATCTAAATAGGAAACTGGATTGTAGAAGATTTTTTAGTTTAGTTTTTAGAGTTCCGTATCTTAAAACGTATGTATGTATGTAAAAACGGTGCCTGGTTACTCTGACTCCGTTGTCTGTTCGTTTGTCTACATGTTGACTACACCAGGCTGAGTCTCGTAAAACTTAAAAACCACTTTTTTGAAATTTTCACAAGTTTTCTTTATCAAAAATAATGATAGAAGAAAAGCGACTTCGTTACAGTCATAAATTTCACAGTCAGATTGTACGTCACATAAGTGATTTGTTTTTCTTATGCGTTTTTGTATGGAACCAGTATTACTAGTTCGACTCACAATTAATCGGCTATTCGGTACATTTTGGCTAAACCGTTAGCTGTAAAGAAATATTCTTAGGATTCTGTCATAGTGCTTTGGGTTAGTGCTGTAATTACAAAAGGATGTAAATTTTTATGAGGCATAATAATTTAATTGACATATGGGAATTATAGCATTTGTCATTCAATATGTGCCAAGTTTTAGGTTAAAAGTAAGTCATTATAAATCTTTGAATTAGTTGAATGCAAACAAAACTGTCAACACAAGAAAAATATTTTACGATATTCAATTCTCAATTGTCTAATCTATTATTTTAATCACTGAAATGAATACTTATTTACTCAAACTATAGTAAAAACTACCTTGATCCGTCTTCCTAATAAAAACTAACATTTACTCGATCGTCCAACAAAAATCGGAGCACCACAAAATTCGACAATAAATAAAGCAAAAAGTTCTTTTACGCGTACATTTTACATGACATGGCAAGCATACAAATGCGCGCTGTATCGTAACGAAGGAAACTAAATTATGCGTTGGCTTAAAAGCGTTTATCGGTCGATGTCATTTAATACCGTTGAAAGCCTCTGGAGGTGTTAATAGTATTAGAGGGACAGTTTCAAATACATTATCACGCCCAAGATATAAGTACGTCTATGGTATATTGGGTTATGGGAAATTTTGATAGATTGATTATTGAATCTCGGTACTTTGTATTGTTAGTAAGGTTCATTATACATACGCCCCTGAAACAGATTGAATCAAGATTGGTCTTTGTTTAGAATTGACAATGAGGAATTATCAGATATTTTTTTGTTCGAAGTCATTAGAAACTATTTATGACGACAATTATGAAAATACATCAATCTAAATATACAGCTGCAGTTTTTCACAGACCATTATAAATATAACTATTATTTCTTTTATAATACACAAGTAGAGAATGAATATGGATACGTGGCAAAAACAAGATCAAATGTTTGATCTATTTATTACCTCTGCCTTTTGACAACGTTTTATACTTACAATAAAAAAGTAATTCTAACAAAAAAGAAAAAGGTCGCATATCTAATTCAAAAATAATAATGATAAATTTATGAAACTTATAATAGTGGCCTTCACAACACCACTATGATAAAAACCACATCATTACCTCAATATTCATCACTAAAATGTTTAAAAGACAAAGTAATTATGGCATGATACAACGAATCTTAACATAGCGTGCCTGTTCTTAATACTCTAAATCAGCCAAGACCAAAACAATATTCAGCCAAGCACAATCTATCAACCACTAATACCTACAACATGACTTTGGACGCATCAACGGGTTACATTCTATCAGAATTAGGTCCCACGACGGCAAGACGTCGGCGGACGAACAGACAAACAGACGAACAGAAGTGATGACACGAAAAGCCGGTGTAAAGTGTCGTATATGGCTTAGTTTGGCTAGAAGACCATGTTGCATTGTGACAAATGGTTGTGTTTGTCACTCGCAGGAATAATTCAAAGGTAAATATTACTTATAAAGAAGTAATTAGTGTAAAGTACTGTTTGGAATTTTAATAAAGATAGAGCAAATTATTCTAGTCTAGAAAATAGTCTAACGTTTTCAATATGTTGTTAAGGTACATACTTTAGTAAGTAAATTTTTTAAAATAGATCCAAAATAGTGGATTTTGAAAACGTTGTTCATGTACTCTTCTTCAAACAACGAACAAAGAAAACGAAAAGAATTTTAAAACCGTCGCACTTAATAAAAACACTTGAAAAATCTCTCAGACCAAATAAGAAATCGCAAAATATTTTCGTTCACAAAAATATATTTGCTCCCTCAAAAATCTGATTACATCTCTTTAGAATCGTGTCCGAATATGAACCCGCAATTCTTGGCAAGGAAACGTGTATAAACGTCCTTTTCTTGACAAAGTCTTGCATCGTTATCAAGGGAAACTTACTCCGACGTAATTGTTTTCAATTCTTTTCTTTTTCCCCTTTGCGATTTCGCCTTTTGTTGGAGGGGAGAAATCGCCGAATCATTACTACGAGCATTTTTGTAGGTGTTAAATTCATTAATGAAATCGTATTACGTTGGTATTGGGACCTATCGGAATGGCAATAACCGGCAGGTGCTGATTGCGCGATATTACAAGTATGAGCTTTTGTTTTTGAATTCCCTCGATTGTATATTTTTGTGAAATATTTTTTTTAATGCGATGTTTCTTGATGAGTCTCGTTATGGATAGTTTAGTGATGTTCTTAAGTACTTCGGACTTTATAAAAACGGATATAGTTTCATAAAAAGATATTTAAATTTATAGTACTTTCCTTCAATCGTTATCTTAAGGCAAAAAAAATTAAAGACGACACAAACAAACACTTGCTGCGTTTATGTTTTTCCTCACACTCATTTCTGAAAACATGAATTTTCTAGAGTCTAATGACACTAAGCCAACCCCAAAACGATAATCTAACAAAAATTATCAAATGAACCGACAAACATACATTAACAAATACTGAACAGAAATCTCTTAGTAAATCGGAAATAAAAAGTCGTAAATAACGCCTACTGGCAGTTATGCGCTCCGGATAAATTTAATTATATCAATGCTGTATTTTTGTATCAGGCTATTTTTCCTTCTCCCTTACACGAATGCCGAATACTTCCCAACTCTTCTCTCTTTCCTTTTCTGTTCATGCCTATGCTAGTACGCATAAATCTATGTCTAGACTGCTAGAATGTCTAAATGTGTGTTTGCTAAATTTAGAAAGCAGAAGAATTATTGTTATTGAAAAGGAGTGAGAGGGAGAGTTCTTTGTCAGAAGATAGATAAAATAGGTTTTTCTTTATACATTGAAATATAAATATGCATTAGACGAGAGGAAAGTGTATTTTCCTGATCTCTCCATCCTTTTTCCACGACTTCTATGTACTTTAAAACTTGTATTTAATGTCTTTTGCTATTTCACCTATACCTAGAATCTCAAGCTATGGAGCCGTTATTATAAGCTACGGTCATCTCACGAGGCGTCCACCCCATACCAAAATTAAATGAAAACATCTACGAAAGCTTATTATTTCAGCACCTGCTTCCATATACCTTAATTATCATAAAAATAAAGCCGAAATACCCAAAACAATTAACTCAGAAAAAGAATTACGGGGACATTGGCAATAAAAAAAATGTACATGTCGACCGTAAAAGGCGCTTTTTCGTGTAAGCTTTTATAAACGTTGCAGTGAATGCAATCTTCGTACAGAACAACAGACAAGCGCGCAATGGCATTGTAAAAAACCTTTTCGCGCGGTGCTCCAGTCGCGTGAAAATAAAAAAATATGGCGAATGTTTGAAGCTAGGATTAAAGGTTCCGTATTTTCTTTTTATGTATCTGACTTTTGGATTCGGTTTAGACTTTTATAGAGCTTTTGGTTTTAGGTCATAATTTAAAAATCTATTCAAAAAATCTCTACGAGTGCTGGTTTTTACTGTGGTCAGTTAAACCGTTTTGGGCGTTTGATTGATAGGACAAGCAAACTAGATCTAGCTGTACATAAATTAAGTATTTTTAAATGTTGATTTTTCTTTATTTAGTTATTTTTTTTCTATTCAAATTGAAATCTCCAATATCTTTGATTAATACATTTCCATAATTAAATACTTAAAGTCTAAACTACAAAAAAAAATATTAAAAAAAAACGTTTCATCTAACTTCCAAACACAAAAGAATTATTAAAAAACCTTTCAAGTTTTTATCAGAAAGATTTAACTTAAATTTGTGTTTTTAATATCCCTGTTTGGCCCCGACTCTGCTTGAAACTTTCCCTCCAAACTTTACTTTCACCACTTATAGAAACAAAAATTTCTCTAAACTTATTTTCAAAAGAGAAATTTTCGTTTCCAACTCGATGGTGCTTGCCATCGAGATTTTCATTTTAAATAATTGAATATTTGACTTTTCTATTTATATTTTCTCTCTTTGAACTTAATAAAATGTTTATGAATCTTTTTCAGAAAAGGAGTGAAAGTGTTTATTGTTTTTGAACTTTTGAGACCTAGCCCTTTTATTTTAATTACCCTTCCATCTACCTATAGTACTTAAGGTTCATTTTTGCTTGTACTAAACATTTTTTACTATGGTAGCAATTAGAGTTTTTCCAGAAACGATCAAAGGCGACTCATTAGTGTCCTTTGATCACCGACGTAGAATACCACCACTCGTTTTAATCTCAGTGTTTTGCGCCCCTAAATACTAAACAAACATTAAAACTTTGCATGAAAATGTTTGCAATGTACTTTGCAGTGTTAAGCCTTTGTTCATATTCGACAGGTTTTATTTTGTTCTAGCATATTAATAAAAAAAATACATTCATTTTTTCAAACTTTACACGAAATATCAAAAAACAATCACAGCATTAAAAAAGTATCGCTTCTCATAATCAAAACAACTCATTAAAAAAAAAACATATATTACCTTTCAATTGACAGAAGCTAACAATTGAAATTATCTGTTATTGCAACATTTATTATGTTCGATGAAGAGTTACATCAATTATTTCTATGCGGTACCCTAAAAAGATACGATGGAAATTAGATTACGCGCGCGGTGCATACTCCATGATATTATAACTTTTTTTAAAGTAAAAATGGATGCAAAAATGTGTGAGCAAATTGTAAATAATATTATTTTTCGGCATTTTGCACAGGAACATTTTGGTTAGAGACTTTCGTTGTATAAACTGTTCTAGATTTCATTCCATGTTTTATTTATTGGGTTTTGCTTTAATAGTATCAACGGATATTGACGTTTATTTTGCTTTGTCCTTTTTGTAGTTTTATGTATCTCATATTTCATGGACGTAATATTTTGTTAAATGACATAAACCTTGACAGGTATGTTCCAGATTTAGATACACTTTTAATATTTCATTTGGCAGTGTAACCAAAACGTGTAAGTGACAGTTAGGAGAAGTAAAAAACGTGTACTAAAAAAATGGATGAAACAATTTGTGTCGATTGCATGGCTGTTACATAACTTTTACATCAAACATCTTATATTAAAAAATGAATATAATGTGAATTATAATTATTTGAAAAAAAATCATCATCGGCACTTGCGCTGAAATCCTATCACTTTGATTTACCAAAAAAACAAAATAGCGTTATCAATATAGAACAAAATTCGAATTAAGGAAGACATTTAACCTCTTTCGATTTCGATACATCTTCCATACTTTGCCAGAAGTACGAGTATATCAGGACGCGTACATTGACAATGACAGGTAATTTATTATCATAAAAGTGCTCAGAAGTATATTTTGCGATTGAAAATTTTCCAAAACCAATTTATATTTCAATTTCGTTGACTGTACTTGGCAACTGCGTGAACGCTTTTCGTAGGCAACTGAGTTGACTAAGCGAGAAATGAGCGAGATCCTTAATGTTACTTAAATTAAGTAGAATTAAAGGCTGTTAAACATTTTAATTGAGATTAACTTAAATATTTTTACGGTATAAAATGTTTTGAATAATAAAAATATTTTAATAATACTTATTTAATTATGTGAGGACCGGTCAAGTACGACTAAGTCTTGAGACACCAAGGGTTTCGTACAAATAGTTTCTGCAATTAAGTAATGAAAATCGTTTGTTTATAAAAACATTTTTCTTAAACTGTTTTCGGCGACTTCAGCTAATGTCACTACCGGCTCGCTGCACGGGATATATTATAGTTTACAAGCGTCTGTACCAATACATGTGCACTCTCTGTTCCCGTAAACCCATTGGTCGAAACGGCGATAATCCGTTACGACACGAAACCCTTCGACGAAAGCTGTAATGTTAATATCTAAAATGCACACAATATTGGAAAATTGGGTGCGTTCTTTGAGGATCAAACAAAAAACAAAACACCAGATGAGTACACTATAATAATTCCTTTATGCAACGAACTTCTATTTTAATTCCAAAACTTGCATCCTCTCAAACAGAATTCCAGGAATTGGTGAAACAAGGCCGCGTACAATGGACTCCGAGCGCAGGGAACCCTAAAAAATACTGATAGCAAGTATCAAGAAATACATAAGCGGCTTATGGTATCGTTGATATTATGAAACAAAATATTAAACGAACAAAAATGTTAACTATAAGACTTCTTCTTCAAAGTAAGAGAATAAGTTAACATGTTTTAAGCTGTTTATTTTATTTTTAAATTTTGTTTAAAATTTATTTATTTTTGCAAGAAAAGAAAAAACGTTTGTTTTAATACATTTATTCGACGACTTTGAGATGATAAGTAGAAAGGTATAATAATAGTTTCACACATTACCTACGATTCTCGATTACGATCATACATTATGATTCTTAACACGCGTTTGGATAAAAAAAAGGTTATCAATACTTATATCTTGATTTAAAATAAACAAAACTCGAAAGCCGAGTAGTAGGGGTCACCACGCCAAACCCACAGAGCACGACGTGTCGCGGTTTCGATACCCGCGTAGAACCAGCTTTTGCGTGACCCAAAAATGATTGTCTGTGAATCTGAGTGTCTTGTTTGTGCATGTGAATTGAATGTTTTTGTAATCCCCAGCGACACAAGGATTAAATTTGCATAACGCAGGTCGTTCTAAAAAAAAATTATTTTCTGAATGACCAAAACGTCAACGTCATCCCGAATATTAATAACGATTTTCTTTCCAAAATAAATGAAAATTGAACAATATGTAATTATGATAGGTAAAAACAATTATTGAAATTATTCCCATTCAACACACGGGGAGCTCGTGGCTAAGCTATAACCGCATAAGTGATTCGATCATGGGTTAAGCTATGCTTGACGCGGTTGGTCCGTGGATGGGTGACCATCTTTGTCATAACGAGTTCCTCCGTGTTTCGGAAGGCACGTTAAATTGTGGGTCCCGGCTGTTATTCCTACATCTTTGACAGTCGTTACAGATAGTCAGAAGCTGAAAAAGTCTGACAGCCAGTCTAACCAAGGGGTATCGTGTTGCCCAGGTAACTGGGTTTAGGAGGTCAGATAGGCAGTCGCTCCTTGTAAAACACTGGTACTTAGCCTTAACCGGTTGGACTGGTAGCCGACCCCAAAATAGTTGGGAAAAGGCTAGGCCGATGATGATTCCCATTCAACACACGAACGGTGAAAACATATTAGGCAATTAATTGCAAAGCTATCAGTGGTGTGTGTGTTTAATTACTTATGTCAAAATAATTATTGGTGGAACTTATTATATTGTGATTTTAGTTATCACAGGATACATAAGCTAGGGTTTTTTTTAAAATTCGACTTTCGCATTAAGTAATTTCACAAACATTCAAGTAACAGAAAAATATTTTTGGAATATTTTAGACTAACATCACATCCAAGTTCTACCTACTAAGAATAATAAAAAAATGGAATCTTTTCCAACACGTCTATCAAAAAAAGGTTTATAATAAAACACAACTCAAAAACATACTTAAATTGAACTACCCAAAAAGTCCTGAACACAATAACTTAATATTGCCACATTCAATATTAACAATGGAACCTCTGAACAATTGAATAGAAACTTCAGAAATATTCAGAATACGTTCTGGTGGGATAAGTAATATGTTTTTATGTAGAATATCTCAAATAGTTTTACAAACTATATTAAAGTTTGCTGCGAGGGGCAGAGTGATGGTGTTGCGTGCGAAAAGACGGGGCAGGGCTCTAGGGTTGGCAAACGGTACAATATAATTTTAAATATTTCTTTTTTTTAATTTGTAGTTAGTGGGAATGACCGATGCTGTACTGTTTTTTTTTCTTATATGCAAATATAATTAAATCTGTTCACGTTTTAAAAACAGTTGCCGTCAATTTCGTGCACTGCTCGCTTTAAATTCATCAGTCAATTCAACACATTGTATAATCAAGATGTTTGCGTAATAATAATTTATTACTTACTTTACAATAAACCAATTAACAATAGGTCAAGCATTTACATACAATATCAAATAATTAATTTACTGGTTTAATAGTTTTAACGTAATCCGCAAGATCTACTAAGTGGCAACCCTATCTAGCTCAGAGAAAGCAGATATTACACCGAAGCGTAGCCTTTTAAATAAAATGATGTGCTAGGAATATCGTATAAATATTGTTTTGTAAGCTAAAATAAATAAAGCAAGGATTAATATATTATTATTTAAGAAAGTTAGCTACGAAGAAGGCAAGATTATAATAAGGTATACAAATAAGTATTTTTAATTACTATTAGCTCACAACCATGTTCAAAGGACTGTCCAAGAATGGAATGTAGTAGATAATCAGGCTTCTATGTATGTGATTTTGTTGTTAAATGAAACCGGTTAAGTGTGATTCGGACTTGCGAAACTGAGGGTTCCCTACATATGGGCTGAAGAAGAACAAAACAATAAAATGACAAAAAAATGGGGTTGAAGTGATATACAATGAATACATTATTTTCGAAAATTTCGAAAGTCCATCATAGTTCAAGAGGTACAGCCTACCCCAGAAAACAGGTGCCTCAACAATAAGCTCTTTCTTCTCAAGTAAAAAGACATTTAAAAGAAATCCTACTATGACAATAAATGATTTAATACAAAAAGGTAATAAGAAACAAAATGTATTTCATGTACCTATATTTTCTTAGTATTTAGTTTTTTTTTTCGTTTTTACGACTCTATTACAAGTCGTTGTAACAAACAAAATTAAAAGACACCGTGAAACCATCTCGTAGCACTCAGTGAAAACGTTTCGTTTCGTGAAAACTCCTAAGAAGTTGTAAGTAGTCCGAAATAAAACGTGGTCACGGGGAGGTTTTGTCCCCAAAGCGGAAAAGGTTCGAGAAATTCGAATAGTACGTGGATGTATATTTAGAAGACTTCTGTAGTATTTTAGAAGTTTTTTTTTGGCTTATTTTAGTTGTTAAAGTTCGTAATCTTGGCTAGACTTGAAAGTTGATGTTAATATTTTTATCTGTTTTAGTACTGTTTTTATATATTTTTACGATTTATGTAGTTGCAAGTGTACAAAGGACACAACATTTTAATAGAAATGTAAACTTCTTTATTCACATTTTTTATTTAAGTCAACTCATAGTGTCAAAATAAAATTGTATTTTCTTAATCATCATTTTAAACTGTTATACCTAAAGCATTTAGTACAATAGTTTATTAATTTATAATTTTATATAGTTTATGAAATTGAAATGAAGTCTTAATTGTAATTATAATTATCGCAAAACACATACCTTTCTCTACACAAGTAACACCACAACCACAGCACCACGACTCATGTACAGTCAGGATTAAAAACTATTAAAAATTTACATGCCATTGAAGCTTATAGCTGATAAGGAACTCAAACAAACGAACAGCTATATACGAACAGCAATGTATGATGAAACTGTCCATCACGGATGCAAGTAATCCGATTAGCCGGATAATCTCGTTTTAAATTTAAAATTCCTTACCAAAGCCGTTTATATCCTAGATTCGTTGTTAACTCTGTTTAATTACATTTTACTTAGATATTGATAGGGTGTTGTGGCTTGATTGTGTTTTGTTGATGATTTTTGTGAGAAGTGGTTAATGAACTGGTGACAAAGAAAAACAAAACACATATTAGAACATTGAACAAAATATATAAATATATAACTCGTCAGAAGAGGACGACTACGACATAAGATGACCGACAGAAAATAATGAGACATAACATAAAAGTATTATGGTTAAAAAGAAGTTTACATTTCTACTAAAATATCGTGTGATTTGTACACTTGTATTAAATGGTAAAATGTGGTCTTAAAATCCGATTTCATCACTTAATATGAAAGAAAATTAACTGAACCTAATACAACACGTGAACGTTTCAACACGAGTTCATAGAGAGGCGTTCAATCGTACAATCAAAATCGATCCCAACAACCCTAACAATTTAAAGACAACACTAAAACTGGAACACACAAGAAATCCGAACTTAACAAGACACTTGAAGACAAATTACTGCGTGTCGGCTCTAGGATTCGATTTAAATGAATCGATTTTCAGTTATATAGACACTCTTAATTGAACCACAGGGACCGCATTCACTCCAACCACAATCCGACCACGGTGCTGTGAAGAGCTACCGTCTGCCGCTTAATTGGTGGTTAATCGATTTGTAATTCGCCAAGTTTGTATGTTGAGTTCATGTTCAATTTGTTACAATTGAATTTGGGTATCGTTATGTTAGTACTCGATGTATGGGGTAACTTGTTAACGCAGACGTTATAGACTCTGCTTTTGATGTTGGTTGTTCTTATAAGATTTAATGATCATTTTCTTATTATTTTTTTAAGTTTCTGTAGTAGATACTGAGGTTTTTAGGAGGCTCAAGTTGTCGAATGCTTTTGTTAAATCCATACAAGTTTGTCTTTTATTTCTTGTTTGTGATTTATTTGTCTGACCAAATATCTAACTTTTATATCTTGATTTATGTTTTGGATAATAGCAAGTCCGTAATTCAACTCAAATTGTTTAAAACGATTCGCCGTATACATTCGCTTGTTTCTTATACAAAACTATAAAAATATTTCAATATTTTCAATATCACAGACAATTTTGGTAAGTGCAATGTATAATAAACACTGCATCTTATATAGCAATGGATACAGCTATCCACTTACGGAGCAAACCCAGTCAGCAACCCAGTTCGGAGTAAAATGTCAGGGTAAAGGAGAAAATAATACATTTTTATAGTGTGTACCCAGTACATCTAGGTTCTTTTCAGTGAGAATAAACATCTCCTGAGCTCACAAACATTAAGTTTCAAGTGCACACGGCTGCCAGCATCTACTATTGTAGCCGGCCCGTAATTTTGTGAGAATTATCTAAATCTCTAGCGTGTGGAGTTGGATTACTGAGTTGTTGAGAATTCTTTTCGTCTTTTCATTTTATAGCTTTGAATTGAAAGTTTATGTTGCTTTAAAATGGATACTTGTTTGAGTGATTTGTAACTTACGTTTTTTTAGGCATAATTTTGTACTATTTTAGTGTTGCTCATAAGATTTTGGTAGCGACAACATAAATGACATGGGACTCAATAGAATGAATCACCAATTGATTACCAAAAACGACACGACAAAGATAACTTCTAAAACAAACACACATCGAAACGATGACATCAAAAAAATGACGAAGAAAATAGCCAAGAAAACTAAAAATAACACAATCTCACGGCAAACACGTAGACAGAAATATACGGAACGGAACAAATAGTAAGGGGCGGGTTTCTTTCTGTGTCGCGAAAGAAATTTCCTCCATGAATCGCGTTCACCGCACACCTGCGAATGGGGGTCGACGACCCTACGTTTTAGGAAGCATTTTAAACTTGTGCCATTTGGACCGGGTTGGGTTTCATAAAGTTTTGAGTTTTAACCCTTGTGGAATATAATGGATTGAGAATGTTTGGTGCTTAGGTTCGCGATTAAATGGTTTTTTTTTTGGGTTTTTGGGACTTTTTTGTGGTATACGCGTGCATAGATATCGAAACAGCTGTGATATAAACCGACTCTAATTATGTTATGGTATTGTTTTTTTTTAGTATGTGAATAGGCAATTGCAGACAAAGTTAAACGAATTGAGAGGGATCTAAATGAAGCATAAATGGTAATAAATATTATTATTTGATGTACTAGGTTTTGATACAAAAATGTGTTCCAAATTTTATTTTAATACCTATTCTTAACATAGTTATAAAATGCTTTTGAAACAAGCTTCTAAATTAATTGAAAAACTATAAAGTTCCACTAAAATTAACAAAACGATTAAATCCTCTTTGTTTGTCTCAAAAGTGTTTAATTTAAATACAAACTTTTTAGAGGCTAAATAATTTACAGGTGCCTAAAATTTTCCTTTGCCATCAAACCTCTTGCCTACTTAAATATAAATAAGTCGTTTCTAGTCTGAATGCTGAACCTCTTAAAATATTCTCGAATGTTAAAACTAAGTCAAGTCTGAAAGTTAAAGATGTTTCAACTCGTAATACCGAAGCTGGTAATCTCAGCTCATTTATGAAGTACCTTTAGTGAATTGGTAAAGGAAATTTAAATCTAAGGCCAGTTGTATTGTCGGCTGGTCAATAGAAGCGCTGTGCCTGAAAAAGCAATTTAAACTGGTGCTGAGTCTATGTATGTTTAAGTTAAAAGTGAGAGGAGAGTAATATAAAAATGTTAAAGATATTTGAAATGTCGAAATACAAAACATGTAAATGGAAACAATTGGGAATTATTTGCAGAAGTGGACAAATATGGGCTGATGATAATGATGATGATGGATGAAGGATACATACATATTATATACACCATGGGACACCTTTTACTTTACAAATATCCGTAGAAGAAAAACGTCTGTGTTACCACTTAATCGACTAAGTTTTTAAATCATGCAAAGATTTGTCTGTTACAGGACAATAAAACCGAAAAACTTATTTTTTTTGCACCTATTGAAACGTCGCATAATCCGTGGCTAAAATAAAAAGATAATCTGAAATTTACTAACTAATAAAACTAATAGTAACTAACATAATAATATTCACACATTGGACACCGAAATTGCATACGTGTAACATGGATATTAGCAAAGACCCAAATATTCAGCAGTATTGAAACAATAACAATGAAACAAACTAAATTCGCGATCATTCTAACAGACTTATACCAAACCGCTAAACGCTTATACCTCAACGAATGGATTTAAGGAATACAGTGTGACAAAGAAGGTGAAGTCACAAGTTTGCATTATAAATGTAGTGAACTCACGGAAATAAATAACTTTGTCGCTTTGATTCTGTTTGTCAGTGATTAAAACGATTTACATTTGAACTTTCAAAGAAAAAGTGTTTAAATGTTTAGTTTGAAGTATTTTAGATTTCTATTTAGTTTTTTGCAAAGGAGTTTGTATGGTTCGGTAACCAAATAGTATAAATACAACTCTATTGTTTAATTAAGTTCTGTCTAACCATGCGACTATGGTCACCAATCTGTATAATTATGATGAACCGTGGTAAATGCACGGATGAAATATTCACAAATAATGTTTTTTCTGTCGCTGCTTTAACATTTTCTAATAAAAATCTGAGTTATCGACTTTGGTACGGACATTTATTTGATGGATGGACATTTATTTTTGCAAATTCGTTTCACATTGGCAAATTTGTGTGGTACCGATAAATACAATCTTTGATACATTTCAGGTCTGGAAAAGTTAACCCTTAAATACCTCGAGTATCAATTTTGATACCGAACTTTCAAACCGAATGTATACTTGTAATTCGTTTTTTTTTTAAATGTTAGGCTGATTTATAATATTATTGCATAGTGTTGTTTACATTGAAATAAAAAAAAAAGTCTAATGCCTGAAGTATCAAAATTGATACCAGTTTTTTTTTTCGAAATATGTATATGAAATACATACTATGATTTTTTTTATTATTTTTCCAATTATCTAGCTCCTGCACAGAATACACCTATATTTTTTTTAATTTAATTTGAAAAATCAGGCTTCTAAGGGTTAATCAATTGATTCCGCTGTAAAATTTACCGATACATACCAAGATTAGTTGACCAAAAGTCTGAATATCAACTATTGCAATTTGTACCAAATATTGCAACGTGGAACAAGTTCAAAAGTCCTTTTACGAGAAACGATCATTAAATATTTTTTCTTCAAAAACTAATTAGCATAAACTCTAAAAGCAGAAAGAGGAAAACCAACAAATTGTTTAACAAATTCCAAGTGAACGAAACCGAAATTATTTAATACCAGAATATGTGTTAGCCTAACAAAATTACGTATTCACAAATAAGAAAACTCACACACGCTTAAATACGTAATGAGTTTCAACGAAAACCTACAATATTGTAGCAAAATTTTGTCTGTCATACATTTATTGTGGTTGATCCCACTTAAGCTGAAATTCCCAATTGCCAACAATGCCCAATTTGAACGGTACTTTTTTCAATAAAATAACGGGCTCGACAACTTCCCGGAATAACTTAGTAGCGATATATTTTATATTAATCCTTCGGTTGGAGATGAATATGTATTACCGTCGGCTGCAGATTTTATATTTATTTTGTATTTAAAAAGTTTTATATGAATTTTGTTCCTTCAATTGTAAGAACTTTAGTTGAACGAGACAATTCATATTTTATTTCATTTAGTACTAGTTGTGTAACTGCAGAGCCTCTTAACATATGGGGAAAATTTTACTATTGATCACCATGCTAGCTCGTTCCGGCCGTTCATATTCCAAACTCTCTCTCTCTTTCCGTTCCCGATTATTAAAGGTGTCTTCAAATAACATAGGTACATATTACCAGTTCAATTGCCGACTCCGCCGCTGCATCGTTCTCACTAGACCAAACTAGCAATCCCTAAACGCGTATGAGTAAACCATTATATCACTTAATTACAAAATTCTTCACGAAAACAACTCATACAAACATAATTCAGCATTCTTCATGAAACTTTAATCGTTTTAATAGACATACTGCTGCTTGAAGCTTGCCCCCAAAAAAAAACATTCTAGATCCCACCTATAGAACAAAACAAGCACACAAGCACACAACAAATAACTCACACTAACAAACTTCTTTAGCTACAGAGCCAGCATTGCTTTATTACACCTGTCAGACACATATACATTTGAAAAACGTTACGAGAAACCACAATAGGCGTAAGTGTCTGAAAAAATACACAATTTACACTTGACAAGGGAACGTCCGTTAAAGAACAAAAGGAACATTTTGTATATGAGAGATAAGTCCGGTTTTATTCAATACTTTTGTTGTAAAATATTCAGTGTATTAACATTTCATGTTGTTTGTGATTTGGTATTCAATTTGTCGTTGTTTTGATTGTAATGCGACAGCTTTTTGTTTTGTAGCGTTTTAGTTGTATAGTTTAAAATGTAATTATCATTTCGATTTTAATGTTATAGATTTGATTGTTGGATATTGTATTGTAGATATTCGGAATTGAAATATTTTGAACGGGAATCTAACACTGGCAGTACAGGTTTTAAATACCAATGTGAAATAATTATATAATTCGATTATTAAATAAACTGTTTGTCAGCACCAGATACAAAATTCAAATGATGTAAAGTTTATTTTTTTTAACTTACACTATGCTGAATTTGAAACAATCAGTTGTTGAGTTCTAACCGTTTGAAACAGAAAATGGAGACTTTGCATTTTGTCACCACAAATTATTATGACAATCTATAACTGGAATGAATGTCTGTCTGTAACACCAGATTACTCGCTCATACATCCCACTACCCTTGAAAGCGGATTCACAACCAGCGTATCGTGAACTCAAGACACAAATCTTCAAGAAGTTAAATGGCGCGCAAACATGGGGATTAAACTCCCACTGAATAAATCCCGGAAGAGAAAAAACAACTAAGAATATAACAATGCGAAGATCTGGATAAGGGTTCTGACTAAGGACCCTATTTAGCACTCTTTTATTCTCGCCAAAAACTTCGTTTTTCTAAAAAGGCCTCAAGCCCTTTCTTTTGCAAACAAAAACGCTAAGAATCAGCAAACATTTGTAATCCTGAAAGCAATTTATCCTCGCGTATTGTTACACCACTCTTCTATATTTCATCTCAGTACTTCGCTGTGTAATGATATCCATTTGGACAGGACGCTTGATGGCGTGTGTTCCCGACTAGGATACCTTTATATAAATGATCGTTATTATAGCTGGAGACTCGACTAGTTTCCTTCAAGGAATTTCTCGAAGATAGTTGATGAAATAGATGTCTGCAGGTAAGAGGAGATTTGTGAGATGGAATTTGATGCAGTGCTACCAGAAATAGAAAATCATTAAAGAGTATAAAATTGCCACTAAATAATACCAGCGTATTTACGTCCCACTGCTGGACCTTTTGGTTTGAGTATTGATAACCACGCTAGCTCAGTGTTAAGCGATTTCAGATTGCAATACTTGGAATCTGTTTTCCTCACGATGTTCTACTTCACCGCTTTATTTCAGTCTAGTCTTAAAATAGTTAAGCAAGCACTTATAAATTTAGTATTTGGCACTATGATACGTGGAAACGTCCGTATCCAAAAGTTTGTCTACATATTCACAAAATCATTCCAATAAGTCGAAAAAGTCATTGTTAGTAAGTCAAAATTCAACATATACCACATACGTAAAATAAATATCTTGAGCTAATTATTTGAAAATACCAACATCCCTTTCATTTTTACATTCAAAATATTGAAACACTACGTCTTTTCCGTTCAATGATTAGTTCCTGAAACTCTGGATAAACCATGCCGAGAGCTCTTCAGTATCTTTCCTACAATCATTTTCAGTGAATTGCGTAACATTATTTATTTTACCGACAGTCAGTTATCATTCCATATCAGCTTATAATTGGCCCTCATACGGCAAAACCTCCGTTCATATAACGAAAGAAAGCATATTTTTTAAATAACTGCTGTGAGGTGGATTCGTTATTAAATATTGCGAGAAGTACGTAACCGGATTCTGGTTACGTGTATTTCTCGCAATCGCACGACTAGTTTCGGATCCAATATGGGTTGTTTTGAACTAACAGGGTCATGACAGTTCCACGAGTCGACCTAAACTAACGAATAAGCTGTTAGTGACAATGTCCATTTATAGGATTCCGTACCCACGTAATGAAAAATTGAATATCCGTCTGTCTGTCATCAGGCCGTATCTCAACATACATTCGAACGGTGTTTTTTTTTCAAAGCATTGTATTTTGGCAAGTATATGTGTAAGTTTTTTTTTAATTTTATTTTAAATCTAGGTAGCTATGAGTAAAACCTACTTCTGATAATATTATGAGAGCTAAAAGGATTTTTCAGAAAATTTGCTTTTACAAAACGTAAGGCTTCTTCCAAGTCTAAAAAATCACGGAATTTCGCTTCTTCCTAAAAGCGCCTCCAGAGGACTTCACTTACAAAGAATAATAACAAGTGATTACATCTAATAGACAGAAATAGGGTTTACGAAAAAAAACTTGCACAAGTGACAAATTCTTAGGTCAAACCTCCTACTACGACCGCTTAAGAAATACTGTAGCTATTGTGGGAGCGAGATGGCGCATTACAATTCATATCGCGCCGTATCGCTTCCACGATGCCGTTAGCTCTCCTTTATAATATCATAGTACAGGTGCAGTCAAGCCCACTGCGAATGCTGACTGTCCATTTTTTATCACTCTTAAATGATCATATAAGTTACTTGAAGCGACACGTCTTTAAGAAGGACAGATAACACCTATTTATGTAACTGATTGTACGTCACGCCTGTACGGGTAGAGAGTTGCGGGAAGTAATAAATAAACACGGAGAAGGTTAAACATAAAAAAATCCTCGAGAGTTATACTACATATTTTTCCTAACTCCCCCCCCCCCACAACTTTCACAAGTCTGAATCAATTATCACTTTATCTTTAACACAAAACAAATAAAAATGACAGCGCTCAATCCATTCGTAAGCTATGATGCCACAGGCAGTCAGGTCTTTTTGCGTCTACTATTAACATTATAAGAACATGAGTATAAGTATAAGATGGTGAAAATGTGAAATATGTGAAAATATTATTACTTTTAAGAACAACTCATTAGGTGGGGATGAGACTTTTTTTAAACAAGTAAAAAGAAAAAAAAACAGTTTTCCACATTCCCCAACACCGTATATAAGCTAAACACGGCAAATGAAAGTATTCCACTAAACTCCCAGGATATCAGTATTTTAGCCTTTAATTACACAACATGTTCTTCCCATGTACCGTTCATTAAGTTTACTGGAACTCCCAAGGCAAAGCTCAACATAGATCGATTAAGGAAAGTGCAACACAGAGGTAATATAAACTGCTTAGAACAAACAGAACTTGGTCGGTAAACACAGTGACACACAGTGTCGCACAGTGTTCTGTACCATTTCTGTTTCTAGTTCGCCCCGGGGTCATTAAATGGCTGTTGGAAAACTTTTCTAATTAGGCGGAGCGCATTAATCTTCTTGACGTCTCGCGATTCGTTCTGACTGGCACAAGTTGCCAAATTATAGAAATAATTACAGTGGAATTTGTATTGATTTGTGGTGGTATAGGACGGTTTAACATTGATTGTAAGCAATTGTAGCTTCGATTTGGGTTAGACGTTTTATTGGTAAACTTTTGTTTGGTAGGGAAATTAACTTTTGAGGTCACTGTTTTGATTCCTACGAGTTTACTAGTCATTGTGAATGTTGGTTTGAGTGTAGTAATATAATTTATTTTTTAATGATTTGTTTTTGTCCTTACACACTTAATTCGAACAACACTATTCATGATGCGTTATAAGAATTGTATAAAAGTTATTTTCGATCGTTCAAGTGAGTTTTTTTCCGATTCTCCAGTGGCAATAGATCTGTGTTAGATTTATTCAGGCAGCAATACTTGTCACAATATTTTTTACACGACTTCTTTCCTTTCCAATCTAGCGGGGGTTTCAAAAACATTCAAGTCACATGCACAAAGACACTTAGACTCAAGATGGAGTGGGGATCAAACCAGCAACTCATCGCATAGACACACATCATTCAAATTGGCATTCGCAAAAGAGTAATTAACAAACAAAGATGCTAGTAATAACTTTAATAGTTCATTTAAACCTTTCCACAAACATGCCTCCATTATGACCACCTTACGTTTTGTTACGTGATCTACGAACACTACCTGCACAATGTACACACAATTCTCCCATCTCACGATACTCGACAAATGAATTACTGGAACTAATTAAGAGACAAGAGATTTCAATCAAACTAACACAAGTTTCATGTATTTTGAACTCTCTATTCTTAAGACGAGCAATTGATCTAGAACGAACAAACATTCCACTGTTAAATGAATACCGTAGGTTGAACATGTACACTGTATTCCCTTAGCGGGGGTATTACGTATCGGTTGAGTGAAGACTTCGAATTCGTGTGTCGACTATGTTATACTGAGTAGGTCAGGATAGGTATGCGGTATTTTGTGATTCAAAGACGTTTATTTATAATGACTATTATTTTAGCAATAGTAGTAAAAAAGCCAGTTTATTATCTTTTGAAAGCATTTATCACTTATTTTAACACAATAACGGGGTATAATTAATCAGGGACAAATTTTATCAGGTTTAATATATGATTTTTTTTTCAGTAAAACCCCAAAATGCTTTTATCAATTTTTATTTATTTTTATTTAGTAACTCGATTCGGTATATCACTGCAAATAACATAAGTTAATTACATTTCAATTGCAAAACGATGTTTAAACTAATTTCTATACCAAATAATACAGTTTAACATACATTTACCAAGTCGATTCGACTCTCACCGATACCCAATACGCCTGTAACACGTCACGTTGAAAAACAACGTACGTCGCATCGAGAACAGGTACAAATAACACGAGAGTGTTTGTTTACTTAAAATGTAAACGCGTTTAGTAATGGGATATTATATTCTAAACAAGGCGTATATTGTTACTGGTAATACTTTGAAGGAACGTAAAATTATGTTGGGTTCATTATGTTGGTATCTTTAATCAAGTATACGAAAGAAAATCTATACGACATATAGGGTTTTTAATTAAAAGGAACTGTTAAGTGTATATAGAGCCTAGAACTGAGGGCTTATACTACTTATAAATAGTCTAAAGAAATATATATTTTGCAAGAATAAAGGTCACCCTTTTTAGACAACTTAAACTCAAAATTGTTTTATTATTAGATCCATAGCAAAAACTAAAATACGTCTGCGAAAATTGCGACCTTCGAAAGGCTAGACAGACAAACAAACAGAGCCTTAATAACAAACTTTTCTTTATGAAGACCTAAAATGTGAAAAGAACAAGTCGTTTGAGGATTTTTTTGTATTATATATTATTTTGAGGATATTTATTTTTTTATTTTAATTCTTAACCATTTTAATAATTAAAAAATCAGTGTTACTACAGTGTACTAAATACAGAAAATAAAATTATTCTACTTTTAAAGAGGTATTCGATTTGTTGTTTCGAAACGTGTTCGTACATAAATTAGGCTTCGTTCTAAAACAAAACAATATCGTTCCAAATCTTGTCTTCAGTATTAGAATTGAACCTCCTTTTACAAAAAACCAATTAGTTTTACGCGAAACGTCTATTATTTTATCTTGTTCAATTTTTACAATCTCGTGTGGTTTGGATTTATTGTAGGAATCGATCCTTATGTTCATCTTAATCTCAAAAACAGCTAAACCGATATCCAGACAGATTCGTCTACAGACAAAGAGAATAGGTGTTTATTGATGTACTATTCTTTTCTTTATACCTCTATTACAATTAATTTAAAGTTTCCTTTAATCTAAGTAAAAGATTTGTAATTATAAATTTAATGTTTGAAGTTAACTCAACATTCTCAAGTAAAACCTTGTTTGAAAACTAAATGTTTGCTTAAAATTTAATAATTGTAGTTTAAGTAGAGAAGTCTAATTAGTGAAAAGAATACAAATTAGCAAACAACTACGTTGTTGCAACACTTTAATGTTTCTGAAAAGATATTATTTTCATTGTGTGAATATAAAGAAAACTATATTTAAAGAAGGGTTGGTAAGGTAAATTAAAGTCTTAATGCTTTGCTAACATTACGATTGCAATAAATAGTTACGATAGCCAAGTGGTACTGACGGACGGTTGGACTACCAAGTAACATGGCGCAGGTTCGAATCCCTTCAGGTTCACTTTTGTATAGCAAAGCTATTTGAATGCATGTCATGCGTTTAAAGAAAATAGATCTTTGTCTCTTTTTTGATTCATCGATATCGCTTTTTCTCTTCTTTTGCAATTTTATCATAAGGTGAAAAAAAATCAAAGAATTGTTTGCCTTCATGTTACCTTTAAACCAACAACTTCATCAGAGCCTTCGTGTTATCATCCATCATACATGTAAACTCCATTTTAATCCTTCGATAGCATTAATCAATACAACAGGTCGACGCCCTTCGACATACGCTTCTTTTATAGACTAAACACACTTTGAAACCGTAACGTAAGTTTAAAATAAACGGTATATAGTAAAACATTTAGTTAATTTTAAGAATTAATAATATGAACCAAAAAATTTACACATTCGAAAAATCTAAAAACCCACATTTTTAAATTCTGCTCCATTAAAATTTTATCAAAATCGGTCCAGCCGTTTTTATAATTGCAAATTGCATTATCATCAGGTTAAAAGCTACCCTGAAAATTTTTATTTGCTAGCTTAACTTAAAACTTAAAAGAAAAATCCAACCGGAACGACAAATAAACAAACAAGAAAAGAGAATGTATAAAAACGCGGGTAAAATCGTCAGAAGTTCATCTAAAAAGACAATACCTACCTACCTAAAACAAAAAATAATTTTGCCACCATATCAAGCCTACATTTAAATTCGCAACAAAATAAGTCAGTTTGTTTAGTCCTTAAATAAAATCACGTATCGAACCACGCTTACATATTGCAAGGTAATTTCAATGGCTATCGATTACACTAGTTCCCTTTGTGAGCCTCCAAAGAGGTATTAATACAATACTCTAACAAAAGATTCAATTTAAAATGGACCTATTCACTTGTTTCACTATTTTAATAATGTAAAAAAATACTTTTATCAAAGCAAGAGTGATTTAAGTTTCTGTTTTTACGACTTGATCAACGCAAATAAAATATTGTTTTTTTTTTTGTATTGATCTTAGTGCTCGATAATCTATGAAACAGTGGTTCTCAATTAAGTAGTAAGGTATCTAGTTTTACATGACTTGTATATTTTATCTACATTTCTCAACCGATTTGTTTTGCTTTACTTTAGGTGTGCGGAACCTCTCAGTGGCAAGAGGCCGACTCGTACTCGACCGATTTCATTACTAAAATAAAGGCTTCTTAGACAGGAATGAAGTAAACCATATAAATGTAAACCATGTAATGATAACAGATGCTTATAAATATCACATATTAATTTTGAACTAACCAAAATCGTATACACTTAGGTATAAGATTGAAAAATCTATGAAGTTCAAAAATTTCTTTACCATACAAAATTGGTAACAGTTCAATAGTCCAGTTTTAATTCAATAGAGCGTGCATTAACTTTAAAGCAATTTTCATAAATAAGCATTTTCTGGCAAAGTTCCCATGACTTTCAGCGTAGAATTATTCAAATATAAGCAGATTTTAGCACTTTGGTGCAGAGAGCCTACCACTCTCTCCAAATAATACTATTGAAGTTATTAAAGGGAGATGGCACTATACGTCGTGTATAAGGCTGTCTTGCTTTCTCAACTACTATACCATAACGCTAGACGTATTGGTTCGCCCTCAGGGCAATGCTCCAAGTTAGTTCCTTTAAGTTTTTGTCAATAAGCACTTTTAGTTTGCAATATTTAAAGGGTTTACCTAATTATAAACATCTGAAAGAACGTTTCACGTCTTCAACTGAGAAGAATACTTGTATGTAATATAGAGTACTAGCCTACATACGTCCTACTGCTGGGCACAGGCTTTCCATATAGCGGAGGCTTTTTTATGTATTGATCACCATGTTAGCTCATTAGGTTGGCGATTTCAGATTCCAATTTTGGGAATCCAGGTTTCCTCACCATATTTTCCTACGCCGTTTGTCTGTGGTGTCTTAGAATAATTTACAAAACACATATAAGGTTTAAGAAATCACATTGGCAATTTGCTTGCATGGGAATCGAACCTTGTGCACACGGTTACGTACCCAAATGGTAAAAACAGAACTCTATCACTGTGACTCCGAAGTCTATCCGTTTGTCTGTCCATTCGTCCGCCCATCACCGCTGTAGCTGTATCCCATAAACTATGTTTTTCTTTAAATTGTATTGGCTAAATAATAATAAAAATTCAATAATTTAACGCCAATTCCGTCTCAAAATACACATTTTTCCTAACTTTTCATAAAATCTTCACTATAAAAAGTATGACGCAAAAAGTACTCTCTAGTTTCCCGTATTCCCATTTTTCGAATCACAACTACTCTGCAACGAAGTGCCTACATTTGAATAAAGACGACTCTCTGATACAACTTGAAAAGCAATTAAATTCAGGCTTACGTTGTTACTATTTTGTTCCCTTATTGTGCATTTTACTGACTGGCTATTTCTTACATTAATGTATAATTTGGTTTGTGGAACTCCAGTATGTTGCTTCATATTATTTTATTTGAGTGAACTCGAAAAAATTAAACTGAAAATATCTAACAAGATTTCATTTCGGAATTTTATCACTTAGTCGAGTTTTTTGATTCATTATTTAAGGTACGTTTTAAATAATACTACGATTTTAAATAATATGTATAATTATAAAACTAATAATATGAATGCGATATTACGCGAGTGTGCCTATATTTATAACTAGCTGTTGCCCGCGACTTCGTCCCCGTGGGTAGAAGTTATGATTTAGGTATACCTCCCCGGTTTGTTTTCACATTTTCCATGATATCTTAGCTCCTATTAGTCGCAGCGTGATGGTTCATAGCCTAAAGCCTTCCTCGAAGAATGGTCTATTCAACACAAAAATAATTTTTCAATTTGGTAGTAGTTCCTGAGATAGCGCGTTCAAACAAACAAACAAACTCTTCAGCTTTATATATTAGTATAGATATGTATGTAACGTCCTCACACTCTAACGACTGGATCGAGGAGGTAATTTGATATGGAGGTAGATGACACCTTGAATTACCATAGACTCTGTAATCGTTAAATTCGCGAGAAACACTAGTTTCTGAATAATTTACTATTTTATTGTACTGCAGTGCATCTAACTATATTCAATATCATGATGTCAAAAATAGTACACATAAGTTAGATTACTTTACACAAAACAGTCAAAACTTTAAAAAGTAAGCATTAATCATTATATTTTAAGTCGTTCTAGCCTAGCAGTAAACTTTTTGAACTCACCTCAAACAAGGTTTAATTAAACCGCGAACAAACTGCAAACTGTTATACGTACAACTATTAATACGTTTTTGTTAACTTAAGATCAACATTGAACTTATTTCATTTATAATAAATTGAATAATAATATTCTAGAAGGCTGTAGTCACTTAAATGTTTTTAGTAAGAAATTGAATGCTCACTTGCCGAATATAAAGTTTCTGTGGTACAAGTTTATGAGATGAAACACACGGGATTGGTAGTTGGTGGTTAAATTGATATTTAAGAATGTATTGAGGACAGACCATTTTCGTTTCTTTAAAAATAAAGAAAACGGTATCCCACGTAAAATGATTTAATCTTTGCGATGCGGGAAGTTTCACAAACATTCAATTAATATGCGCAAAAACACCCAGAATCAGAGCATTCATGGATCATATAAATGTTTGTCATACGCGTGGAACGCACCTGCTTCTTTAATTCATAGAAACTAATTTGAATAAATTGTTATAAAAAACTTTCTTTTTTTTTTCTCTCTAACCCACTGTGTCCCGTTTCTGAGCAAAGGCCTCCCACAATAATTACATAAAAATCAATTCCAAATACTTCATTTACACCCGGTTCCGCCTCACTTTCCCAACCGTATACGCTCACCAAGAAGTCTGCAGCGAACTACTCCTTAACATTTGTATAATGCAGACATTCGTTTATGCAGCAAGTTGATCATTTGAATACTCACACATCTTCGTACCCCAAAGTCTAGTGTAGATAGTTCACCGTTCATACTGTTCAGAAAAAAACTAGAAGGCAATAATAGATGATAGGCTGCAGAAAAAATGGAAAATAATAGTCTTTTGTTAAATAGACGACCAGTGCTTCCCAAGGAGTGACCTATCTGACCTTCTCAATCTGGTAACCGGGTCAACACGAAACCCTCAATAAGGCTGGGTGTCAGACTTGCTAGCTATTAACTACTTCTAACGACGGTCAAAGATGTGTAAATAACAGCCCGGACAAACAATTTAATGAAACACTCGTTCGATCAATCAACTGTTTGTGTAGTTGTTTAAATGAATATCTCATTTAAACAATTATCGAGTTAAACAGTATGCTAATTTTAAAATCATTAGAATCAATAAGTTACTAATTTGATGAATTAAAGTTGTTAAGATGATACCCATTGCCTACACACTACTTTAATATAATTATAAATAAGAAAGCCCTGGTAAATTACTACACTAATCATCTTTCGCATAAGAAACACCCACGCATAGTCTCCTTATATAAATAATATTATGAGGCGAACATCCCAGTTGTGTGCCTCCAACAATTTCTTCAATACATTTCTGAGAAATTGATAAAGTCCCTTTTGATACGAAGGAAGGGAACGTCAAGTACCTAAGGATTAACTTCATATTAGAAGGTATTCGTTTGATGACTAATTATCTTGTAATGAGTGGTTATTTCATCACAGTTCTTGGTTTTAATTTGTCTAATTATAATTTACCGCTTCGTCTGCCAGGATCGTTTTAAATTCTCGTTCAAGTTTACAGTTATTTCAATATTTGTTTTCAATATCCTAATAATTGTATATCTCTCAAAAAATATTTTACCCCTTATGAGTTACGGTCTGATGTACAAAATCATGGTAGACTATCAAAAATAAATTACCGTTGTGCTGCGTAATTAAATGCGCTTGACATATATAAACTTTAACGTTAATAGAAATGGCACTTGTTTTCGAATATTGGAACTACCTTTTTTTTGACAAACGGCTCCAGCGCTGTGGTCTTTTACCATTGTGTCACCGGGGATTTCATAAAAATTCAAAACAAATGCACAAAGACGCCCAGCTAATACGGCCTTAACATAAAATTCGATAAACGTATGTTTAACCTATTAAAACTCATAAAAGATCCTCAAAAATTGCATTTTCCCCAAAAAATACCGAGTAAAATGATATTCCAATCAACAATCCTAATATGCCAACATGATTCGTAGTTTCAGCGAAAAAAAGAAATCCGTTGAAACCACCCGGCTCAAATTACATTCATTAAACGGCAACCGAAACAAAAATCCGATATTTCATTGAAAACAACGCAAAAAGTTACAGCAACGGTATTCACGTTTGATTTGTAATCTAATAATATTAAGTTATTTACGGGCCACGGAGCAATAAGTTCTTGTTTCCGATGAAATGTTGCCTGAGGACCGAGATCGGGAATGGCGCAAGTTGTGAATGATTTACCTGGTATATTAGGGTTTTTTTGTTTCTGTGGGTTAATCGAGGGTTGGAACTGGTTTTCTTTCGAAAAATCGTAATTTGTTTGCCAGGATTTCTAAGTGATAGCTAAAAAGCTTTAGGTGAATGTCACTCGAATATTTTTTTATTCTGGGATAGTAGAAACTTAGGTTAAGTTAAGAAAAGGAAATCGACTAAGCTTTTTATTAGGGATATTATCCAAACCAGATCATAAGATATCAGATTCATATTTTATGATCTTAAAATATGACATCTATCACCGTACTACTAAAATCAGAAATCACAAAGTTCTTAATAATAATATTGATGCAAACATCGCCCTGAAGATCTGGGTACTATAACTGGAAGATAGGTAGAGATATCTATAGAGTAGCAAGTTCTTCCAAAACAAAAACAAGTCTTCCGCTCGTAACTTACCCCTCAACGTTGCACAGGAGGAAATTTATTCATAGAATTAAATTTACTCCAGGTGTGGCTTGACCCTTAACGGGGAATAAACGGGCCTTATTATGAGTGACTTTCGCTTTTGTTTCTCTTTTTTTGTATCCCAAAATTTTCGGGTTTTTTCGTACAAGTGTTAGCGGTAGATTTGGTCCAATTTCAATTTGGGAATTTTGCATAACAACATTCGGTTGAATCAATCATTTGTTGATGATAGTCGAATTAGGCAGTATTTTTGGGGTTCTGTACTGGAAAGGGTAAAGCAGGAGTCTTTTATTAAGGGTGACATCTGTCCATCGGCTCGTCTTTCTGTCTAACCGTCTATCAGACCGTCTGACTTTCACCAGACTATCTCATGAACCACGATAACGTAATATATTGTATTTCTACCACCCAATGTGGAAATGTGAAGTATTTCAAATGGAGTATTCTCAATATTACTTTCTACGTAGGAGCCAGTTCTAAATGTCTCAAACATTGAACTAACGAGCATAACGAGTTAACCACACTTTTAATCTGCAAAAGGTCCAGTTTAACTTCCTGAACGTTAAACTGCTAAACCACACTAAGCAGACAAACTTTCAAAAGACAAATAAATCATTTGTTTTTTTGTCGTCCCCAGTTTAGCGTGCCAACTAAACTGTTTCCTCAGTTGAAACAACTCTGAGAGTTTCCTCATATATTTGTGTTTTTGCCTACACTTCGCTTGCATTATGCTAATACCGCTTGAATTACTAATTGCCAGTAAAACTTTAAGCTGTTCGCGATGGCGGGAAAAACAGGGATGGTTTTGTGTCATTATTACTTGCATGTTTCAGATGAACGACGTTTATGGCGAGAAGCAGGGCTGTTGAATCGTTGGTTTTTTGGTTTAGTTGCATTTCTGGTGGATTTCGGTAATTATTAAACTTTTCAACATGGAGTTAATCATGTTATGTAAGCTCATAATGTCAAGATGCAAATTAGAAAAAAGTCCAAATGCCGACATTGTTGTTGTTGTCTTGGAAGAATTTAACTAATTTTAAGTGACGCGAAATACTCGTACTCGAGTATTCATAGCTTTGTTTATCGTTATTTTAATTTCATATCTTAAGATTCTAGCTACTGTGAAAGAGTACAATATGCATTAGAGTCAATTGAAAACCTATAGTTGGGTTCATTTTTAATAACCGTTTCAGCAAAAATAATTCCAAAATACTTTCGAACACCGAAAATCGCAGGTGCAACTCCAGACTGAAATATAAGAGAAAAATTTTCGAGTTTATACGCAAAATAAAATCTCGAATAAATTGTGATACACGTACGTGTTTGAGAAATGTCCTAGAGTTGGCGTTTGTTTTGTTCTACCATTTGTATAGAGATTTATACGAATTTTATATATTGTTGAATTATGTATCAAGTGTGAGGACTTATGTCTTGTTGATAGTTTGAATTGAATTTTTGATGTATTTTTTCAGCCAATCAATGAGTCAGAGTCGTTCTTTTTTAGACTTTATGCTAATGACTATAGACACCTACATACATATAATTAACATACACAAACTTTAACATAGTTGAAGACTAACTATACAAATAATAGGCTTCATTTATGATAGGCATGTGTAAGTACCGGATATTATATTATTTCGTTTCAAGTCAACATTAAATTCCCCTGTGAATACTATTAGGATTAGTACTAGTATTATTTGCTAAAACCAACAGCGATTTTAGAACGAACGTTCAACGTGCAAGTTCCAAGAATCGTGACTTCCAAATATATTAGATATGCATTGATTAGACGTGTTTGTTCATCGTCCTTGTATTAAATGGTTTATATTGCAATGACTGGGTCTATAAGCTAGTATGTCAGGCCTTAGACACGTTTTGTAAGAGAATAATTATTATACGTACATAGTATATAAGTGTATCATGGGTTTGTGGTAATTTTAATTGTATTTTTGTATGGAATGCTCTTCACACTGAGAATTTCGTACAATTTCTTTTTCATTGCAAGGATAGCCGATTGTGAGTGTCGTGTTGCGGGTTCGATCATTTGTGCGATCCACGATTGCTTACTCTGAGTCTAGGTGTCTTTGTGCTCGTGATTTGTATGTTTGTGCCCCTCACACGATTAAACTCTTTACTATTGAAGTTGTTTTAATAAATGACAAACAAATTACTTAAAATATGAAAGAAAGTAAAAAATAATACACGAAAAGAATAGAAATAAAGTATTACCATTTTTAACTGCACAATTCAGGCTTGTTATAAAAATTAACTACAGTTCTGAACTATAAAACGCTATGAATAAAACAAGCAGTTTTAAAACACTCGCGATGAATCGAAACAGCTTTTTAAATACGAAAAACCAACAATATCTTTTTGTTAAAGTTTTCCTTTACATTCATTTCAAGATAAATGTCTTTTACTATGCTGCTTTGCCGCTTCTAAAGTTTCCAGGCTTATTATTTAAACGTTTTTTATTTCAACGCCGTGTTATCTTATAGATTTTCTTCTGTCGTTTGATCAAACAACTGTAGTGCGATTTGAGATAAACAGAGGAAATGAGAGACAAAAATACTAAAACTATGGCTTGTCATGTGTTTAGAATATCAACAAATATTTATAAACACTAGACGGCCTTGCTTAGTAGCTAATTTGAGTAGTATTCTTTTTATTGCATTATCATTACATTTGATATACAGTACATAATTTTGAATATTGTTTTTTTTTTTAAATTTGTTATTACTACTCAATGTATTCAATTCAAGTCACCAGATAATCCCCGATTCTGTAAAACCTTATGTAAAATTCTGTAAATCTTAACCTTTTGTACCATCAATCAACGACTTCACCATTTCATCAACACAACAAAACCTAATACAAAAAAAGCAAATCAAACTTCTGAAACACGAAAATTTGAAAGCAAACACCAAACCGTCCCAAACTCGGAATAACACAATTCGCATCCCTTGTAATATTTTAACAAAAGTTCTGCCATCGTAATCGTCGCTTGCTTACTTCAAGCTATCTACCAAATTGAAAAATAACTGAGCGTCCCCACGATAAATTTCAGTCGAGAAAACTTTCTCGTTTTAATCGTTAAAACGGAATTTTGGTCATTTAAAGTACTGTTATTAGACTCCAGGACGTAAATAAGTCGGCTGACTTAAAGGACTCTGCTACTATATCTTGAGTGAGATTAAAATTGGTGGAATTTTCTTTTGTTTTAGGTAAGAATTTCAAGGTGGAATTGTATGGTTTGGAATTAATCTCTTGAAACTGAAACAGGAAAAGGTAAAGTCGGCAGGTAATGTGCTTATGTAATGATACTTTTTTTTCAAAGGGATAGAAAATATAAGTTGGAAAAGACATAAACTTAAAAAGTTAATCATAATAGAATCCCAATTTATCTAAATGACTGGTGTCCGCAAGGTAAACACTTAAAAATAGTAGAGAATATTGATAGAGTAAGAAGATCTACAGGAATGCACTACCCTTAAGAGTAGTCGGTCTAATAAGTGTATCAGCCTAAACCACATAATGACACTCACCGCGTTAAGTCATGGTCAGCTCATGATTAAGGATTTCGGTCCGAAATCAGTTGGGCAATCCCGATAAATACGCGAGAGTAAACCGTTGCAACATTTAATAATGAATCATTCTAACGATATTTATTATCAACACAAATAGTGATTGCGAAAAATTGAGAAAACAAAGCTAACCTAAAATAGGTAAGAAATCAGGCTTAAAGAATTTCCTTCTCGCTATTGTACGCTTAACCATGTAACCAAGCGACAATTTTCAACGTTCAGCATTCATTTTATAACAAATTATCTAACGCACGCACTAATAGTTTTGGATTTATGCCGTCAAATTATTAATTACGTACGGACCAACAAATGGTTGAATTAACAAGGTAGAATTACCATGGCAAATTAGCAAACTGATAGTTCACCGTTTTAATAGTAACTGGTGTTTAGTAAATTATCTGATAACCAATATTTGTTGTTTAGTTGATTTTGAAAATATATTGCGATTTTGGATTATGTTGGATTCATAGAAACGGAACGAATTGAAAATCAACGGTTGTCGAAATATCTGATACTAGCTGTTGCCCGCGACTTCGTCCCCGTGGGTAGAAGATATAAGTTATGATTTAGATATACCTGTCCGGTTTTTTTTCACATTTTCCATTATATCTTAGCTCCTATTAGTCGCAGCGTGATGGTTTATAGCCTAAAGCCTTCCTCGATGAATGGTCTATTCAACATAAAAAGATTTTTTCAATTTGGACCAGTAGTTCCTGAGATTAGCGCGTTCAAACAAACAAACAAACTCTTCAGCTTTATATATTAGTATAGATATTATTTGTACTGGTAGTTCATGATTATTTTGACTTGACTATTTAATTGATCGACTGTAGTGACTGTGAGTGGTAGAGGTCACCGCGCCAAATCCACTGAACGCGACGTGTCGCAGCTTCGATCCCCGCATAGGACAAGCATTTGTTTGATCCACGAATGATTTTCCTGAGTCTGGATGTCTTTGTGCATGTCACTTGAATGTTGTTTAGGATCAAACACCTTTATGCGGGAGTTGCTTTTTTAGGGAATTAAAAAAAGCAAACAGATAGGTAAATTAATCAGTCTGTAAGTACCGGCTGTCCAGAATAAGACACCACGATTTTTTTCCAAATCATTTAAAATAAAATTAAAAAAACTTCATCACATGTAATAACAAAAATGTAGCTCAAAAATTAACACACCACCCAAATGGAAAGCACATCAAATTTCACCGATACTTTTACAAAAAAAAATTTTATATTATTGATACATCTCGGTACCGCTGAAACGTAATCCTCCCATGACAATCGAAAATAACATTTTCATTACGCTGAGTGGTACTGAACCCAGTTCTAGTAAGAGGATATCAGTTCCATCGAATCATTCCTGTTGGGAATATCGTAAAATATTGACAGTATGTTTTGACAAGCTATTTTTTTTCAATAACATCCTATCGTACATACGAAGTGAAGACTTGATTTGAATGAAGAACGTGTTTAAATAATAATAATAAATAAATAGACCATTTATCAAGGAAGGCTATAGGCTATATAACATCACGCTTCGACTAATAGGAGCGAATATAGAATGGAAAATGTGGAAAAAACGTTTAAAACTATTCATCTTTGAGGGCTTCCGTTGCGTGCGCTGTGAAAACGGTTCAAAAACCACGTGGACGAAGTCGCGGGCAACAGCTAGTATTTAATAACGCTACTATCATAACAGATATTTTACTCTTACTATTGGAAGTGGGAATCTTTATTTCATGATTAAGACATAATTAATTAGACATAATTAAGAAACCCGGTTGAGTCGGAAACTGGTCAAGCGATCCAGATACGAATATGCATGCAACTTATGATTATGTTCGGAAAGATTGCAATAGAAAGAACTCTCTTAAAATGCGTAATGGACCAAACTATTTTTCTTATGCAGAAGTTTGCTCTCGAATGTACCATGTATGTGTCTCCAATTCGGTTTGGTCAGTTTCGGTAAGATTTTAAAATGTATCTATAAGAGAGATTCTTGTCTTGTACCAATTTATCCAGATCTAAATTTAAAAAACCTCTTGTATATCATCACATCACAATAACTATCATCGAAAATAAACATTAAAAGAAAGAGAAAATCAAATAAAGAACAGTTCCGCTTAATCAGAGCAGTTTTCACTCAAAGAAACATGAAGTATCATCGCTGTGAAGTAAGTGGAGTAACTTTCAGAACGACAGGATATTAAAGCATTAAAAATCTCGAGTTTAAGCGTAGACCGAAACTTATTTCATTATGTGCGACTTACGCTCGACTTGAGGACATGAATACCGACGTGAAGGAATTATGACTCGGGATTATGGTGCACTAGTTACGTTCCGAGGTTTCTGATGTATTTTGATGTGGTTTTGAGGAAGCCGACGTAGGTTTTTTGGAAATGAGAGTATTGATGACAGAAAATTAATGTATTTTTATTAGCTTTCTTAATTTAAGAACAGTATTCTTGTATAACAACTTTCTAGATTTTGTTAATATAGATATAGTTAGCCGCGATACAGAGAGCTTTGTACACATAGATTCAAGAGAAAATCAGCAAGAAGACAATTCAATTGTCACCCAAGAATTTTTTACCGTAACAAGTAACCGAAAGTATTGTATTGTTATTACAACGGTAGAAATGATCTGTTAAATTTCAACTGGCTATAACGGTTTATTAGATATGGCCTGGTGTCAGACGGACAGACAGCGGTGAATCAGTTATAGGGCTTAGTTATGGTGCACAAACAGTGATGGTGGGTTTCGGTAAATATAACGCGAAAAAGGAAATGGTGAATTCTAAAAAAAACAAGCATTGGAGATGCATACACGAAATAGCATGAAAATCCATGATAGCATGAAAAGCCAATCTAAGGATTCGCGTGGCTGTTGGCTCTTTTTCTAAGGTTAGTGCTTACACTAACCTTAGAAAATATCTAAAATGATCTTAAAATCTAGTTCCATACTCCAATCTCATAAAAATATATTATATCAAGATAGAAAGTAACGGCTCAATAAATTGAAGAAGAATATACGACTTAGATACTTGCTAGAAATATTTTCCTCGTTTGTAATAAAAATGCTAACTGCAATAGAATGGGCAACGTCCGAGCAATCTGATCCGATCTAGAAAATATTTACAGGGAAATTTAAATGTAGTTTGCTGGAGGACTTACTTTTGCTTATAAAATGTTACGTAGTTATGGATTTTGTAGAAAGCTTGTAACGAAAACTAGACGCTAGCGCTAAGTGAAATAATCTGTCTTTTATTCCATAGTGTCTTCAATTCTTAAACAAATTAACATAAGGTAAGCACTCTTGTTGTATCTTGATACCGCTTCACTTTAGGAAAATTTTGCTGAAGCCGAAAAGATTCTATTTATTTATTTATTAGGTATACCAAAAGCATAACATACATTTTTAACAAATTAGAAATTTAGTAACATAGTGTCTCGTATGCATGCCTATTATAGGTACACACAGCATTTATATTATAGGCGTACTAAGGTTTCTATCGCACAAGTCGCAAAACGCAGTCTAAGACCTAGTATATTCCAAACCTATAACGCATCAAAATTCCCAAGGCTTTGCGTGCCACGTAACAGGCATGCCCACTTAATACATCATAAAACAACTATTCAACAAATTCTATGGAATGTTCAAATTTAACAGCGCGTAAAAGTTTTACACCTTTTCAAAAGGAGGGGCGCTCATAAAAATTGTGATTTATGAGTTTGCATGGTTCCGATGTTGTGAAAACGGTCGATGGAGCGGAATTTGCATACTTTCGTTTATGCGTTCTTGTAATAAACAGTTTGATTGCTACTATGTACTAATAGGCAATGTGCTTACGGTAATAATTTTCATTTTGGTTTGTTTAAGAGTTAGCTAAGTATGAGTGGGGGTTATACGTTAAATTTCATAGAATTTTGCATCATTGGATCTTAATAACGTTCTATATAATAAAATAAAATAATTGTATAAAGGTGTACAGGCATATCCCACTAATATTATAGACGCGAAAGTTGGTATACACGTGGACGTGATAATCTTTCACCCAAAAATCACTGAACGGATTTACACGAAACTTGGCACACTGGTAGTTTAAAACACAGGATGGTTTTTTTCCGATTTTCTTTTTCTATTATTACTTTCGATTCAAAGCTAGCGGGACCGCGGGCAGCAACTCCTTTACTATAAAATATGTGCACATTAAAATGTATTAGAAATTCTATATGACATACGTATTATTTCATGAATATTAACTGCACAAATTCTGATACAGCTTATGTTTAGAAATGGACATAATTAATAACTTGACGGCTTTCAATTGCTACGATGACGTAACGCTATGCATTATTAAGTAGGTATTAATTTGTTTATTATTATAGCTAAGCGTAATGACAATAGATGGAGCAAAATAGTAACCAAATGGGGACCACTGGGACTTACACTGATAATACCAATAGAACGAGTAAAAGATGGGTTTTTCTATACATAGCCGTAGAAGCTGACTAACTAAATGTGGGAGACGTTGTACGGCGGTTCAGGTTTAGTCAGTAAAAGTCCATGAGGATTTTCCTCTCATTCCTGGCTTAGGACTTATTCAACGGGCAAGATTTGATAGGAGAATGACAAACAAATAAAGGTCTAAGCCCAGCATGATGACGACCATGTATGTGTGTTTTAATTGACAAAAAATACATTGATTATTTCAAACTCACATATACTCGTATTATTTGTTTTAAAAACCTATAGGTACCTGAAATATTTCCACCACGCCCATAACTTGAAATTTCAAGTATAAGGCGATATCTTTCTTCTATTCTACGCATATATCAGTCCTGCTTTTTTCTCATTTCATCTTCCTCAAAATCGGGGTACAAACAATATTTTTTTACTACTCATTTCTTCTGTTCATGATTTCACATTTTCTATTTGGTCGTTCTCTGCACATCACAGTTACAGCACATTTATAGTTTTAATTATTTGACACTATATAAGTCATTTTAACCAAATGTCAGTCCGGTTGAGTAGTCGAGTTCATTTGATTCGGACGTAATTGGGAATCAAATTGTTGTTTCAACCGTGGCCCAATCATATTTCTGTTTGAAGTTCCGGCCTTTTGATTTGATCAATTGGTGTTATACAAAGTTTAAAATTAACTGCACTAAAATTTGTAACAAAATATGTAACACAACCTATTTCCACTGTCATTTACTTTTTTTATTGAAATTGCAGCTGTAGCTATCATTATTAGTATCATTGATCATTGCGGAAGACTGATATCGTAAAAAAGCCTTTTAAAAATGTCAATGACAACCACCGGCAGTATTTTCTATTTACAATCCTATTTCTTATTTTTCTGTACCACTTATTGGTTGACTGGTAGATAATGGCTATCATAAAATCAGCCATTGCACTTAATTGTATTAAATAAATAAATCAAATTTGAACTTAAGTCTGCAACCGTCTAGTGGTTAATCTCACTAGTTTATTATTTATTTATTTAAAACCACATACAATTATCATCACAGGCTTAACCTAATACAATAGTTAGTTATAATTAGATTACCTATAACCTAAATAAATAAGAAAAACTTACTTTCGAAATCACCAGTAAACACTTGAAATTAAAATCACTAAAGTCATCAAATCACCCAAACCCCATCACAAATTCAACATTAAATAGAATCACACCTTAATATAGAACTTATCTACGAGAATACGTAGCTACAGTTATATATGAAAGTCACGAATTCGGAAATGGGATGTCGCGACGAAATCCCGGAATGATTGAAGACAGCACTAGATTGGCGTCCATCTGTATTTTCATAACTATACATATACGTAGGTAACGTATATGTAGGTATGAGCATAGAATAGAGAATGTTAGAAGGAAGTGGTGATGGGATAACACTAGACACTATTAGGAGTCCATGATCAACCTTAGCTTAATCGCGTTGATCTTCTGTCAAATAAGTAACAAAAACCTTTAAATTGTTAGTCAGGCTAGCTTGTGGATTTTAAACAAAAAGGATGAAGAAAATCAAATCAGTATTATATCAAATTTATAACCTTTTCACTCGTTGCTTAACCTAGATTTTTATTTGTTGTTAAATCGGCAACCACAATACAATATTAAAAAATAATAATTGATAGGATAGCTACTCGTATCGTGGTTCATGTAATACAACCTGGTAACAGACTGACAGACAGTGTAGCCTTAGTAATAGGATTTTCTTTTGTCAAATTTGTCTAGTTTCAATATTATATTAGTACAGTGCCTCTTCCCTCTTCAAATCTATGATCTAAGTTTATGTAGGTAATATGAACGAAATTGGAGACGAAATGCGTGAATAGTCTTGATGTAGAATATATTGCTGGGTTTCGGAGGAATTTTAGGTTTTCTGTAGGTTTTTCTTCATTTCAGTTGGGTGTTGGATGTGAAAGTGACATTCCCTAGCAATTTGAGAATAATAGGGGAAAACGATTTGAGTGCTATCTAAGCGTTGAATTGGAAATTTGATTTTTTTTAGATAATTAAGTTTGAAATGTTATTTTGTACGTCCATAAAAATGTGCTTTTAAAATGAAAACTGACCATTACTCATTTTCAACTGACTGACAAAAAGAAGAAGTTAAAATTGACACCAAAACTATCATTTGCTTTCATAAAACTTTCGACTTTGGCTCAGGAATTTTTCTCGAAATCTTTGTTTTTTTTTATAATCTATCTCTTATAAATTAATCCTATTAAAAAACAAATAACTATCAAAACCTAGTGTCATCACAATCTGAACCTAATATAATACGACGGAAAGATTCATTTTTATGCAAACCAATATAAATCACTTGAAACAATCACTATTTTGCGCGGAACCTACAGCACCTTAGGGACATCTACCCAGAGTGTCTTCTTCGATATTATCGTATCAACAGGTCAATAAGAAACATCTTAGCTTTTATCAAAAGGACCGGGCCTACGACTTTATTGGTCCTCTGTCCCTCAGCCTTAGTTTTTAGGTCCTTTCTACCTTTTTCAGAGAGTTTAATAACGCGACGTAATGGCTCATGAATCATCCAAATTACGTGAATATTACAATACTTTTTGCGCCATACCGCGTGGATAGATTTAAAGTACGCCTAGTTTATTTTTCAATGTTATGCTTTATTTATATATGTATTAATTTGATTTATTTGTTATGTAAGGGAAAAAGACCATATTTAGGAAAGTCCTTGGCTTTGTATTTGTATTGTTACGAGCTCTGCATGAAAGACAGCAAATTGGAGTATTTTTGAGAAGCAATTTTTTTGCTTGGTATAGGATGGCTTTTTGGTAATAATATGATTAGAAACTAAAACTTTCCGTAGACATTGTTTACGATATTCTTCGATATTTATACGCTAAAAGTATCGTCACACTTTGATCTTTAGAATTATCACATCAAAGAGAAAACTACTACTGTCTTCAAGTGAGTACAAACTCATGGAGGTTTGTGCTTCGTTAGGCGTCGTCAGGGATCACAGCCGTCGGGTATCGTAACCTTGAATGGCCCCGTGTACCAAGGCCTACTAATTACCCTTTCATTATTTTAATAAAGGCTAATAAATATTTCCTTTCATCCTTACACGAAAATTCCATGGACCCATAATACAAGATACCTAATCAACCCTTCCATGTTGAATAAATAGAAACCACATCTTGTTATTTACGTTTGTTTGTATTACAGATAATATAATAACTAAAATTAACCCCCAAAACTCAAATAATGGACGGAAAGTTAAGCAGAAATTAAATTTAATTAAATTGCAAACGTTTGTAAGGTAAGGAATACAAAGGTTTTCGAACCTTTTGGCTAATTGTGAAGTAGATTGGCATTCATAATTATGGGCCCTTTATTTAATGTTGCCAGACCCATGACAAGTTATTAGGTAGATTGTAACTTTTTGGGATTTTTGTGTTGCCATTTGTATATGTTTGAAATTTTTAATTGTGAAGTATTTGGGTGTTGGTTTCGTGACGTATTCTACTTTAGGTAATGGAGACCGTGGGTGGAAGTGATGTTTTAGTATATTAGCTAATGTATTGAGATCTAGCAGATGTTCGCTACTTCTTGTCATTTGTCACACAGATGAGTATGATTTACGTTATACCTTCGTGTGTCTGGTTTATCAATTTTCATTTCACTGTTACTGAAAAAAAGAATAATCCGGCAAAGCTAGACTCGAATTCTGAAGGTTTCGCACAATTAAGCTAAAAGCAAACATTAAATTTATATACCAAAAGTTAACTTTTTTTTATAATAGCGCCAATGTTAATATATATAAATCTCTTGTCACAATGTTTGTCCCCAATGGACTAGTAAACCACTTAACCGATTATAATAAAATTCGCACACCATGTACAGTTCGATCCAACTTGAGAGATGGGATAGTTTAAATCTCAAGTTATAGTCGCAATTTCTTCTAACCACGCGGACAAAGTCGCGGGCAACAGCTAGTATCTGTTATATATATATTATGACACTCAGATTGACGTAAGACGTACAGACATCAGAGCCTTCGGGTCGGGCTACTTATTTTTTTCTCCGACACAATATCTTAGATTTAAAATAGAACTATAGTTACCCCTAAACGGACGAACCAAGAATAATATCAGTATACTAGCTCCAGTCTTCAACAACACATTCCCCACAATATTTTTATCCTATCCTATACAGACCACCACACAAGTATGTCTTTTAGTTAGTTGACTGAAGTTGGATCACTGCCCGCTATGTATGCTTCATTTTATGAACCAAGCTGTTGCGCTTACTGTATTTTTATTGGACAACTGTGGTATCAACTTTGAGATTGGATGATGTGAAAACATGTATCGGTATAGTATACTCTTTTACGAGAATATAGGCTTGTTAGCTTTACATGTTTATAAAGTAACGTTACTTTTATTACTGAAGTTGGTTGAGTTACTATTGTACGTGTATTGAGCGGGTTTGAAGGGAATATGGAAAAAGATTTTGTAGATCAACACACCAGGAACTGAATGGCTATGATTTTTACTCAAATTACTTATCTGTTTTATTAATGAGACTCAAAATTATTTTTTTTAGAAGTATTATCCAGATAATCGAATTCGATCAATGCAAGTATTACGTATTAAGTAAAAACTACAGGGTGCCGACAGGTTCTATCCCAACCAGGTAGTAAAGTATCAAGGTGATTTCTTCAAAGCTACTTTCTTAATTATTCCAAGATATCATAGACTAGCCGTTTAACCTAGATCCCATATTGAGCTGGTGATCAATGCTTAAACCTTCCTTACACGGAAAGAGGTATGTATGCGGTCCACGTATATATGAGGTATATGCTTAGCAGTGGGACGTTTATAAGCTAGTAAGATTGGAAAGAGTGATTGGGATGTTAATTTGGGTTATATATAATAGATAACCCAAATTAACATCCCAATCACTCTTTCCAATCTCCCACAAACACAAACGCAGCATAAAATAGTTTCTCATCTTCCAAGAAAGCTTGTCCTATAAATTTATTTTCACATAAATACGTTTCATCCGATACGGCATCGTAAAGTGGTGCCACCACAATTGTTTGCCTGTTACCAGGGCACGTGAAAATTTCGTTGATATTCAATATGGCGAGGGTATCCAAATTTGATGCGCGAATTTTCCCATCGACCTTTGAACGAATGTTACCGTTGAGGTATAAAAACGAATTGTGATTGACATAAAATGTTGAAGTTTTTCGGTTGACTGTTGATATGGAATGTATTTGGAAAAATACTTTTGAGTCGAAGTTGTATTTGGATGACTGTGATACAAATTAGTTTTTTATAACCCCTCCCGCCTTAAGGAATTTAATCTTTGTATCGTGAAGGCTTTCACGATTATAAAAGTCACATGCACAAAGACACGACTCGCGACACCGCTGCGTCAGCTCATGATAAGGACTCTGGTTGGGTCAGGAACTAGTCGGTCATACCCAATTATTACGCGTGAGTAAACCGTTGCATCATTTAATAACTATTGTAAATACAAAAAATGTTAGACCTACTTAAATTACTTACTAAACTACCTTTATCTTTACACGTCTTTCAATAAAACAAGTTTCATCGTTCCAAATGCCCTGTAGGTATACGTAAGAATACATTCGGCCATCATACTCCGAACTAACCAAAACAAGGGCAATAAACTGTAACAATCACACATATTGTAGTCAGGCCAACATTGATCACAGTCATTACGAAAGTTTATTAGCAGAACGTGAGATTTCCTTACATCTGTACGTAGAGGCTGTGCGGGTCCTGATAAATTATTGTTGTACAAAATTAACGGTTGCAACATTAATTATTTCTCTTGTTATCTTGGCGTTGTGTGGCATTAATTTTGTTGTTGGGCCTTAATATTTAGTGGTTGAAACAGATTTGTATCGTAAACCGTCTTTATAGCCTTGCGCGTGCTTTTGTCTTGTTTGTGTGGTGTGGTTAATAATTATTAGGTTTTATTGTGGAAAGTAAGTAATTATGAGTGGTCCTATATTTTTTGATCCTCAATTTTAGATTTCGAGTTAGATTCAGGTGTGAAGTGTTTTTAGTCCAACGCTTTATAGTAACGCAGTAGAATTTTTTACCATAGTTGCTGACCCAAAGACAAAAAAATGTAGGTACTACTTTTAAACATGGGCTAGTCTGCAGAACAAATCTTTTTTTAAACCAATCACATACCAAAATCCGACACCAAAGACCAAAACAATCTTCAGCGACCATTTCTAAAAGGAAGCATAAAGTTAAATTAGTTCTAGCAAACCTCAAAGGACCAAGGTCCTTCGGTACCTGTAGTTAACCGGGTTCAAGTGTCAAGAATATATGCGCTCGTATAAGGCACGTAGGTGAGGACTAGCAATATGCGCCGCCAAATAAAACCTAGTGTTCGTCGTATTTCCGACGTTTCGCCGCCTTTTCTAGGGTCTCAAGTTGTGAGGGTTTAGAGGTTAGATTCATACATTTTTTCTTATCTTAAATTAGTGATGGACTAATAACTGACAAACATAATCGTAGGTTTATCGAGTTGCGGAAGTATTTTTGCAGTAGTTTTAGGTTGTATTCTTGAATTAGAACTATAGGGTATTTTGCAACTCTCTAAATTCTCAAAAGATTTGCTTCCTGTTTTTTTTTTTAAACATAAAACTACTTTTATAGTGAAAACAAAATCCAAGTATGATTTTTTTATCTATCGTGAGCTACCGGAAATCGCTTTAATCTGGGTATAAACGCTACGTCACCTTGTAAGAAACGATAAGCAACAATATACATATTTTGTTCATAAAATGATCATAATACTAATAAAAATAAAATACTAACACAGGAAAGAAAAAACAAATAATCCCTTAAAACCAACAACATGCCGTCCGTACCTTGACCCAAACGACTTAAACTTGGCGTGAATTGTTAGTTCAGAAATCGTAGCTAACTCGTGGCAATAAGTCTGGGACCCGCAGCGACGGGCACTCCTTAAAACACACGCCACTTGACTCCCAAATGTATGGATTGTTTTGGCGCAGTTCGGCCCTACCGGACCCTTGTAGGGTTTAGGGCAGCGGTCTACCAATAGTTAAGGTACAGGTGTTGTGGTTAAATCAATGCTTTCGGTGATCGGGTTTTTTGTTAGACGATTGTGTTTTGTTTTGTGAAATAATTATGTTAGTGTTTGTGCTTCTTTATATGATTAGAGGATTTTCTCCAATAGTGAAATATTTGCTTGCTATTGGGGTTAAAAAAATGGGGAAGAATTTGCTAGGCCATAGTCCTAAAAAAATCCGTGACGTTTGATACGTTATCTCCCATCTGTATAGAAAAAACACTCTTAAACTGGCTGTTTAAGAGTATTTTTTTCATATATTTCAGTGCACAGCCATTATAACGATCACTTTATAATATTATGTTGTAAATCAAAACATTTTATCCGCAAATTTATTTTTCATCATACCCTTTTTTGCTTAAGCCTTATTGTAGGGAATCTTCAACGGGTATTACTTAATAGGAACTTCAGTATCGCACAGTCAATCAACAAATTCACTCATAGGTAGGTATATAAAAAAGAACCACTAAAGTTTGAATAATGCATCTAATGGGCTTAAAATCCATCAATCCGAGCAGAATTCAATTCCAAACAAATCACCATCTATTAGAGAAATAGACAATGATTTAGTTAGCCACCTCGTTGGCTAGCCTTTGGCGATCAATACGACTATTAATAGGCTGTTAGCATCAATATTAACCATCATTTAAATCATGAATTAGCGGCACATCATAAAACGTTATTATCTTACTGGGGAATTGTGTTTTACAGAACTGGATTATCGATACCAGGATTGAATATATTTACATGATAATGTTGAATTATTATTTATTTTGTTACTCGCTTCAATTTGTTTTTGTTGTTTATTTTGCGTGTCTACTATGAAACGACCAGGTATAAGTTATGCTGGGGATAAATTGATATTTTGCTTTTTTTTCTTTAAATCTTCATAATTCTATATCTTCTGTTTCTGTGTATAAATTTTAATGCCTTAAGATTGGTATAACCTGAAGGGATAGTAAACCACAATTATTAACCGTCCTTTAGGACCAGACGACTTATGAAGTCTTGGAGAAACTGCTGTAACTTCAAACAATTGTTTCGAATGATTATAGGGTTTTGACATAGCAGCCGAAGATAGATCTCGACGGCGTGCAATTGGGGAGGCCTATGTCCAGCAGTGGACGAATATGGGCTGATGATGACGATAATTATGATGATAATGGTGACCTTAATTGTGTACTGTACTATTTTGGTCTGAACTGTGATCTTGAAGTAATTTATGTTTGTAAATTGTACCTACATTGATATTTTATACATTTTCAGGTGCGTAGAACTTAAAATAAAACTATATGGAGATATAACCTCCGTGACTAGTGACTGAAACTATAAACTCCTCGGAGATGCAAACAAAAGCTTGTGGCAAAGGTTGTTATCACGATAAATATATGATAAGAATTTTGCTGGGAATGTATGTTTTATTTAGAACAGCATCTACAGTACAATGAGAAGTGCACAATGGGCAATGGGACTACTCAAAACCAACATCCAAAAATGCATGAAGAGCAAAACGTATAGAAAAAATAACCTTTATAAATTACAGCACAACACAACTACTGTCCAGCTAATTATATATTAAAACCTTATTTTCCTCCACAGTCCACACAAAGAATTTTATAGTTTCTACTAAAATAAGTCCGTCATAAAGTTTAATTGTCGTTTCATGCGATGACAAGCGGCGCTCATAAAATTTTTACACGTTAACTCCGAGCTGCACTTTTGAATGGTTATAATAAAGATACAGAAAAGTGTAGCGAAAATATACATTTTTAGATCTAAAATGTTTGTTTCTGGTTTTAGTTATGAATAATATTTCGGTAAAGTAATGGACGGGTTAAATTATGTCGCGGTATAGAATTAGAATTTAAAATAGTCAGACTTGTGGTTAGCACTTGACTGTGCGATACTTATGTGTGTAAAAGAAGTAATTAAATAATTACCATTTAGGACGAAATGTAGATTTTCGTACCTTAAGGGCAAATGGAAACCCTATTACTAGGCTAAACTGCCTATCCGTCTGTGCGCTCGACTGTCACCAGGATGTATGCCTTATAGCTGGACAGTTAAAACTTCCACAGGCGATGTTTTTTGTTCCCGCCATTACAAATAATATAAAATGTTAAGTGTGTTCACGTTAAGCAAAGTGAGAAGAGACATACTTCTGACTGGTTAATTATATTCCTATATGTACGGAACCTTCAGTCTCGCGTGTCTAGCTCGCACTTGATCTGTTTTATGTACCTAAATACATACCACTCTCAACACCTATAGTTTTATATTTTAGGCTTGAGTTTGTAAGAGGGGAATAAATAGCGATATATAAATAAGTATGTACATAATGCATACAACGAGACTCCACAAAATATGGCGCTCATGCCAAATTACACGTAACACAGGAATCGTCACAGCCAGTATCACATGTGGCAGAGTTGTGTGACGAATGACGTCATATCTCACACATACACTTACCGTGAAGTGGATTAAGTGGTGCTTTCAACCGCTTGATGTATAGACGCGGATCTTGCTTGATTCATAAGGACTATTTTCCCGTAACGCGGAGGATGTTCCTACTATAAGAACGCCGTGTCATTTTGTTTTCACCTGCTATTTTTGTCAGTGGTCCTTTTGTCCAGAGGCTTGTATTATAAGGACCATTATTGCATGACATGATTCACATTTTATGAATTGTTTATTGATGACATTTACTAACGAGAGCTTTCGTGATAGTCCTTATTGTTCTATTGTTCCTTTCAATTGCATGATGAATGAACAGGAAAGTCGGATATTGTAAAGATTTTTAATATCATGTTGCAAAAAATAATTTTGAGTACGTAAAAATATTTGTAGTGACCACTGTGAACTATTTTACTTAAAGGATTTTTTTAAGAATAACTTCTACTTTTTATTTAATCAAGTTTTCAATAACAACGATTTACTATGCCATTATAATCTCTACAATTGAGCGCACGGCTAGCCGAAGCTATCCATCTAGTAAATAGCTAAACCACTGAGCATGAGGTGTTATGGGTTTGATCCTCGTGTAAGTCAAGCACATGTGTGATTCTCAAATGCTTGTTCTGAGTCGGGGTGTGCTCTGCATAAGAATAGATATCAGGTAAGGTTATAGGTCCCAGAGCGATCCAAGGGTAGTCTATGCTAATAATTAGGAGACATTTTCAATTTGCCAGGGACTTCAAGTCTTGCAATAACCTATCTCATTTTGTTTATGCAAGAATCTAAACGGTTCCTTTTAAACTAAACTACAACTTTCATCTTAGAGCGTAGAAAGCTTCTTATTACACGTTGAAATTTACTACCACAATGCATCCTCTTTGGAACGTGAGCGACGAGTTTCTTACTCGGCACCTGTATGTAGGTTAATTCCAATTTTGCATAAATAACGTAGCCTTTGGTGCCTTATCCTATTTTCTGGTTCGGATCACAGGACCCCGTCTCTCACCTCAATTATCACATTTGCGATGTCAAAGCGAGTACACAATACCGTAGTAAGTTTCCTAACAATTTTATGTGGCAACTTATCATCTTTGGCGGAGCTATTTTTCGAATGTTTTACCTCGTTTAGCTGATGTTTGGTTCCTTTGATGACATCCTGTCTATTAGGGGAGCTATCAACCTTTCGTATTCAACATTCTTTCTTTGTTCGTAGATAAAACTTGGAAATGTTTTCAGGTATAGAGAAAAATATTTGCATGAATCACTCACATGTTTTCCTCGGCGCAAACTGTCTGTTGTGTTGATTTTGCGTGCGGACGTGTTTGTTGCCAGCGAAAATAGAATATTTCGGAGCTGGATATTTATGTAACCGCTTTATTGATAGATGTCGTCACGCACAAATATGTGATTATGTTGGTATTAAACGAATATGAAAAGCTTTTGTTTATTAAATGCGTTTTTGACGTATTGTGATAGGTGATGCTGCAAAATATTTTTTTTTAATTATTGGAATCAGAAACAGTGACACTGTTTTTGTTTTAGGTACCTATGAGAGTTATCTAAATTCACAGTGAAGTATAATATATTTTTCTTAGTTTTTCTGTTACTCAAAAACATACCTCATAATGGACTCAAAGACCAACAAACATGACAGTCACTGTCACAACCGATATCAGACAGGTTTCTCTCTAACCGCTAGTCCAGTGAGTCAGTTCATAACAGACTCAAAAGACCAAAAACACCACCAGACCGTCTTATATCCCACCTTAACCCATCATGTTCAAAACAAACAAGCAAACGACCGAACTATGTAAGCAGTTCACTAACCGACAAAAGACAAACCGCAAGCCGTCAAAAACCAACAGGCCCCATTGGAAACCCTACTTTATTGGAACTTTTAACGAGCAGTTGTTCGTTCCGTTCACGGTCCGTCACGGCCGACAACTTTGTTTCACAACGCTACATAAATCTTAGGTCGGGACGAAGCGAGCTTTTAGTACTGCATTACTTTTCTGGTCTTTTTGGTGTAAAGTGTGGAGTATTGGAGTTTGAAGTTGCTTCTAGGTGTTTCAAAGGAGAGTTAAGGAGTTTTTTTTTCTTCATGCTGTCTTGAGTAGTTACTAGCATTTTTAAGTCCAAATAGAAGAAGTATTTAAGTAGATTGAATTGCACGAATATGGCATAAGTCAACACGGCAAACCCACGAGCGCGACGTGTCACTAGTTTGATTATCGCGAAGAAAAACCATTTGTGCGTTTCGCGAACGCTTGTCTTTTTGTTCGCGTTTGGTGCATTTAAAACTTGTTTTACGTAATTAAATTTACATCCAGTGGAAGAAGTTAGAAATTGAAAGCCTTCTCACGGTTTTAACTTAAAGAAAGAGAAAAAAAATGTTTTTCCTACTCATTTATTTTCTACTGTAAGGAGAAAGCCGCTCCGACATCCGCCTATATCACTCTGATGTAAGAATAAATACCAAAACAATGAATCACGCTTATAGTGACTACCCAATCATACGTCTAATCTGTTGTAATTGTTGGCTCTACATTTTAGCGTTTCCAATTAAGAAGCTCGTAGTTATATCTACGACGTAACATAAAGGTACACATTTTATTACTATGTTTACATTTACATTCTTAGGTTGTATACTGTGTTGCAATACAGCGACAAACTACGAAAGAGGAGGATTGACGTAACAAAGTAAATAAAACAGTTCAACATTGAATCAAGCCTCAAAAGTCGAGGAAAGTCGAAATGTTGGTCCTTTTGGTTTCACTTTATTATTAATATATGTTTATTAGTTTCCTAGCTGCACAAACACATTGCACTAAGATTTTTATGAAATTATAATTCTAACATAGTTATAATTTGGGTGTTCATTTTTAAAATTTATGAAGAAGGTCAATTGACCTGAAGCTATAGACGATAGTCTAAGAATAAGAGGGATTTGGCGACAAATCAGATGTATACAGTAGGTATAATTATAATTACTAGTTGAAGTATGGACCTTACTTCGGTCAAGACGCAAGTTGACAATCCGATAAATAAAATTCGTTCGTTATTTAAATACGCTTAACTAAACTGTTACATCAATTAAGTTTTCTATTTGTGTAATGTCTCTTTGACTATTCACTTTATAATGGCACATAAGTTACCATCAAAAGTGACACAAACTACATCTAAAACTGAATCAAACCCAAACCAAAATCTCAAAGTAAACTCAACTCGATTTCTAAAAACAATCGAGGCGTTGTGAAAGCGTCTCTTCACTCACAATGTACAGTCAGCAACAGAAATCTGTCAACAGAAATAAATATTCTGAACGACTGTCTGGAGAGCCGAGTGATTGTCGCCTGTTCGACCAGTATCGAACAGGCGACTCGTCTGTACGCGACGAGTCGCCTGTTCGATACTGGTCTATTACAAGCGACTGTCAGATCACTAATGTTATTGCATTTAACTTTAATGTTAGACAACCTCTCACGGCACAAGTGGTTAGTGCGGGAGTTGTTTAAAAAACTGCACACTATTAAATTCAATTAGTTGTTGTGTACAAGTGAGTTTTCCTAAGAAGTATTAAAACAAACTTGGCACCTAAAATAGTTAAAACATAAAAAACTCCACTTTACATATAACTGAAGTACAGGTATTTTGTACCTAAATCTGATTGTGTTAACAAACTTTCGTAGCTGGCTGTACCGAGAACTTGGATTTAACGGAGGGTTAAGAAACAGATTGTGTTAAAACTAAGTCCCATGGAACGGTTTCAACGGAAAATATGTTAATGGTACTTTAAACTTGTTGAAATTAGTTTTCTTTTTGAATCACATCGTATTTGCTTTTTAGTTTTATCGATTTCGTTTGTTGTTGATGTGATTAATTATTATTGGTGATTAAAAATGCAATCTTAATGTTTTGGGTTAAGATTCATTAATTGTAATGATCTTACGTAGAGCATCTAGGATTAGTAATCCAACAGAGGAGAATATTTTAAAACCTACCTGTGTATAAGAATATAGAATAAACTCGTATTTTTAAAGTATACATAACTATTTCATAAAGAAGATTAATATAGGATTCATGTTTTGAAATACCACCCAAATAGTCGAAAAGAAGAGCGACTGATGCGTTAGTGAAGCCAGATTACAATTAAGTTCTCTGATTAATGCCAAAACTATTCTGGTAACCTCGAGAATAATAAAAAAATATTCTTCATAATAATTGATTGTACAAAATTTCACAAAAACAATTGAAACACATTTTCCTTTACCAAACATCGTCAACAAATAATGGAACTTTCAACAAAATAAGGGAAGCTTCAAGCTATTAGAAAAGCTACTCAATCAGGTCCAAAATATCTTGGCTAGTGAAGTGGCCGCTTACAAGCTGGACAGTCAAGCTGCAATATCCGGCGACTGAACACACTCGGGCTGTTGAACTTCATAACTTCATATCTGGTTTTCAGGAACTTATATCTTTGAAACTTTTTTGTGTTCTTTTTTGGAGTAAAATGTAAAAGGAATGTTGACTATCTTGAGATTTATTTGTTGGTTAAAAAGGTATTATGTTAAACGTTGATTTAATGAAATGTTGTCAAATATTAAAGATGATAATTGTTAAAAAAATGCTTCAGTTTTATTTTAACTAAAAATGCTGCATTAAAAACTTTTATTAGATATAATTCGTTAGTAGTTAATAATTATTTAATACTCTTTTATTTAAACAAAGTTATTATTATTTACAAGAGAAACTGAGAAATTAAACTTTCAATTTAAGAAAAATGTATCAAAGCGACAAAAATCCACCATACCACAAGATCAAAACAAAATATTGTGCGTATATAAGTATAACCACCATAATTTATTCTCCATGAACAACAAAAACAATCATTAATAAATTATTATAAAATATCCCATAAAAACATTTCCTACGCCAGTAGCATCTCTTAAATATTTCATCACGATATCTTGCTCGGGAAATCATAAATGCACACTTTATGATCTTAGTTATGGTCTGATAGTAAAATAAGTATATCTGCATTTTTAGTTTTTAGTAGATTGAGTTGAGAATTTCATAAATTTATATCTAAGTAATGTACTAATAATACAATATTCCATTTGAAGATTGAATATATTAAATACGATGCTATCCAGGAAGATTTTTCCTAGGTATACGGAAAACCATACCAACTACGTTTTTGGAAGAAAATTTATACGTAAAATTCTCATTTTAAATCATTTTCTCTAAAGAATTATCCACTCTGCCTGGTAACTAAAATAAATGTAAATAATAATGCTCAACCCTGCTTACCCCAAAAAATGTATTCAAAGATTTTCGTCATCTGCCTAGCCTTTACCCAACTATTTTGGGGTCCGTTTCCAGTCTAACCGGATTCAGCTTAGTACCAGTGTTTTACAAGGAACGACTGTCTATCTGACCTCCTCAATGCAGTTACCTGGGCAACACGATACCCCTTGGTTAGACTGGTTGTCAGACTTTCAAGCTTCTGATTACCTGTAACGACTATCAACTTAGAAAAAAAAATGAAATATATTATGTTTTTAATAATAATATCACCATTCATATACCACGTTCTAGTTTTGTATAACCCTCTGAAGTAATATGTGTGGCAGTGGCGGTCGTAGATGTTCTTTTGCCAAAGTCCCTTTAAATACAGTGTTTTTAAATAAAGAACTAAAAAGTCACTTCGCCTTTTCGGAATAAATGGAAGTATTGACGTGAAAGTATATTATTATAAAGAGTATTATTTTGACTTTTGAACAGCGACTATTTGTTAAATTTTTGCTCTATGTCGTGGCAATCGAGATATTTTAATGTAATAGGTGCCGTAACGTAGAAAAGGATAGATGTTCTTAATTTTTTGAGAGAATGTTCTAATCTGTTTAGTTCTTCTTTTATTTATTACACTACTTACCACAATATGTTAAATTTTCAAAGTCACATAATCACAAAAACACATTATTTTTTTCCAAATCTCAGCTATCACGTATTAATGTATATATTCAGAAAAAAAGACTTTCTTCAAAACTCGTCAAAATTTAAAATTAAAAAAGAAAAAAAATCTCATAACGAAGTCGTGAGCCAAATGTTAGACTCCAATATTATTTCAGATCTCACAAATTCCAGTTTTATCTTTCTGTGACGTCATTCAAACATCACCTCCCAAAGAGGCTTGATTTGAAGTCTTTCTTTTTTTATTTTTCGTTCATCGAACTTCTGGTATTCATTCTAGATTCAAACGATTTGAGTTTTTGAACGAACTTCCTTTGAATGTGAAGAGACTTTTGGGCTTAGTAAAAAAAAAGGATCATGTATTTTGTTAAAGAAATAGGCAGTAGGACCTTACTGTGACATTGCAGTTGTTCAAAAGAGACGCCACTATTCGGCGGTGCTACCTACTATCTTGTTTCCACATCTTCAGTCATTCAAGATGGCGCTAGAACCCCGTATTCCATATGTTAGGTTAGGTTATTTTTTTTCGTTATAGGCATGGTAGTTCCTTAAAAATACGTAAAAAACCACTTCCCAGAAGTGACTTAGCATATTCAATCTAAGATCTTTGTGTACGATGTAGTAACTCTAACCAATCAGTTATTCAAATTAAGTTTATACATAAACCACATAAACTTTTTTATCTCTATGCTTTCCAATATATTTCTCACACAATCCATCCATATTTTTAAGTGAGCTTACCTAAATACAACCAATATTTTGCATGTTTCCTTAGTAAAACGTAACACCTTCCTACATACTACCCACACAATGGTTTATTTTACACAAAGGTGCTCTAAAAATATGATATGGTTCAGTGTTACATACTAAGGACTGATACACACTCTCGTTTTTCATTTTCAGTCAAAATTTTCATGAAAGAAAAATTATCTTTACGATCATTTTGCATTGAATCCAGATATGAAACTGTGGATCTAATTGGGATGATATTATCAAGTGCAAGACTATTCATGAAATGAGTGAAAGACACTTTAAAAAAAAGAGAGTTAGTCGGTGATTTTTAGTTACATTTGCCAGATATATAATTTTAAAGCAGTTATTTTTGTGTGTTATTGACGGGCCTGTTGGTCTAGTGGTTAGTTACCCTGACTGCTATACCCTAGGTCGTGGGTTCAATTCCCACCCAGGACAAATGTTTATGTGATGAGCACAAACATTTGTTCTGTGTCTGGGTGTAATTTATTTATATTATGTATGTATTTAGAAATATATAAGTAAGTTCATCAGTTGTCTGGTTACCATAACACAAGCTCTGCTTAGCTTGGGATCAGATAACCGTGTGTGAGTTGTCCCAGGATATATAATATTATTATGTTTATTATATTTTACATTAAGCTAGTGATTTTTCGTGAATCGTAGTCGTATTTCCTACTGTATTAAAACCTCAAAAATCATCAAAATAGAAAATACCTAGAATTGCGCAAAATTTTCTCTCTTTACAAATTCAACAACAGACACACAGAAAAATACCCGACAAAAAGTACGACTAGTCGACAGTCCGCCTTTTCTCCAGCAACAATAACACGCATATCCATGCCATGAGATGCAGCTTTCAAGGCGTCATGTTTAAGACAGATTCCGAGTACAATGAGAGTAAGACTCCGCTAAGTATAGCAATGTAAAGCGCATTGTCTTGACTTCATATTAATTCACATACGGTTATGCAATGGGTTAAGTATGATTTCTGCGAGTTGGATTCATTTTGGGGTAATAAGACTGGGTTATTCTGGTTATAATTTATAATACAAGACCCACTAAGGGAAGAAAGAATTAGGTAAGAAAGTTTCCATAGTTTTCTGCCTTCTGAAAAGTAAATGAAGTAAAGTAGGTTTCTGGAATGTCAAATATATAAAAGGCTTCTTTTTCAGCGGCGCACGAGGATTTTTGTGTGAGATAAAATAATTACGATGGATATTATAACAACCTTGTCTTATTTAAATTCACATATTTTTGAGGGTCCATCAGGCGATAAATATATTTTTGGTACCCCGAAAATTAATTATTCGTAAACAATCGATTATGTAGTTTTTCTTTCACCTAATCAATTTTGAACGAGCCCCTGATACTTGATTGTTTTCATTGAGTAGGTAATTTAACGTTAAAACAAATTAAAGTTTTATTTATTTCTCTCATTTTAATTTATTGAAACACAAATAAAAGTTCAAAACGACCACAATCTGGACATAATTAAACGAAATCGAAAGCGCCGCTCTCAAATGAGTTGAGGCCAAAGTTTCTTTGATATAATTATTTTATTTGTTACACACTTTTTTTGATCTCCAGTGTACGTTTTTACGTCGACATTTCTACATTTGCAAACACGTAGTTCATTTGCAGTGTATTCAAAACGTCCCAGTTCTATTTACTTTTTGAAGGTAGTCTAAATTTACACTTTAGAATGCATTTTTTACGTTTGCTACTGGCAGGTCATTTCCATCTGTTTTTAAATGGGCTTTCAGCTAAAAGTTCGGTGCTTTTTATACAAATTACTGGTCCCTCTTTATTTGGTTAGCTGTAGACATTACGTGAATTTAAAATTTTATATGAAAAGAGTTGTTTTAATTATGTTTAATGGCTTAGGTACCTTGCTACACTCTTTTAACAAATTAATATTTTATTTTACTTGTCTCTACAAAAGAGATGTACCTAAAACTTTAAGTAAAAGTGAAAAATCACTGATAATCCTGTCTATCACTCCGTCCGTAACTAATGGCTGTATCTCAAAAAAATATTGGCTAGAAAATTTAATTTTTAACAAACAAATGTTATTAATGCACTAAAAAAGTCGAGTTTTAGAAACGATTGGTATGGTCATTAATTTGATGGGCGACTAATGTAGAGATGAAAACCCTCACTGTCGCGAATTCGACTCGCACTTAATCGGTTATTAAGATGACCTTTTATAAACAAAGTTAAAAATTAGACTACAAAATTAAAACACGAATATGTTAACGCTACGATCAAAAATGGTTTACACAAGCATGTCTAAATTTATTACGAGCATGCAAACCTTTTGTTTTTGAAACTCCGTCGCCACACCTATGGCACTTTTAGTGCCGCACCCACGTGTCAGCCAGTCTTTTGTTTCACGCTTGTGCTGTACTTTATAAAGACAATAACTTTATTATGTTAACCGCGATGAAAACAAACTTAATGTGTTCGTACTTTAAATGTTTCGTCTTTGTAATTGAGAGACCGATTTTGGTAAAGATTTTAGTTATGATTGGACCGAATACTGAAATATAATTAAACTTTGGAGTTTTCAAACCTCGTGTTTTTTTCTGAGAAAAATATTATTCTTTTTTTACAAATGTTACTCGATTTCTATTCAAAAATAGTTGAGTAATTTCGTGTGAATTCAAACTCTTACAAAATAATCCAATAAGCTAACAATCAAAATACTAGTATTATATTATGGGTTCACTCTAAACCTATTTTGAAATAAAATAAAATACTGTCAGTATATAAATTTCATCGAAATAATATATTCTCTTTTTGTATGTGCACACGTACAATGCAAATATCGACATACATATAGGTTTTCAATCCCTTCCAAGAATTTCAAACACACCAAATTAATATTATATGTTTTAATTTTAAAATTATTTGTACTACTTGTTGTTTTCAGTAATTTCAAGAAGTCATTATTTCAAAAAGGTAGATGCTATTTTAGTGATCGCTTATTTATACAAATAATTGTTCATCTGTTCACAAAAATACCTTGATCAATGTGATTGGTAGGAAGTTTTATGGTCAAATAATTACAATATTAATTAATTGATTCGACTTTGGATCCCAGGACCCAGACACAGGACAAAATCATCACACAAACATTATTTTGTCCTGGGTGGGAATCGAACCCACAACCTCTGGTATAACAGTCAGGGTCACTAACCACTAGACCAGTCGAAGTTGTGGAAAAGAGACGCCCCCCGACGCTGTGTAGTGCGCTGTCCCACTTTCAAAAAAGAAATAATCCATAGGAATGTTAGGCCCCTCGGATAAAAGATTAAATGTAATTTACGTAATTAAAAGAAAAGTTACATCTGAATAGTGCCTAAAATACCTGAATATAATTAACCCTGTTCACTAAAGCGTAATGTAATGAGATAGTCGGGGAATTTATTTTGTTTCCGTACTTTGTAAAGGCCAGGTTGCATGCAAAAATTATGATAGGCTAGGAGTGTTGAGCATTTTAGTTATCTTCGTTTATTAGGTAATTGTTTTATTGCTTTTTATCTTCATCATCCTAGTTTTTTCGGCTTCCAGTCTAACCGTATTAAATTGATTAATTTTTTGTCCGTACTTCGGTTGGCCCTGAAACAGCCAATATCAAAAATCGTGTCCGTGCGTTGAGTCCTTGTTTTTTTTTGAGACAGCTCTAATATAAGCATGTGGATTAAATTAAAAGGTTATTCTGAATAAGTTATTGATTTTCTTAATTATGAAAGTCTGAATTGTCTGAACGTACAGTAGCTTAAATATAAAATTAAGGTTTAATTATTGTAAATTTTACACAACTTATTTGACTTTTAAATTAATTAAATAAAAATAGAAATTGAATGGCATTTCTTAGAACCAAGTCAAATTAAAGATTTAATTAGATCTAATTAAAAAGAAATTGCCTGAAGTGTTTCTTATTACGACGAGCTTTGCACTTATTTCTTACACTGTACAATATAACGTTTAACACAATATTGTTTCACAATTTAATAAAAAAAATCTCATTAAAAACTTCAATTAGCTTCCCGTCTCCTGGTCTACAGCTAATGGACTTGAGTTGCATGTTACCTTTGTCTTGGCTGTAACGTTACCGTGCACGGAACCCATAACAGGTCCCATCGATCATGTTATGTTGTTGTCTGTGCCTTTTTGTATGCAAGCCCTGATTTACGAGGCATGTGTACGCCTGTCTTGTGTGCTTTCAATCTAGGATCAATTTGTTGAGATTTGAAATGGATTTGATCGTTACAATTGAAAGGTATCTTCAATTGAGTTTTTGACAAATTATTTGTTTAGTCCGTTAGACGGATTTCTAGAAAATATTCGATTGGTATTTGTTTAATTTATAAACAAAAGTTGAACTGGATACGGAAAGGGGATTGAAATAAAATCTTGTTTGACGTCACTTACCAGTACGATTTATACTAGCAAGTGATGTTACTAGCCCCCACTACCATACATTTCATTATCATAAGTATTTTAAATCTTCCTTTTTAAGGTGAAAATTAAGCATACTTGTTGATGTAATGTATCAATTCAAATATATAACTCTTTATGAAGACGATTGTGTCATTGATTTCCTATTACAATGTTTAACTAAGTAATGAGTATTATCATCATCATCAGCCCATTTTCGTCCACCACTGGACATAGGCCTCCCCAATTGCACGCCATCGAGATCTACCTTCTTAATAAGTACATACTTAAAATATTAAATACTGCTATGATTCACTATATCCAGACATCGCATTGTATAGTTAGGGCCAAATACCCGATTAGCCTTAATAAATAATACTTATAGAATATACGAGCGTCTGTTATAATAACCACAAACATTGGATTTAGTACAATTTATTATTATGTTTTACGCTATTTTCTGATCGGTTTTGTTTGCAATTCGGATTGTTAATCTCAGGATAATCCTTTATCGATATTACATACTGATTGCGACCTTCTGTAGCTAGGGCTGGGCTGTGAGCTCGTGAAGCAGGGCTGTTGCTGATGAGGAAGCGAGAAAGCATAATACAATTTGCGTATCAGCGTCTTGCTCGCACAGCTGTAATGAAACTTAACGTAAAAACAGTACAAGTACACTAATTGTGATTTTTTAAATGTTTAGATACACTTTAACTAAATGATTTAGTTATAATCAAAGAGTGCTTTGGTCGACGTTGTTCAAATCGATCTATATTTTTTTGATTCGAAACTCGTTTTATTTTTTTAATCAATTACCCTAGTGGAAAATGAAAAGAATAAAATTTAGAATACTCGTGATTCATTTTTGGTTAGTAAATTGATATTTAAGTTCATTATATGATATCTATAAACTAATCTTAATGTAGATTTTTAAGGTTCTATATGCTATGGTTAAAAATCTAACCCTATTTCTGAAGGTAAGCTGTCGGAGGCTACCATCTTCTTTTGAAGGATATGCCGTCCGTCTCTCGGTCCTTCTGTCACTAGCCTGCATCTCTTGAACCGTTGTAGACAGCTGATATTGTCATAAATGTTATCTTTATGTTGCTGTTATAACGACTGACAATTAAAACATATTTGTGAAGTAAAGGTTGATATAGTCCCAAATTTGAAGGACGACCAGCAATTTCCGAAAAATATTTATTTCCCCTTTAGCACCTTGTGTAGTTTTTTTGTTCTTCTAAATGTATTGTTATTGTAACATGTGCGTGTGAGTAATTTCCTGACGCTACGTAATCTCTAAGGTCAAGTCCTCGATTTAGGTAATCCTATACAAGTATGAGCCACTATTTCCTAAGAGCGAACTAGAGGCAAGTTATTATTTAAGCCGGCGCTTGGGGCTGACGGGTTTAGCGGCGTGTTAAGTTATAGGCGATAGAAATGAATAATAATTGTTGAATGCAAGTTTATTCGTATAACCCCCGAAATAAACCAGTTCTCTTTTTTTTTGGTCGTTTAAACGCCATTTTTTGCAGTGGTATAATTTGGAACTACGCTCAATTTTTTAATGATGCTAATAACATCGTGATCCACACTCGATTTTGGTTAGGTTTGATAATAATATTTCAGGAAAAAATCGACTTCAAATCAATTATTGAGTGTGAGAGTGGTTTTCTTAAAACTGTATAATTGTAATTTTTCTCTATATTTTCTAGCCATAATCTTTTAATTTGGACCACACACGAAAACTAGACGACAAATCCGTTCAAAAAGCTACAGTATGATAAAATGCAGTTTCCGTGCAATATGGCGTTGAAAATTACGGAATGTAAAGGCTAATGTTTGACATTTTCTATACAATCTGTCATAAGGAATGCTATTAAATTCCTAGGACAAAAATGCGAACTATGTTTATAGTACTTTGTAGCGTTTGTGGGTTGTTTTGATAGTGTATGAACATTTTAGGTTTACATGTGTTTTGTACTAGATACGTGTATTTTAAAGGTACATTTTATATTGGCTGGATGTTTTTTGGTTTCTGAAGAAAAGCTGTGTTTAAGCTTAAGTTCTTAATCTCCTATAAGTGGCCGATACGACTAAGTTAATACAAAATTATGTCCACCGTTTCTCTGTCCTGTGATAAACATTGATATCGTGTTTTTGGTACAGAACTTTTGGAAAAAACTATTACATATCCATCACCATAAGACACTTTCTAATTTACTCAAATTGATAAAGATATAGAAGCGGTAAACAATTTAATAAAAAAACGTAAGTTTTGTTTTCAACATTTGATAACGAGTCCTCATTAATTAAAACAATATTTTAATACAAAAGATAATTTGACAATGAGGTTAAAAAGTCCCTTTCTCTTTAACCACCAACCCAACACAAATATTATTAAATTTTCTTTCATTCTAAACGGCTTTATTGAATCAAGCATCAAACATTCAATGCCTATTGAAATATTTCGACGTATTTCTATTATATTTATTTCAAAATACAATGTTTATCGTTTATTTCATGTATTCAGTTTGATGTGACACGTTTACGCTAACATAAGGCTGTTTACACACTGTACTTGGCATTGCTGTATTCACAAACGAAAGTCCGTTCAGTATCTGTAAAGTTTCACTGTAAAGTGAAAAGTAGTGACAGATAAATTTGACGTTTGTCCTTACGTCTATGACTTTACTACTAAAAAACGAGTATTGTGGCTTCTTGGCACTAATTAGCGCTTATCTCAAAGTTAACTTTTTTTGTGTGTATCAAAAGAGAATAGCTGAAAACTATGAACTTTATTGTAGACTGAAAGGTAATGATGTTTAGAAAACTTAGATATCCTACTACAAACGGCAATAACGTTTATTTTTATTTGTACGTCAGTAGTCACTTTTATTTATGTCCCCCTCACTTGCTTTCGCAGCTTCAACTATATTCTAAAGGCGAAAGTTTGTGTTTGTTACCTCATGACGCTCAAACCGCTAAACCTATTTTGATAACATCTTACTATAAATTAAGCTGATAGTCTGGTTTAACACACGTGTTCATCTACACACTGTGATTAAATAATATGTACGATTTAAAACTAACTTCATAGTGTCTAAGTATTGATTTGACTTTTAATTGTGGTAAATTTTAAGCAGTGCAACTTTTCCACTTGACAAATGTGTATCGACCCTTATACATGTTTCGTTTATTCAAATAGTTCACTTCGGCCATCGATTTTTAGCTACTGCGGGTTATACAAAATCATACTTTTGTATCGAAGTGTGAATAAAAGGGTCGAATGAAGCTTCATAAATTGAAATTCGGTTATTTTATGAGTAATATATTTTCATGTTTGTTTATAAATGAATCTGAGGATTGAATCGCAGCATGTTTATAGCTGTATCAATTGGATTTATTAATTTAAACGAGGTTTTCGTTGAGGCTTTAAATATGATTGTTTTTCTACCGGCGCATTATGGTTGCATGTAATAATTTATTGTCAGTGTTTGTCTATCCCACTACTGGGCAAAAGCCTTTTCTTATAGAGAAAAAGAACTATCGTTAAACGCTTAGAGTGATGAGAGTATTTCAGACGGTTTTTGTATTTTTTTTTGTGTCATTGGTGTCTATACATTTTGTAACATATATGACACGCCTCGTTTAATAAAAACTTTTTTGAAATCACATACTTAAGCTTATTGCCATAAAAAAACGAATCGTGCATACTATTAAACGTATCAGGGAAATCTAGAAAAACAACACGAAAAATTTGTAAAAAAAATCTTCGCCCATTATTCCTGAGATTTTTTCATCGTCTTGTAAGTGAAGATGAGAATTTCTAACTGTCATGACATTATTATAAATCTTGTAGATAAGTGGCCGTCAGCTGGCAGCGTCTCCTTGGTTTACACTAGTCATTTTATAAAAAAATATGGAAGAAATAATGGAAGGTTGGACAGAGTTCTAAAAGTCTTGTCGTAATCAAATTGTTGGCATCATTTTGTGATACTGTTATATTAGTCTTGGCTTTCAGATATGTCAAGTATTTATAACTAGTCCTTAAAAGAACTAAAACCGGTCAAGTACAAGTCGGACGCGCGACACTGAACGATTCGTAAGAATTGGCTAAGGTGTCAAATCAATTGGTCAGTACCGTTCTTTATTTATATTATTTTTTGAAAATTACAAGTTTCTAGCCATCGCGGTTCAGGAGATAACAGCCTAGTGACAGACGGACCGATAGACAGCGGACCCTCATTGACAGTGTTTTTTTACCTTTGGGGTACGTAACCCTAAATATGTTAATTATTCACAGAGGCAAAGGCCGCTCTACGCGGTTTAGTGTACTGTCACGCTTCCATAATGTTAATAATCAATGTATTTATAACTAATATTAAAGATTAAAAATAATACACTTACTGGATTTAAAAATCTAAATGTGACTCCATTTCAATTGTACCAAAATCGATCCAGCGTTTTTATAGTTTAAATTGCATTATCATCGGGTTTAAAACTGTTGGAAGTGCCTCAAAATTGGGATACAAAAATCCAACCGGAACGACATACGAACAAACAAGAAAGTGAGTTTATAAAAACGTGAATAAACGTGGGAAAATGAGGTTGATTTATATTATCATGTTCACTCACTAACTTTGGCCAATCGCCTTCATGGTATAGTTCCTCTATTATTATGCTCAAACTATGGACCAATTTAATTGATTGTAGTCCTAATCATTTGAAGCATGAATAGGCAAAGGGGACAAAGGATACAAGAAGGACAAAGATACCAAATTTCTAAAATCAAAGCAAGATTCCATATCATCATCACGAGCGATTAAACAACACCCACTTCAACATGTACACTATATTAATAGTCTAGGTGTTGCCCGTGGGCCCGCCTGCAAAAAATCAGAAATGATCCTACGGGAACATTAAATCGGAATAAAACCTGTGCTATATGTAAATCCTAGTAATAAACTATCTGTGTACCAAATTTCGTCAAAATCTGTTCAGTGGTTTATGCTTAAAGGAGGAACAAACATCCATACATACAAACTTTATACAGCGTTTATAATATTAGTAGGATTTACCGCCCAAAAATTAACAGTCATGTAAACAAACGCGGGAAATCATGAATAATCGACATCTCATCCCGGTAATGATATATCCTAGCGCTTTCAATGCCATCTGTCATGCCCCCAAGGCGGAAGATTGATGAAGACGCCCCAAGCAAACATGTCCCAATGTTACGTACAATTAACGATCCCTAGATTACTGAATTCCGTTTTCGTTACGAATGTATGAAGAAATTGAGTGATGGAGCATCGTTCACTGATTTATTACTAATATATTTATTTATTTAATTATACTTCTTGTACGTGAAAATATGTGTAAAGGAGGATTTACTGTCCGAGGCATGCTCTAAGAGGTCGTTGGGTGATGTAGAGGTAATAAGAAGTAAGTGCATTGACAAGTTGTTATGTACATTACTTATATACAATATTATACAGTAAATTATGTTTTATATACATTGTGAAAAATAATAGACACAAAAATGTTCACTTATATCTGTATTTCTAATTTCGCAGCAGGTCTGCTCGAAGAGATTTCTTCAGCTGCTTCGTAAATTTCTTTTCAATTTTTTTGTCCCTTGAAATTTTTCAGTTTACACAAAAAAATATTAAAGAAATAAATACACATACTCAAATATAATATTTTTTGCTGGGTCATTTGTTATAATTTTTTTTTTAAGTAAATAAATGCGGACGTCATCACATACATTGTTCTGAACCCAAAGTAAGTTGCTAAAGCACTTGTGTTATGGAATTCAGATACAACGAAGGTACCACAAACACCCAGACCCGAAACAATGTAGAAATGAAAATTTTTACATTGACCCGACCGGGGATCGAACCCGGGACCTCAGAGCTAGCGACACCTTGAAACCGGTGCGTACGCCACTCGACCACGGAGGTCGTCTATTAAAGTAATGTCGTTGACAACGTAAATTCTAGTAGAAAAACTACAAGACTCATATGTAATTGTAATTAGTATTGGTATTGGCTTTTATAATGTTTGTTTGGAACTGAAAGAAAAAAGTATAAAGGAAAACTGATACAAACCTTGTAATAGGGAACTTGTCTTGAACAATGCTTACTTTGTTAGAATCATCTTTGACTAACCAAATGTATTGATATTTTAAAGAATTAGGTGGATTCCATCATCATCATCATCATCATCGTGATCATTGGTGTGGTGGATTAAATGTCAAAAACTTAAGATTGTAACTTTATTTGTCATCCTACATCGTCGTTTTTCTTTCCTTCATTTTTTTATTATTGGAACTGGATGTCATTTCTGCGTATTTTGCTATCTGCTACCTTTTTAAAAAAACTTGAGTAGTCTTTATTACTGGCTGGACCTGAAACTTCGTCCGCACGAGGAAGTAACTTGGGGTACTATTTTTCGTATCATTTTTAGATTGTATAAATCATTGCTAAGATTATGGCACAGATAAAGAAACAAAACAATAGTTTTTGGCTTTGAAACCGTTTTTATAGAAAGAAAAAAAAACGACAATTTACTTTCTTACAACTTTATTTTAATTAAAGATTGACATACACATCCAATTGTCACTCAATAAAATCCAAAGTAGCATCTACAACGGATCAAAATAAAATCATTAACCCCAGCTTAATCAAAATAACTAAAATATGAGTGTCCCTCCATTGATAAGCGGAGATTAATCAGCGCTGTACATCATTTGTATAGCAGGGTAATGCGGCAACAACACCGCGGTAATATTTCATTGCCTGCCCTGGGGAATGCCTGCCGAATCGACGTATGTCAAATTGATTTACGTTAATGACAACGCGTTTGATGCTGTTTTTATTTATTGGTATTAAGTTGGTTTAGTTTCGGTTGATTGTGTTGTTAGATTTAATAAGACTTTGGAATGTTTGAATATTTTAATAGAAGGGACCATGGAAAAGAGGTAGAAAGAAGAGGTCAAAGTATTATTCTCCAAGTAGGTTCAAAATTAACTAGAAATAAAAATAATAGGGAAAGCTGCACCGGCGAGTTTTTACCTCTAAAATTAATTATTATATGACACATAGTGTAACTTTTATCTCGGACTAAGTTTATGGCTGTTCTCTTTTTACGTCATCCTCTGTCTTTTTAATAATCATAATAATTGAATATTGTGAGAAAAAAAAATCTCGCAAATAATACGTTCTTTGAAATAAAGTTCAATCCGCATTTAACTAACTTATAATCAATTAATATACTTTTCTACAAATAAAATGTGTTTACTAAACTAAGTTCGAACTGTTTTCTTTTAAAACCTTAACCTGTAATGAATAAATTCGTCTCTATTCTCTTCTTCTATTTAAAATACATTGCATTAACAAGTATCTAAACTAAATACAGCAACGAGACTCCCCGGTCGCAGCTGCATAGTTTTACAAAGTAAGAGCTTGAAACAAAACTGTGCAACTGAATATTTTATCAAATAAATTGCGTTTCCTTCGTTTTGCGTCACCACTCCCACTGGCCAAGACTACGTTCTAGTATTTTTATTCTTTTTGTTAATGTATCGTAAATGGCGTGATGGTGATTTCGTCTATATGTACCTAATGTTTTTCATTTTTGTCGTTCAATTTTGTTTAAGGAATCATAAATAATATCATTCTTGTCATAATGTGATATCATGAACTCAAATTTTAAAGAAAAAATAAATTTTAGTATATTTTACGTAGATTCTTTGAATTGTGTCTTAAATATTACAAGAAAATATTGACTTTTAACTACAGTTAAATGAAATACTCAGACATAGAAACGAGAAATGCAAAAATACTATTACTTGGCTATGTTTGATGACTGTTCTGGTCTAAGCAGAGACATAGCAGAGAAAAATAAATTGTTCAAATAAAAAAGAACCTTAAATGTAACACCTAAAGCAGATTTTAGATAAAACTTAAAAAATAAACAGTGACGCCTTTAAAATTTCCCGCGAAAAAACAAAAAAGGAATACATTTCCACATTTCCTTAACGCAGTCACGTTTAGAAATTCTAAAATGTTCCAATGTTTCGTGCGGAAATATAATATAACGTGTGTTCTTCGCGTTTCGCGGTTTTTTATTCTTGTTTTAATGGCCACGCTTTGTCGTGCAGTGTGAATATGTCCTTGGCTTGGTTTTCTTAAGTTTTTTTTATTGAGCGGTGAGAGTTTATTCTTGCTGTTCTATTTTTGGTTTGTCTTGAATGCTGTTATGTACGCAATATCTATGAAATTCAGTGCACTTTATTATGTTAACTATTTATTTCGATTTTTGTTTTCTATGTAATTACTAACGTACCCATGTTTCGTCAAGGGTTGTACAAAAGAACTTCCAAAAAAAAAAGCAGTTGAGTTCTAATATGAGCACATAAATATTTGTTTCTTTTGAATCGGGACCCATAATTTTATACTTACTGCAAATATCATTGTAGTAAGTAATACTTACTTTAAGGCTTCAGCATACAACTTCTGCCTTCGTGGCCATTAAGGCACAGAATATAGAAAAAAAACAACACAATTTTTTCCATCATTTTATTTGTTGTAAACAGTCTTATTATCGAGCGATGATTTTACATATTATTTTATACATAAACAATATTTCAATTTGGCTGGTTTGTCTAAGCGAATACACGATCTAACTTCACAATAATTTTATCGTTGTCTTTACATTAAGATACACCTTATAACAATATTTACAAGAATTGAAACAATAATTGAATTATGTTTCCCCATTTTTGTTTCGTTTTAAAGCGTGGGTGATTTGGGTGTTACGTGGTATATGCAAAGTAAATTGAAACTTATCAACTAAGAATAAAATAAAAATTTAAATGACAACTAAGCTACATGGTTATTCTATCAGTTTAACTAGCTGATTCGACGAAATTCATTTAAAGAATTCAGAGCACCAACTAAACTAAAAAATAACATTCAAATCGTTCCAGCCGTTTAGGAGTACCGTGACATACACAAATATAGTAGCACTTTACATAAAGAAAACAGACATACAAGAGCTTTTATAGCGTACAACATTGTTAGTAACAATCTATGGTGCAATGTTATACGTACTGCAAAGATATTTGACACCGACTGTACTGCATATACCAAGAAACGGGAATCCAAGCTGTTAAGACTGGACTGGGATATTGTGTATAATTTCAATTCACCCGATACATTACTCGAGTATAGTACTGCAGTAACTACTGAAACATAATCATTTGATGTGAAAAACTCATTTTGAGGATGGATATAGGAATTGTTACTATAGGAATCTGTGAAAATTATTTCGAAAACAAATCTTTCGAGTAATAAGTGCATTTACATAATTTAATTTGGATACAAAGACCTGCCACACATTATTGAACAAATGGAATAAAACAATATAGGAATAATTTTACTGACTGCATTCTTAAAAAAATGCAATCCTAATTTTATTGATAAAATCAACACAGGTATATACCAAAAGGTATTAAGAATTTATTCAAATTGTAAACAAAAAACACAACTCCATTGGTTTACTAATCTGTGTCAAAATCTAAAAAAGAACGTAACCACAGACCCAAAAATCTCCCGCCATCACACCCAAATCGGGACCTAACAATATGTACAGAGTTACAATGACTACGTAAGGTACACAAAGCTAAAACATAACATTAGGCTTAACAACATCTGCTCCCAGTGGAGTCGTCGCGCGCAACCCTTTGCTGCCTCCGTCAAACCTGTGGGCAACGAGATACTCTGTATAAAGAGAATATTTAATACTTTATTGGATGCGTTAATGTAAGGAACAGTTGGTTTTTGTTTAAAAGATCGTGTCTACCTTGTAAAATAATTGATCTTCAGGTGTGCTAGGACCTCTTTCCTTGTAATTAAGATTTGGAGATGATCACTTAGTAATTGGTTGTCTAGCGATAAAATTAAAGACAGTATGGAGTGGAGGTGAAGGATCATACCGCGAATATAACCGGATCGCCAATTAGAATTCTTTTAATTACAACTACACAGGCAGGATGATAACTAGTCAATCATGTTTATATCAAAGAAAGGCTTTGTTTAGAGTTAAAATAGTTAATTTCCATTGCATATTTTCTTCTAATTTATTTCCCTGGAATTATATCCTTGTGTTGCAGGGAGTTACTAAACATTCGAGACACAATAAAAACACAACACAGAACAAGCATTTGTGGATTACACAAATGCTTGTCTTACGCGGGGGTCGAACCCGCGACACGCCACTCACAGTGAGAACCATACCGCTCGACTATCATGCATTCAATAGCTAAAAGTCAACATAATACCGCCACATTCAATACCTGCCCTGTCATTACCATTAACTTCCTAAATTATTAACAGCGAATTCAGTCTATAATTACTAAATCGATTTGTAATAACAGGGCTAAGTAAAAGTGTCTGAATGAACATTAAGAGACGAGGAATGTCGCATCTTTTCGGGTGTGAATAAGACGATAATTACGATCAGGCAGCCTCGCAATTAACTTCGTCGTACAAATGATCTTACTGCGAGAATTTACTCAGCATGTTCAATTAAACACTAAGTGTGATTGTGTAAACACGGTGATGAATGTAGGAAAAGTATGTTACGGTAAGTTTTATCCCACCAAAAACATTAAATGTAAAAAAATGCCAAGTCTCTCGATGCAGTCTTTCCATCGTAAAAAGTTTTGAGATCTCATAGAAGCCAAGTCCTATTCAAAATATTTTGTAGTTATAAATCAACATTTAGTAATTGTATCAATAGTTTTCTTTATATTATAATTATAGTGACTTGGCAATGAGCACAAGAAGAAACAAATAAAACGGCATATTTGTAGGAGTTGAAAGTTACACACACCGCATGCGTAAACATTAATATCACAAAATTAATTTTCTTTTGGTTTATCCGTGTCGTCCCAACCGAATTTCGGCAACGGCAGTCAGTCTTAGTGTACTCTCGATTCATTTACTTTCATAAAGCGATGGCCCGTAAGGTATTCTTAATTATTGTATTGGAGCATGTAGTCGGTAGTGACCATCATGATTCACACATAACAAATAATCTGATCACTGGTCTCGTCAGTAACATTTGCACATAATTCCAGGCATCAAGCAGCTTTTAATTTGTGCTCATTGCCAAGTCACTATAATTATAATATAAAGAAAACTATTGATACAATTACTAAATGTTGATTTATAACTACAAAATATTTTGAATAGGACTTGGCTTCTATGAGATCTCAAAACTTTTTACGATGGAAAGACTGCATCGAGAGACTTGGCATTTTTTTACATTTAATGTTTTTGGTGGGATCTCATTTATTTTTTGTAAGTGTATTTCTTTCTTTTTTTTTAGGTGTCATAATTTCTAGGACTTCAGCTACTGCTTTGCTTAGAACCCATTCTCTATCTCTATCTCTTTTGTTTCTTCTCTGAGACTTCGTTACTTCTAATGTAAACAAGCTTAAACTTATATATATATGCATATATATATCTACTAACTTACAAACTATAGCTAAACTAAACTAAATAACACGTAAAGTTCTCCGAATATCAATTATCACTACAATATTTTTTAGTTTCGAAATGGTTTTTCATAGACAGGTGGCGCTATCAAATGAAAATTATCGAATTATTCTGAAGTACTACTTAGACTGCGCTTTGTAACGAAACCATAGCGCGATTCAGACACGTACAACGCCATCTATCGAGCGCGCATACAATATTTATCGCAATACAATGGAGTTTTAGCTTTATTAATTTAATGAATTATGAATTTTATGTATTAATTTGTATTAATGATAGTCTGTGTATTACATTTATATTATTCTTTTCTATTCTATGTATGTATTCATCCGATTGAATAGGTACTTAAACAACGAACAAAGTTAACAATGCAGTCAAAATCCATACATAATGTTCTTGCCAAACCGCAAATATAAAATTGTTTTCTATGGCATATTATTTTTTAATGTTTTTATAATTTTTCCTTTATATGTGGCTAAGGACCTATCTTGGTGCAAAATTTGAAGTTTCTAAGTCTGCTAGAAGTACCTTAGATTTTTGATGATCTGTCAGTGAGTCAGTGAGTGACAAAATGGTGTAACTTTGATCGACCGTAACTCCTAAACCATTAATTCAATTGGCATGTAATTTCGAACTTAAGCTTGTTCTAATGCCTACTATTATTCCCCGAAAAGCTAAACTCCTAGCTTTGTCCACGTCGAAGATACAGGGGGGGCGAAACAGCCGCGAATCGCTTCGAGAAAAGATGGTACGGCCGTGCCCGTTTTGCTCGAGACTTGGCAGGGGCACTGCCGTGCCCTCAGATTGTGTACGTAAGTTAATAAAGGGGAAAATGTTTTGGTAGTTGACAATTGTCTTATTAAAATTTGACTTGTAGTTTTGAAGAGTATTGTTTTTTTTTATGGAATGCAGGACTGTTTTTTTCTGGATTTGACGTTCTTAATTTGTCTCATAATATCAGCCACGCAGTGTGCACCAGCTGGGTAACGAATTTTCCCGCAAATTCATAATATATTCCCTTACGTACATGTTAGGTACTTAGTATTACGCAAATGATTATATAAATAACTTACCACCGGCAACGCTGATCTGATTGCCGAAATCCTCTGAATACGAGTTGAGTTTTATCTCTGTGAACAAATAAAATGCATGAATGTCAAATCGCGCAACGATGGAGTACAAAGCCATAAGGAGAGCGAGATGGCGCAATATACTGTGTATTTCCATCTTGTTTCCACGACGGCAAGTAAGAGTTAAGAGTTTTTTCTTATTTTTTTATCAAAGGGTTTCTGATGAAATTGTAGAGTACTCTGACCATCGAGAGAACACGATCAGATCAAGGGCCACGGATCAAAAAAAATACTTCCAAGTATATTTAAGTTTATCATCATTCATAATGAGCCTTTAGAATCCCACTGTCAGGCATAAGCCTCCCTTCAAAGTTAATTATAGTATACTAATTAGTCACTCACCGTAAAGTCTGAGTGTCCCCTCACTCTTGCCGAGGGAGTTGGTGCTGACACAGTTGTAGGTCCCGATGTCGCTTCTCGAGAACTGCCTGATGGTCAGCCACATCGTCACCTGGTAGGAGACCTTCTCTTCCGTGATTGTGTATTTGGGTCTGTAACAAGAAGACCAGTTGCAAAAACTGTGGAAACTCTATTTGACGGTATATTGAGTCAGCGAGGGAAGTTGGTAATAACATTACAAGTTTTTTTAGCCTCGGATGCTATAATGATATTCGTCAATTCTTTAGTGCCCTGTAAATAATTAAGTTATTTCTTTTTCCAGAACAACACTTTTTTATCTAATTACGGTGAAAAAAGTCAAACGCTTCAAAAATAAAATGAAATGGTGATGTGAACTATTACAAATCTTATTTTCGAAATAAGAAGGTTGAATTATTTTATACTTTAATTTTTTCAGCAATAATTATTGAAAAGAAATGAAACCATGATTAGCTATTATAATTTTGCTTCAACGGTAATTACGTGATAGTTATCTACTGAATAATTAACGCCAACGCAACGATAAGAGAGTGACAGCTTGGAAAATTAGTTTCCACCGTAATTTATTTATTTATACGTGTTTAGACGGTTGCTTATGAGCTTTTTATATGACCCTCATAGTAAGGAGTGTAATCATTTTACAAAGGCTGGTTTTAAAATAGTTAGCCAGAGTCACGCAGAGTATGCGCGAACGATCCCGTGGCTCTGGCTAAAGCAGTAGAAGGGGCCCGGGGTGTTTTTAGTCGGTGGAAGTCCGACATATCCCCACGCCGTGCCATCGACGTGGGTTGAAGACATTAGCGTTTCACCCCGGAAAAATAGGTTTTATAAGAATTCAATCAAACACAAACAATGTGCAAATTTATCATCGGTTAAGTGCGATTCGGAATGGCGACTACTTACGAGTAATTAATAAATATTCCGAAAAAATCCGTTGGAGGAGCAAATCGGTAGGGTGACAAATAAAGTTTTGGGTCCTCAAATTTATATCCTTGGCCAAAAAAATTATGACCGTAACAACCGACGCTTAACCTGGCTCTTTATCGTTTTCTTTTAATAGCCGCAACTTAAATTAATAATCTGGAAGTGTTAAATTTTCTAGCTGTCATGGATTATTAAATACAGCTTGTGATTGACGGACGGGCAGATAAAGGAATAGACGTACAGTCAACCTAGCATCAGATATATTACTATTTTAACCCCCTTTGGCTACAGGACTCTAAAACATGTAATAATATTATTGAGTTTAAATAGATATAACCGGCTTACGAAACCTCAAATAAGCGCTGCAAAACATTTTTAAACTTTAGTAATCCTATTTTTATCAACAAACACAGTTTTATTTTCCATTTACCTAATTACTCTTTGGTAACCATAACTACGTTTCGCTTCATCAATATTTACACAAAGTGATTTCAAACACGGAACTGGGAAAAAATATATGTACCTATAGGACAGGAAAAAATATTTTGATAATAAAAAGTGCAAAATAAGCTTGTGATTATGATGAACTAAGTAAGGCTTTATTTACGTGGAAAAGAGATGCCGCTATGCGCAATGTAATGCTCCGTCACTCTTTCACAATAGCAATATGTCTGCTGTTAATATAGAGTACAGGCACTGGTCCTATATTTTAATTGAAAGAAAAGTTAACGCTTTTTCTTAGAAACAGGTAATTATCTTGTTTTCATCCTTTTAAGGATTTAAACAATCCGGTATACTAGGAATATTTGTTTACTGTTAGTAAATATTTAGCAGAACAACACAAAGTTGCAAGTTGAAGGATCAGAAATTGTATCATAAACAAGATACGACTCGAGCAGTAAGGCATGCAATCCTTGTGTCGTGGCGGGTTTTTACAATCATTTAAGTAACAGGCACAAGGATTCCCAGACACAGGACAGGTATTGATGGATCACACAAATACTTGGATCGAGCCCGCAACACATTGAGTACGGTGGATTGGCATGATGACCTGAACTACTAGGACATACGTGAAGTTAAATCGATATCGATTATCTATCGATACTTTTTTCCCAAGTATTTAAACGACGAATGTAAAGATGGCCCATTTTTGACATTCAAAAACCCACAATAAATTTCAAGCAAATTACTCTTTATTCAACTTTACAGGGATCAAACCATGTCCCACAATGGCGGTTGACGTTATGAGCCGCTATCCTGTCATCCGTAAAGTCAAATATTATTTCATGTTACCGTTTATATCAACTTGTTTATATTGAATAATCGCAACCAGCCTCACGCTTATACAAATAAATACGCTAAACATGTTGATATCTGTTTCCGATAGACGTTTTGTGGTTACCCAAAATTTTACTTCTAAATTCCAAACACATCGGGAAAAATGAAAAATATTTTCCAGTGCAATGTAGGACGTGGGAATTATTTCCTTTTTTTATTATTCTTGATTCCGGGTTCATCCACGTATTTTGGCAGCGTATCATGGCTTTCGCACGTTGCCACAACCGGTTATCCGGCACTGAGTACATAGGTTGCAGCTAGCTGTAAACTTAGAAAGTCTTCATACCCACTGGCTACAAATACCTATTCACCATCTACAGGAAACTTGGGGTCCACCACTACTAGTTTTGAAAGAGACGTCAGTACCTCTCGTGTACCTAATACCTGCCTACCTCGTTTCTACGAGTACAACTGCAACAAAACAATTCTAATCGCGCACTGCAATATTTATTCAGAAACGTCACAATGCTCGGTTTTTTTTTCATAGATTTTTCTCGTATTTTTACAAAGAAAAAAAAACAGGGAGATTAAATCCCACATGAGGTGGGAGAAGTAGTCCTCAAAATACTAGATTAAACTATTACTTTTCTTTTTTAGAGAAGAAACAATTGACTGCGGTCAATGGCAAAGACGATATGATCCACCGATTAACGAACAATACAAAAGACAGAACACTATCTCAATTAAACAGCGAATGTGCTAAACTCAAAGAGATAACTGAAGAAAGGCATTTTATTGCGGTTTCACCGATAGCTTTTAAAAGCTTTGTGTCTTTAGCGATAAACTTGTCGACTACAGGAAAGCTTGGAGGGTTAGCTGCGTTTTAGAAACTCGGAATAATGATCTTTAAATCTTATTTCTTTATTGAAATAATAATATTGAAGTAAGAAATACTAGAAGATAGATGTCGATGGCGTGCAATTGGGGAGAATATCGGCTGATAATGACGATGATGAAGAAATGCTGTCCAAAACTTGTATTTGGAGGCTTAAAACTGTTTTATTAATGTAGAACTAACAGAACGTTTAAATAAATTCTGATGGTAAACACTGATTATATTAAAATACCTAAAATCATTATTAGGCAAAAACTGTGAAGAACGGCTGTGCACGCCTCTCGGATTCATTCGATGCAAGGCATAGTAATTCAAGACAGGCCACAAGACTTTTAGCGTTCGTCAGAATATTTTAAAAATACAAAAGTTCTTACCCATCCAGTAACATTTCTCCTCTATTCTTGATCCAATAGTTGATGGTGTTCGGATGGGCCTCAACGTAGCACTTCAGTTTGACATCTGTGCCCAAAGGAGCCCCTAGCAACTGGTTTGGCACTTTCACTGTTGGTGCGACTGTGGACAAAGAAAAGTAGTCAAAAAAATTTTTGTTGAATTGGATGTTTACTGGATATTTAGAAACTACGTATGTAGTGAGAGATTGATTATTATGGATATTAAAATGATCACTTCGTCAAACGCCATGTATCGTAGGTTCGATCTCCGCGTACTAAATGCTTTTGTAAGACCCAAAAATTGATGTTCTGGGTGTATGTATGTGTGTGATTTGAAAATGTACGGTTATGTGTTTTGGAAACGGATTTAACACTAGCTTATATCTTCAGTTCCAATTGTAGAGATCTCGATAATCTTCGTAGAAACTAGTAGCATACGTATAGAAAATACAGATAGTTTTAGTGAAATTGACAATGAAATATAAGTATAGATAAATAAATAACAATATAATGTTAGACAATATCAAACTAGCAGAAATAATAAAAAATATTCTCTAAGAACTCATATACGTTGTAGTATTTGAATGTAGGAATATTAAGACAGCGAAGAACTCAATATTGACATCATTTGTGTACTTACAAAGAATTTATTACACAGGGCTATATTATAGGTCCGAATAAATTATTATTATATTTTCTATGGATGCGAATATTTGGAACTAAGATATCATTATCTTTGTTTCCATGCATAATAAAGGCACTGTACCTACTGTTCAGAGATTTTAAACTGCATGTGGCTTAAGTAGCTGAGTGTACTAGGTATCTTAACTAGTGCTGTTACTAGTACTAGTTATACAGTCAGGCATTAAAAGGAACAGAATTATACTAATACAACACCAGAATACCATACCACAATAATATCGAAGAATTGGTTAGTTCAAAGACTAACAATGCAATGTCATCTATGAAAGGCCGATAAAAGCCAACTCTTAGCATTTTTATTGTGGTAGTCACACTTAAGTCTATATCATTTTATGTTCCTAACAGTACCTAGGGCTTAGAATATCTGCGAGCTAAACTCGAAGAATTAATCTTTGGCCATTTTTTCAGTCTCACGTATAAAAGTTGAAATAACTTTTAGGGTCAGCAACTAAGGGATAATTCTCAGGACTCTCTGCCTTTATTAAGATTCATTAAAATTCATAGAATATGATTATGTCTCTAGTTTTATATTTCTTCGTAAAATTCAAGGCAGCTTTGACTGGAAGTAATCTTTTGCCGTCAACAATTGGTGTTGACGCTATTCAAGAATTTCTGTAGAATAAATTTACATTCATCACCACAACACCCTTTAGTCAGACTGGTTATCAGACTTTCTAGCTTCTGACTACCTGTAAAAGCCGTAACCCACAATTTATCGTACCTCCAAATACACGAAGGAACTCGCTATGACAAAGATTATCACCCATCTACGGACCAACCGCGTGAAGCGTAGCTTAACCTGTGATCGTGTAGCCCAGGTAAACTGGGTTGAGGAGGTCAGATAGGCAGTCGCTCCTTGTAAAACAATAGTACTCGGCTGAATCCGGTTAGACTGGAAGCCGACCCCAACATAGGAAAAGGCTAGGCCGATGAACCACGACGAAAGAATAACGTTCTCAAAAATAAATATTTTTAAGGTACCAGTCTCAACAAATGAATATTTGGTTGCTTTGAAAATTGAGTCTAAGATATTCTTTACAATTTTTAATGTCATTCAAATTTTGTTAGCTGAAACCCCTGTGTAAGGTAACAATATTAAAACTGAATAATAAATGAGATAGCCTAATATATCAGAGATGGAACATTATAATATGTAAACTTTGACATGACGCTATCTCGTCAGGTGTCCAATATTCTGACAGCAAACCCACTTAGACTAGAAATGGTAATGCTAATTTCATGAGTTCATGTATAAGGACATAGATATAAAATATATTTTTTTAATAAAATAATATATTCAACGTCGTCCACCTATCAGTTATTAAAAATGTACAAGCAATCATATTAATTTCACAAAAGTTTAAAATCTATTACTGGAAAACGATAAAAGAGGATCCCTCATTTGAGAGTTCAAAAATCCTCAAAGACACACATTGAATCTATCAGCCTTTGCTACTGGCGATTTGCAACTTTCCAATATTTCAAGTTGAACCCAAAAAACGATATTGCACCAAAACAAAATCTCAAACAAAAAGATAAATCTTGCATCTGTAGCAACCGTTTGTTGAAAAGTCACGTAACTTTGGTTACTCCTACATAAAGATGAACTTGTATCATTTTGGATCGCATCCAAATTCGTGACAGCACCAACCCTGAACGGATTATATTATTCAAAGTGACAAACAAACGGATGGGGTGAATTTTATATTGTTTTTTTGGGACCGTTGATAGTTGCGGCTGTTTGGCTAAAGATCTTTTTCGTATAATGTGTATACAACGGACGTCGACTCATCCTTAAAGAGAAACAACTTTGTATTAAAGTCAAATTTTATTTCAGCTTATTTTTATTTATCACCATCGTTGTTCTGTTCTACAAGTATGTTATTATCGTTTACTGCTTCTAAACCGTTTAATGTTCCAATACCATAAAGGAGAGCTGTAGCCATATTATTAGCTAAGATATTAGTTCTATTACTTACAGTTAACATTAAGTATGATCCGCTTGCTGACGGCCGGGGGCACGTCGTTGGCGGCGATGCAGAGGAAGGCGCCCATCTGACGGCGGTCCACGCGCCACAGCGGCAACGAACTGCCTGTGTAGCTCTCCACTACACAAAGCAAAGTTACACCATTAGACATAAAATACATGGAACAAGCATGAAAAAACTCAACAAATTAAAACATAAAACCCACTCCGGATCGGAAACTGACAAATACCCACCAGATCATATCGATACTTCGAGTCTATACATTTTATCATCATTCTAGCCTATTCCCAACTATGTTCGAGTCGGCTTTCAGTCTAACCGGATGTTTATAAGTACCGGCGTTTTACAAGAAGCGACTGCCTATCTGACACCTCAACCAAGTAACTTGTGTAACACGATATCCTTAGGCTAAGCTTTCTATGCCAATTAAAAACACCAAAAAGTCAATTTCATGTAATTCTTTTATCGTTAAAAATAATCAATGACAATTTATCACTTTATTAAGTATTATGTTTCCATGCGATTTTTTTGCAAAATGGCACTCTCGAACGCGAAACATTGAACAGTATTTTAGTGGAACTTCAACTTACGAAACCACATGACTCTATAAAAAAGATGATTGCAGCTATATTTCTCTTCAGCTATAAAACTTCATTTACTATTACACTTAGGCGGTGTCGATGGCCAATATAAGAGTAATTATCACCACGATAGCGTTATTTATACTAATTAGTAATGTGGGTTACACGCGACCGTTAAACGTCAGCTCTTAGCTTGTAGATGTGTAAAGCTAAATATATATTAAACACATATATTAAACTAGCTGTTGCCCGCGACTTCGTCCCCGTAGGTAGAAGATATAAGCTGCTATACCTGCCCTGTTTTTTTTTCACATTTTTCATTGTATCTTCGCTCCTATTTTATATAATTAGAATTTTCAATTTTGACCAGTAGTTCCTGAGATTAGCGCTTTCAAACAAACTCTTCAGCTTTATATATTAGTATAGATATAAAAGTTTTGCTAAAACTGAACGTGGACCAAAATGTCTAAAACTATTTTTTCGTATGCGATTTAATGCTAAATGTATTGCAGACTTCAGTGTTTTTGTTTGATTGACTGTCGAAAGCAACTGTCATTGCCAGCCTATATGGATTAGAGAAATTTAGTGACTTAGGAATAAAATTTGAAACATATTTTTATTATTCGGGAATGGTCATTTGGAAAAAAATATAAGTTAATTATATTTTATTGAATGCAAAGAAGATTTTCTGCTGTGTTTTATTTCGCCAGTTACTGGCACTCTTACTCTTCGAAACGAGAAATCTGATCTCAGAATTACATCCCTAAACAAAAAAAAATATAAACAAAAAAATGTTTCATGTATGTGTGATCGAAAACAGGAATCGACTACCACAAGTAATGAGTTTATTATTATACTTAAGCGTCTGACAATGATCACCTCAATTTACTTGAATAATTACAATACGTATTGCGCTACAATATTCAATAATTAAACCGTATCAAATTTATCCATAAGATTACAGTATTCTACTGACCTGACCTATATTACGTGAGCACGTAGCTATCAACTAAGTAAGAAGCGGAAGAGTTCTAACTATATTATCATTACTACGTAATAACATACAGTCGGTGGTGTCCCTAAGGGCCAATATTTAGGGCCAGCCCAACGAATTTACTTTTTGTGTTAATTGCTGCCTAGTGGCGCGAATGAAATTGTTTCTGATAATGCTAGATGGATATCGTTGTACAGGAAATACTGGCGCCATTTTGTTTTGTGAACAGCTCAAAGTTAGTAGAATGGAAATATCTATCATATTATCGAGTATGTAAACAAAAAATAAAAAATTACAAAAACTTACGAAGGAAAAACTGAAAAACAGTAATGCAGTATTATAAAATGAGGATAAGAAACTACCCCGTAGGTGTATCAAAATCAATTTAACTAACCATTTACGTTGGAATACCTAAATAAACGATTCCGTACAAAGTAATCCTGAATAAAATTATATTCCAATTTTAGATAGTGATGGTGATAATACTGACAATTTGATGAAAACAATCAACATTTCAATTGGTGTTATATCATTTAAGTTTGATACCGTATAACAACAAACACCAAGCTTTTACAAACAATACTTATATTAACCGCGATCACGATATTCCGTTCCACCTTATTTTGAGAATAAACTAAATACTTAATAGTCAAGGTAGACTTGAGGAAATGGGTTAATATGATGTTAGGCAGGTCGCGTGACGGTAGCACATAATTTACCAAAATATACCGTTACCGTATAAAAATATTACCATTAGTTCAAGCATTATCGTTACAATTGAATAAATAATGAATTTGATGGACGAACTACTTACGTCAGTTGAAAATAGTTTGTTAAGCGTACAAGGTCAGTGTTAAATGACCTAAAATTTAACTAAAATATTCTCCATTGCTATAGATTCATGCAAATAGCACAAATATAATATGAAAGTTGATAATAGGTACAAGATTAATTAGTCTTCCTAGAAAGTACAGCATCAAAAAAGAGTTTTGGAGATCAAAAGGGCTAAACCTTCAAGCAAAAATATATTATCATACTAGCTGTTGCCCGCGACTTCGTCCGCGTGGTAGAAGATATAAGTTAAGAATTTTTGAACGGAAGCCCTCAATGATGAATATTTTTCTCCGTTTTAGCTACATTTTCCATTGTATCTTCGCTCCTATTAGTCGCAGCGTGAGCGTATATAGCCTATAACCTTCCTCGGTGAATGGTCTATTCAACACAAAATAATTTTACAATTTGGACTAGTAGTTCCGGAGATTAGCGCGTTCAAACAAGCATACAAACAAACAAACTCGATAGGGTCAGACTCTTGCTGACTAAATTTAAAACACCTGTGCAACATTCAATATTAAAAAAAAAAAACGTCAGGTTTCGTTACTTGAATGCATGCTGTCAGAAACGATAATAAATAAACAGTCTTTTCATTATCTATTTTAAGCTTTTGTGGACAGTTGCTGCTGAAAATAATTGTATACCTAAAAGCTATAAGCCCCAAACGTGTGGAAGTCGCAGTGTATTTTAGTTCAACAACCTTGCCACATTTTTTTTATATGCGGACAACTTCACATACATTGTTGTGAACCCAAAGTAAGTTGCTAAAGCACTTGTGTTATGGAATTCAGAAATAACGAAGGTACCAAACACCCAGACCCGAGACAATGTAGAAATGTGAAGTTTTACATTGATCCGACCGGGGATCGAACCCGGGACCTCAGACACCTTGAAAACGGTGCGTACGCCACTCGACCACGGAGGTCGTTTTCATCTCATTTACACGAATTATTTAGGAATGTATTTCGCACGAGGATTCTGCGAGTTTATATTGAGGTGAAAACTAATACATGTATTAAGACTGAAGGCTAGTCAAACTATAACGTTATTAATATACGCTCAGTGGTTAGTTTGATGAATATTACCGCAGGTATACTTAGTCATTCTAAGAAAGTACATCTGTGTGTGCTATCGTAAACCTATTACTGAGGATTACCCATTTGTGCATGCATTCGTCTGTTTGTCTGTTTACTTCAGCTGTCACTTTAACGACTATCACTAAAATTGGATTGATATTAAGCCACCGTTGCTACTATCATTTATTGGTTGGTAGCAAGAAAATATTACGGTGGGTACTAACACATTTACTTTTCATCCAATTGGTTTTGAGCCTATGTATACGGAACCCTTTGACCAGTTATTTTTTTATAAACTACTAGCACAAATAAATATATGGGATGTTTTATCCATTTTCATTTTTGTGACGTCACAAAACCTACGCAGTTATTATTTATGTAAGCGATGTTGGATGTCTATAAAAATGACTAATAATTTCGTTATTTTTAGACGCAAGTGTGACGACATCATATTAACACGACTCACATTTGACGCAGGTCTTTTTTGAAGTACTGTAATTCACCTTTCGCAGTTTTAGGAATCTGATTATTTTTATGTATAGTATATAGTTCCTGTAGACCAGTTTACCATTAGTAGCGCTAGAAACGAAGTATTTTTTTTAAATAAATAGGTAAAAAAACCAGGAAGATACGAGTCAGACTCATGACACTAAGAGGACCCTACAAATAAGCAAAGGAAAATAAATGATCACCCTAACCTGCTTAACCTCCATTCCGATTTTAAACTGTTGTTGGCCTGTTGTGGCTACAAAAGACTAAGAGATTCACCCTGGTGACAAACACATGGACAGACAGAAATACGGACAAATGAACAGGAAGCAGAGGCTTAGTCGCAGGGTTGAGTTTTAACCCTTTTTATACAGAATTCTAAAAATAGTACAACGATTTTCGGTTTAAAACAGTTCAATATGAAACACTAGCTAAATCTGGCGGTTTGATCCCCGCTAAGCCCATTCAATTTTAAATACGTGCTGTCTCTATTCGCGTTCTTCCTGCGCTTATTGAACGTGAAACGTTATTGGTCCATAATGTCATGTTAGCCATCGTAACTGCAATAAAATTCAAGATAATTAATTCCCATTTTAGGAAATCAACCTGAAAACCTAAGATTACAAAAAAAGATGGATAAAACTATAGTACTTTTTCAACATTTCTTAAGAGGAGACACATACGTGTATGATATGTGAACGATAGATTTTGGTGATGATCCCAAACCTTTACACCATTTAAAAGTACCTGTAAAGTCAGAGACACAAGACACAACAACAAACTATGTTAAAGAATATTTCGCAAGTCACAATATCGGAGTCGTGAATACCATTCAATCGATATATCTATTAATAGTCAAAGCAAGTCAGTCTATCACAAATTCATCTACCTTCAATCGTCGAAGCAAATTCTTTACCTTTTTTACCGTGACATGTTTATACAATCATTTTCATAAAGCTGGTCCTTTGATACAATTTAGGAATTCTAAAAATATTATATTGGTCCTTTTTCTTTCGTTTTATTAAATTAAACACCAAAAATGTATTTCTATTTATATCCGTTCAAGCGTTAATTTAAGAATTAGAGAAAAAAGAACATGGACTATTAAAACATAGCAGAATATCAATAAAACTTATCAAGTGGAAGTGACAACTTGTTGACGACAAAAAATAGTCACCCATTACATTCATAATCGTATCAACCGCTACTGAACCTCAATGATCATTTCTATTTTAATCCATATGGTTATTACAGTACGATAGACGGATGGACAGAAGAGCCTCAGTAACACAGCTCCGTTTTTACCCTTTGGCTACGGCGTCCTAAAAATTAATATTCAACGTTCCCAAAGTTAGTCAGGATTGTATAGTTAAACTAAAATTAACCCTAAATTACACACGTCGTATTACCTAAGCAGGCGCCGTTTATAACAGGACTAAATACCTCAAAAGCTAGAACTTTCCCCTTACCCCACAAAAGTTTATTAATTTGCCAAGCGGAGCTGATTGCCACCACTATCTGAGTAAATTTAATATAACGTCAAACAGTAAAACAAATACATAAAACTAACATTTAAATGTTAGCTATTTTATTATTATAAATAAACATTCAATGTTATTTGGTTGTACTGACTAACGTTTTAAGCTACTCGTAAATAAACAATTGCAAACTGTATTAATGTATAAACTGTTTAAACTGTTACCGATATTTGAAAGCAAATATTAGAATAAAACAATGTAGTGATGAGTTTATTTTTGTACGTAGGCCTTTTTCAGGCGCTTTGAAACGTTAATATTAAGGCCTCCAGTTGTGCGGCTCCAAAATGTATTTATCATGGATATAAACTACCAAAAAGATAACTTCAAAATCAATTATATAAGTAATAAAATTTGAATTGTAGCTACTATCGTTACCATGCAAGTGACGTGACCTTGATAAATATAAAAAAAGCTTACCCTAATGAATAAATGCGGACGACATCACATACATTGTTCTGAACCCAAAGTAAGTTGCTAAAGCACTTGTGTTATGGAATTCAGATACAACGAAGGTACCACAAACACCCAGACCCGAGACAATGTAGAAATGTGAATTTTTACATTGACCCGACCGGGGATCGAACCCGGAACCTCAGAGCTAGCGACACCTTGATACCGGTGCGTACGCCACTCGACCACGGAGGTCGTCAAATATACTTACAAAAACGTTAAAAAGGAAACGAATCTCTAAGTAAATATGTAAATTAAGATACAAACCTCATTTCATCTCGAGTAAGATTACCAAAATAAACGAACCGAAACCACGGCATGTATGAACCTTATTAAGTGAACATACGTAGAAATGTAACAGACATTATAAATGTGTCTGGTTTAGATGCCACCTACGCTCACTTCCTGCTATGTATTAAAGTCAAAGATAACAGAGTTTAGAAAGTTCTCTCTTTAGGACTGGTCCTTCGGTACTCACTATGAAGGACTATTGAATGAGGAAGTTTTAACTTTACATGAATGAGGTTAGATAGTTAAATAGAAACTAAAGAGGATTGTCAATAATAATAAATCATGATTTTGTAAAAGCCATTTATTTGTATTTTTTATAAGTAAACAAACAAAAACAAATATGACCCAAAATATAAAAATCAAATACCTCGCTTCACCAGTTTACCAAACACAAAAAAAAAGACAAAGCTTTAAAAACCCCAATCAACAAAATTCACATCACCGCAAAAATCCGAACAAAACAGCAAAAAGATTCAAAGGACCAGATTTTGGTCCTACCGTATCTAGTAGTTTAAGCAGTCAACGGAGCGAGTAATAGGAGCAACACGTTCCTCGTACCTACCAATTTGTTCCGGCACCTGTGCCTGCTTATCCCATACATGTCGGGCATAATCTTAAGATTAAACTCTTTGATATGTGTAAACAAAGTCTCGCGACTGCTAACGCTTGCCTTCAACTTGTTTTGTTTCGAATTTGACTTGGTGAGTTTTAACATTGTTTGGATTTCGATTACTGTGTAAGTTTGTATTAATTGCTTTCTATTCAATGACTTTGTCAAATAAAATTATCGTGTTAACTAAATCTTTATGTGATCTTTATGTAATCTCTATGTTGTCATAAAATTTTCTGTAAAATAACTGCTTTACCAATCGTTTTAATTTAATGCCTACAAACAATTTAAAAAATATCAATTTTACTTAACTTTTAAAAATAGACATCATCCCGTTTCGCTCACCCTTCACCGCTAGTTTAGTGCCCTAACTGTGGAGCAACATCACTAAAATTCCACAGTACATCTAACACTATTTTGAATAAATTTACTATCTAAAAAAATATAGTCTAGCTACGTATAATGAAAATGTTACCTTTATCAAAGTCTCTAGACTGTGGCTTTTTCAGCAGTACAGGCTCGTGGTCCTCTCTCCTCCACGTGATCTTCGGAGGCGGGTGCCCTGTGGCCTTGCACGTCAGCGTCGCGTTCTCCAACTCTTGCACTGACACGTCTCCTGACGTCTCATCACTCATGATATCGGGTGGCACTGTGAACAAACATCGGCATTATAAATCTAGTGCCTTCATTTGCTTCTATAATAGATTTGAAGAAGATGAGCTCATGGTTAAACTACAACAGCACAAGTTGAGTTGGTTAAGCTGCACTTGATAGCATCGGTCCGTGTATGGGTGACCATCTATGCCATTACGAGTTCCTCCGTATTACGCAAGGCACTGTAAGTTGTGGGTTCCAACTGTTATTTACACATCTATGGCAGGGTTAAGGGGTAGTCAGAAGCTAGATAATCTTACAACAGCTCTGACATAGCGGGTATCGTGGGTATCGTGTTTCTCAGGTACCTGGGTTGAGGAGTTTAAATAGGCAGTTGCTTCTTGTAAAACACTAGTATATAGGTGTATCTGGTTAAACTGGAAGACGACCCCAACATAGTTGGAAAAGGCTTAATAAGGCTTACTAAAACTGACTTAATGACTAACAAAACAGCTGACTAACAAAGATACTCCAAACCTAGATCGATATAAAATCAAAGTAAAATGTTAACATAAGCCAAACGCAGACTGAGACATGAAAAATGTAAAACATAACCTAAAAACAAAACCCGGACGATAAATATGAACACACGACTCACCGCAAGGGGCTGCCAATTTTTAACGTGAAAAACTTTTTGTACTAACTCAAGAGGGGAGAAAAAGGTACCGGAGGGGGCGGGGAGGGGTTCAAAAAGGTAAATTTTCACAATATTGTTGTAATTTATCGTACCGAGAATTTTGTAGAAAACTTTTTGGTACTCTAAAACGTTTTCGTTCGACGCCAACGATTTGCATTCAACAGAGATTTGGATTCTGTTAAATTTTGCTTTATTTGTATTTCTCGAATCTTTGTTAATGTCGTAAATTCGTTTGCTAGCGTTTGCTTTTGTTTTGAATGAGTGTACGGTTCTTGTTTGCTTGTACTTTGCAAGTTTATGACTATAAGTCGTTGTTTGTCAGCAGTACAATTAACCATATTCTGGGGTTGAAATTTAAATATGTGATTTACATTTACATATTTGCATAATGGTTGTTTACAATTTAGTCATGCGCTTGGATAATTTTATGTAGAGAAATTGTGGTAAGATAGCTTTTAGGGTTTGTTATCTAAAACAGATATATATAGATCTAGCTGTTGCCCGCGACTTCGTTCCCGTGGGTAGAAGATATAAGTTATGATTTAGGTATACCTTCCATCGTATCTTAGCTCCTATTAGTAGCAGCGTGGTGGTCTATTCAACACAAAAAGATTTTTTCAATTTGGGCCAGTATTTACTGAAATTAGCGCGTTCAAACAAACAAACAAACTCTTCAGCTTTATATATTACTATAGATTATATATTAATATAGATAAATTCCATTATTAAATAATTTTGTATTATTTAACTGAAAAGTAAATATAAGATATCATAATTTAACAGATCTAAGACTTTTTTTATATCTAACTTCAATGTTTATCATCTTTTAAACAATATTATTTTTAGAACCAAAATATACAGCCGATACAACGTTCTGAACCAAACTTGGTTAAAATGCAAACAAATCATGAACCTCCTTTTCCAAGTCGGTCAAAAATAATCAAACACCACAAATAAGTACATCCACACTGATTTTCAGTATTAAAGCAGTGTTAAGCAACTTCTATCCAAGTTAAACTGTCTAAAAAAGTAGGCGACAGTCTACAACAAAAATAGACAAGAAAAGTTTCGTAAAAACAAAACCTTTATGCGGCAGGCAGACAAGACTGCAGTCAAATCGTGACTGGGTTGTGATTGCGTGCATCCTGATGTAAACTGTGTCACACCCAAACTGTGGCAACGATACTGCATAGTACCGTCCTACTGGTTTTTAGGGTACCGTAACTAAAAGGTAAAATAGAACCTTAGTTATTACTGAGGCAAGGTTGTCTATTCATCTGTCACAAGTTGTATCTCATTATCTGTGATGAGGTGGACAGTTGTTTTTTTAACAGATGGCTGATTTCTATTGCGGTAAAATACGTAAATAAAGTTGAGCAGCGTTGGTTACGGTTATATGTTTGATAGGTGACGAATTTCTTTTTGTACAGTACCTTCAGTGCAGCAAGTCTGATTCGCACTTGACTGGTTTTTGTTGTGAGTTTTGCCAAAAAAGCAAATCGACGTTGTAAATGACTTCACAGAGAAGGAACTCGAAATAGAATTTTTATCAAAGAAAACTTCTTGGAAAAGATTAGGACAGATTTATCTTGTAATATATAATTTAAAGCTTCGTTAAAAGCTTTAGTTAATGGCTAAATATAGTTTAAAAGTATCTTATAATGACGTTAAATTTAGAACTTATAATAATATTCCACAGCTTTCACACAACGCCATCTAGTTTCAAACTGAGCAAAGCTTGCATTATACATCTAGACAATTGATAAACATACTTCTACATTTCTAAACACATACATATCATAGAACTCGTAAGAGATCATAATAATGCAGACGAAATTATTAATAGCACTAACCGTGTCCAAATAAAAGTCGTATTCATAAAAATGCGAGAGTAAAACGATGTTTTCATTGAGATATCTCACCCTCAAGTACAAAAGAAACCTCTAAAGTGCTTGAAAAACAAATAGACGACTATCTAGAGTTCATATTTAACTCACACCAACACGACTGTACCGCCGGGGAAACTTAAAAATGTTTTACTTAAAATTAAAACGTTAAATTTAAATCAGCACACCTACCACTAAATCTCAAAGCAGTTACGTAACAGTTGCGGAAAAGAGATAGATCCCTTCATGGTGTATAGCTCTGTCCCTTTTCCACAGCTGTAGTAGTGTTAGTTAAAGATTAAGTGGTAGAGGGCTAGTGTTACTCCCGATGCATTTATCAAAGGCCTGTCTGCTTTAACTTTTTTGATGTATAACGTTAATTAGTAACTGGCATATAAATTACTAAAACGTGCAGGTGTCAAGATATAGTCACGCTAGCTTGAATCAGGTCACATTGATTAATGAGGAATATATTGGTAGGAATTTCTTATCCTTTTGCATGCAAACTCGTTAAGACTAACGAGTGTGTTGTATTTTAATTGAAGTTGAGGTTAAGCGTGTTAATAATGAAGAGCCAAGTGACATTTCTAACATTAGAATGTATGTAGATACTAAGTCACAGTCACATGACTTATCGAAAGCTTGTATGACGTCATTTCGATATATTTGAGTGTTTTTATGGACTGGAACGAAATCAAAATGTCACACGTCTTGGCTTGGTGAGCTGTCGCGAATTGTCAACGTAAATAACTGATGCTGTTTTAATGTTAAAAGGCGAAAATTAAGGCATTAGGAACGTGATAACATTCGGGGGATAGCAACAAGTTTTGTGTATTAAAAGGACACACTACATGAATGTTATACCATTTCATAACGAGATTATTACACAAATAAAAGAACATTTAATCAACTTAATATGTTTTCAGCAGTATTCCAATAATATCTCAAAATAAAGTAAAACATCAATATTTGAACACGTGACAACGTTTTAAAAAAAACATCCATATTTATACTGTCTGGCCTGTTGGTCTAATGGTTAGTGACCCTGACTGCTATACCGGAGGTCGTGGGCTCGATATCCACCAAGGACAATTTTTGCGTGTTTAGCACGATTTTTGTCTGTGTCTGGGTGTTATTTTTGTTGAAGTATGTATGTATGCATTTAAAAAGTTAATAAGATTGTTTATTACCCGACTACTACTCATAATACAATCTTCCCTTAGTTTGACACTAGATGGCGTTGTATAAATGTTATATAATTGAATTTAAGTATGAGACTACCATAAAAAAATAAAAAATGGTTGCCTGTAAAGTCGGTTTTACGGGCGAAGATTTTACGTGACAACGTCTTTTTCTCAGTAGAATATTTATTGATATGAATATAATTAAATTGCACAATAGGAACAAGGAATTGAATGAAAATAAGAATTGCACAAATTTTAACTATAGAAATATATTTTGTTTACTAAAACATTGTACATGTAAGCGCCGATTCAATGCGCCTAATTCTCTAGTGCTGCGCGCGCGGCAGACCGATCATAGTTGAGTGGGAGAGAGACGCAAGGCATTCGGCGGGCCTCTCTCTCGTTCGGTGACTCATCGTAACGTTACCGGGCGTTACACTTTTTCATAAGTGACTCCCAGCCGCAGCCTAATTTAAGACGTTGTCACGTCAAAATGTTAGGATCTGTCTGTGTTTATTTGTAAACGGTAACAAAAAGTGAAATCAAAACACTTTTCTAAATACCGACTGCATACTTCTCCATTATTTACGATCTTGATATATAAAGAACGAATCGATCACGCGAACGTTGCGACCGTTCGATACGCGAGCAGCTTGACGCGCAGCACTATATTTAAACTGCCATAAATATTAAAACGGCTGCAACCTGCACGAGAACGATTATGCAGTTTATTTTACACCTTCTCGTATTTGTTGAAGGTTTATATCTGGCATTTCGGGATGTTAATTAGTAGTTTTTTTGTCATCCTATACCCTATCATATTATTATATTATCGATACAACAAACAGTAAGACCACCACGGCATACGTTTATTTTTTTATCACTTTGTATTGATCAGTAATAAAAAATCTGCTGCTATCTAAAACTCAATATTGAGGCACTTTTCGATAAGCTGGTAGGCTGAAATTTTCAGGATACCTTCCAACTTGATGGTACAATTTTCAACCATCAAAACACCTAGACCGATTTTGATAAAATTTGAATAAGTATCAATAAAAAACGTGTGTTTTTAGATTTTTTTATATTAAACAACAAGCTTTTATTATGTTAAAATCACAAAAGAGCCAGAAACATAAAACTTACTGCATATAGAACTAAGTAAAAAAACACATCGCGTTTTCACAACGGATCCCCGATACTTATCAGCTATGCAGCTAGGCAAGTTTTAATATATTAAGAAAACAATTACGTATTAAGAAATTTCACAGACATTTAAGTCAGATGCACCAATAAAACCAGGCATAATTCAATACTATAACACCACCACACATGTATTTTTAAAGATCAAATTTTTACATAAGCCTATGCAACATTTTATAACACATAAATCCGTGTTAAACGTTCGATCTACATTGACAATGTCAGAATATTTAAGCGAATACGACCGCCTATCAAAAATAGAGCCGATCAGAGTTTGATCAATGGTCTATGCCCAAAACTTTTTTGTTTATGGGTGACAGCTTAGTTACATATTAGTATGCACATACAAAAAAGTTGAGGATATGTAACTAATCTTTAAAGGGTCGTTTGTGTTTGCTTTATCTCTTTTTGCAAGTCTTCGTCCCTCTTCCAAAAAAACATTGATTGTTAAATATCATTCTTCAAGTCAGGAAAAAGGTGAATCAGTCAATATACAAGTTAGGCCTGAACCGTTTTAACAGCTACAAGCATCTGATGAAATATCCTCTAGGTACCTAGGTATTGTCTACAAAATAATTAGGGTCCGTATCCAAAGAATGAAAACAAAAACCTATTATTGAGGCATTCTCATTTGTCTGTCACTAGGCCGATAAAAATATCAAAGTTCATACAACGGTTTGTGCAGTTAAAACTCGTTCGGGTACTATGTCAGTTCTTTTTTCTGTGCCTTATTTGTACAGACCCAAGTCAGACGTGCTCTACTTGAACTATTCGTTTTTCAATTGTTTCCATTTCCATATCATTATTAATATTAAGTGTATCATGGGAGGTTCAAAAATAACAATTTCATATCCACCCAAGTTCTAAAGAGAGTAATGTAACATAATCTGAGTGTCCAAACGTGGGCTGATACCCGCTTCCCAATTCTAGAGAGTGTTTTGTCAAATATCAAAGAGGTTGGAAATAAAACGAGTATTTATACAAAGGAAATAGGTATTGTAAAGATTTTCCAGTTATACCGTGTTTAGAAATAATTGTTTTGTTGATAAATGTTTGAAATCAAAAATAGGATAAGGGGTCAACCACGCCCACTTAAACGGAAAAACTGGTCAAGTTGGAGTCGGACTTACGACACTGGGGTTCCGAATAAAGTGAAGAGAAAATAAAATAGGCAAGCTATAAAATTGATGATTACTATCTTAAGTATTTGTTAGTATAACGGCAACAGAAATAAATATGTAGTTTATGAAAATTTCACTTGTCTAACGATTGCGGTTCATGAAATACAGGCTGCTAAAATTCTGGTGGACAGACGGGGAATATACGGTACCTCAATATTAGTTCATCGTTTAAGCAATGTCAAGCATGATTTGGTACGGTTTCTTTGTATCTTATTTGTATGAAACCCTTACTTTGCTTGTTCGACTTGCACTCAACCGGATTTTCTGACCCGAGTTGTTTCTTTAACATGAAGGTTTTATAATAAAACTGTATAGCACAATTAACAAATACTTCTTGTACGAGGTAACAAGTACCTCACACTCAACAAACATGTCGTTCACTTTTCCCTCCATTTTTTGTAGCTGCAATAACGGATCGATCAATCATTAAGGATTTAGTATGGAGACCGGAATTAAACCTCCATTGACAGTCGACGGGACAAGCTAGCCTTTTCCAGTAATATATTTATGTAACGAATATCAACTATTTTTGGTTTGTGTGAATTTTTGTAGGATAAACTTTTTGGTAGGTGGTATGAAGACAGATTGGTTGACGTTTACAATGATTGCTTTTTTTTAATAGTATATTTTTTTATAGTCTTAGTCTCAGTTCAGATACTTCTCCACTGACAAAGGGTGATGAAAAACATCATGAAGATGTCTAGATTCCAAATGGTAGATATGTGAAATCACCAAACCACAATAAGTTAGAAAGGAGGTCAATGTTCAAAACTTCTCTGAATTATCTTAACATTTCTATCGCGACTTCGAAGTAGGTTCACGTTTAAGATACTTTTCGAATGTGATACACAGTAATAAATTAAAACCATCACGAAATTTCGTTCCAACTTCAAAAAAGCTCCGAAAAATTAACTCAAACACAAAAATGCACGTAGCTGGCAGTCACCACAAAACTAGGGGCATTACGAATAAAAAAGAGGCAAAAACTAATCGAACTCGAAGTGGCCTCAGTATGGAACAAGTTCGAAATTGGAAATGCTGGCGACTTTCCTTTTGAGTCATGCAAAACGGAGGTGCGAATAAAAGTAAATTGCTAAACTTTAAATATAACGGCGCCCACTAGTGCTGCGAAAACGTTGGCGGCTCAAATTTATCGATGGCCATGATTGTATTTATGAAATTCAAAATATTTAATTACTAGCTGTTGCCAGCGACTTCGTCCGCGTGGTTAGAAGATATAAGTAAGGAAATTTAGATGAATAATTTTTCCTGTTTTTTCCACATTTTCCAGTGTATCTTCGCTCCTATTAGTCGCAGCGTGATGGTACGTAGCCTAAAACCCTCCTCGATAAATGATTTATTCAACACACAAGAAAAGAAACAAAGATTTTTTCTATTTTAAGCAGTAGTTCCTGAGATTAGCGCGTTCAAACAAACAAACTCCTCAGCTTTATATATTAGTAGTATAGATATAGATAAATTCCATTATTAAATAACTTTATGTAATTCAACTGTTATCGATAAAAGTATTGTATTAGGTTAAATGAAATGAAATGAATTTTGTTCATTTGTTTTACATGTATAAACGTTTCGGAGAAATTTGTGTTTTCATTATGATCAAAAAGAGTTATTAATTTAAACTAATGTTGTCGTTGACGGCTAATCATTAGCGTATGTTTTTAATACGATGTGTGTTTTTGAATGGTATGATTTTAATAAGTTTTCACAAATCTACATTTTAATTTACTATGATTACAGCAAAGATCTAAATAATAACTTTAAGTGGTTCTATTGCTATTTTCGTCTACCTTAATTTGTGTTTACAATAATATTATATTTTATTTAAATTTAAACACTACGCCTTAGACACATTTGAAGCGAGGAACACCGCAAGTAATTGAAGGTTGTCTTCATGAATATTTCTGTAAACAAAACTTTGTTTTAATTTCTATTCTGCTAGTGTACTACAAATACTATTATTTTTTCCACTAGGCTACATCGTTCGCGTGGTTATGAAAGTATAATTTCGATATTATTCAATATTATAAATAAGTCTACAGTACACACATCTTCTCAGCATTATTGTTACACGCTCCATAATATTACTGCTCAGCTAAAATTTATTATACCGTGATGGTTTTAATTGTTCAATAAATGGACTATCACATATTGAAATAATTTCAAATCGAATCAATAGTTCCTGAGATTAACACGTGCAAACAAACAAACTCTTCTACCTAATAACATTAATAACAGATTATAATCGATATTTTTTCAATTAAAGCCTCTATAATATAACGCACATCACTATTCCAGCACACCTACTTACTCAAATTCACATATGACATATAATTTAAGAAAAAAAGTCACATCTCAACAAACATCATCAGAAAACTGAATCCTCTGAATAGCTTTCTAAAGAAAGATTTCGAACGATCCCATACCCATTGAGTGGGCACAAATTGGGTGTAAAATTGGGACATATCTTACCTTAAAGAAACTGAACAACACCACTAAACATTTCACAAACTCTTTATCTAATTCGAATGGAGTTTAACGTGGATCACACGAAGAAAACATTCTAACATACTAGAAGTGTAAGATTTTCATCGTTTAAGGCAGGTAACACACCGGCTCTCATGGAAAGGGCAAAAGCTTTAGTGTTTTTTTATAATTTGCTCATTATGCTATTGAAGTGACAAGTCAACGTGGGTAGGTTTTTGACTCACGTTAAAATAGAAACGTGCACGTATTTTAGCGATGTCGCTGACATATACGAACCTATATTTATTTATTTTGGGTTTCCTTCCTGCCCGGTTGCCGGTAGCTGCTATATCAATTAATGATAAAACAAAGATTTGACTTAAGTAACAGTTTTTGCGGCCACAAATTTGATCGCTGACCAATTTTTTATTACAGATATTTTTTTCTTTAACTTATTTTCTCAAAACCCACAGTATCGCAAGTACAACCCCACACATTAACGATTGGTGCGAAGAAAACCGCCTCATGTTGATGCTATCTTTTTTAATTAAACTACTATTACAAAAATTAACAAGAAAAGCTGCTATACTATATACCAGAGCAGCAAGTAGCCAGAGAAAAAAAATAAAAATACACACACAATTCCAATAACTACAACTGCACTACACTCTACTAGTCTGGTGTGAAACCAGCCTAACAGTTCGATTTTCATCGCATAAGAGTTCAGAACGAAAGCAATCTGAAAGTTTTCACACTATTATGTTTCTATATATCACAGTTACGTCTGTCTCCCCACTTGAGACCCGCAGATAGAGTTCACTACAAACTTTATTTATACCCGAGTTCCAAGGAAATGTTTAATGTTGAATTTTTATTCTATCCTTTTGCGAGTTGTGTGTCGTTATACTTAAGAATTTTTCATTGTAAATGCAATATGTATTGCTTGTTTGGTACAGCATTCACGATATTACGTAGCTTTTCTGTTTTCTTTCATGTTGGGGAGTATTTACTTTTATGAAGGTAAATGTTCGCTTTATGTGTGTTTATTTACTTTAGTTAACGTAGAATTTGTTTTTTTTAGCTGGTTATTTAAGGAGTTTGTTGTTTTCGTAAAATTTATGCCAAAACCACTGAATGTGAACACTCGACGTGTTGTGGGTTCGATCCCTGCATAGAACAAGCATTTATGTGAGACAAGAATTAAATTCCTCAACGAGAGAGTCATTTTAAAAGAAAAAATTTCCACAGAGCAAGGGACTTATCAGATTTGCAATGGAATTTAAAGCTATTCTAGTAGGTTTTTTATACTATTGAATAAAAATCACACTGTCGTTGGATAAAAAAACTATTTTACGGATACAGTGCTATAAAAATATAAATACGAGTGCATTTGATTCTTAAAAAAATATAAGGTGCTTAAAATTGACTATGGATTTTAGTAAACTTTTCAAATTTATCAAAAGCTCAAAGTCTTGAATTAAATTGCACCAATACCTGTAAACACATGGATCTAAAACAATTGTAAAATATTTCAATATTGTTGTCTCCATCCATTTTGTATTTCCTTTGACTCGGCATCGCGACGTTTTGAGTTCAAATATTGCGTTCGTGAAAGTTTTAACAAGTTTCAAACTTATTCATTGCCTTCAATATATTTCTTGAGGTTTATAGAAAAATATATCTCAATATTTACATTTTAACTTTCAATGTTTCTTGGAATATGGGTATTCTAGGTACGATATTGACCATATGAATTCGTTTTGATTGTAGTTTTGTAGAATTTTATTTCGCGATTGTTTACATTGGTATTTTAATCAAAAATAATTGAATCTTTAATTTGAATAAGGTCTCTTGATTTACTTGTAAACTTGAACGTACAAACATTAGTGTGTATTTAGACCAGAATTTAATATGTTGAATAGCAACTTTAACTGAATATTACACATGTAATGGAATGCAACCAGAGTAAGTTACACGGCGTACTTGAAATTAAAAACATTTTGATTGTTTTGGAAGTAATTCTGAAAAATGGAACGACAATGGTACTTAGACAATAACCACACAGTAACCCATTCCGCAACTCATCATCAACAATTATTAAAACTTATTTTCTTCGTTACCTTAATGTAGAAATTGGCACGAGAAATGGGAGGTCTATGCCCAGCAGTGGGAGGATAAAGGCTGTGGATGATGATGTATGATGACCTTAATTTATCAGTTCGTTATTATTCCACAACAGCCAACACCCGAAAGCATAATCAAATTACTTTATACAAATAAAAATAACCCCTCCCGTACCTCAATTTACCTCCGATATTTTTTCAAGAGTCAACCATTTACCATTCGTTACCGCGCCTTGTCGGCCCAAGTGACACCGAGCTCCAATAAAGTTTGGAACAAGAACGAAATTGAAAAAGAAATCCCGGCTAGCCATGCAAATATTGAGGAACACAAAATTGCTAAACTCTGCTACTTGGGAATTCAGACATAAATTAGAGAAACTTGCGTTATGAAATGTGATTTTAATAAGGTGTTTGTAAAGCAAATAATTTAGTGGTTTACGTTTAGAAATTTTGATTTTTATGGCTTATTCATTTTAACGCTATTTGTTCGTACGCGCGGTTATGAAGATAAAATCATTAATACGAGTAGTAACTTAATGCCATAATATTAAACTTTATTGCAATAACTTTGAAAATGGATATATTTTCATACTGACTTGATATATTTTCATACTGACTTTGCAACGTCGTTTTACACTCTTAGGGGGAACTTTGCTGTACCCGACAGGGTCCATAATTGTTTCTAAATTTTAATCTTTACCACCTGTAATTGTATTTGAAAAAAAAACACTTTTTACTGTATTTTATATTTGCTATGTCAGTCACCAGTCACCTTCCCCTTCTATATATATTAAAATACATCCTGTATAAATGAACATTTTTATTCTGTATAGCAGGTTGCATGAATCAGTACGGTAATTTTATTATTATAATTAAGATATTTTAATAACATTGCATGTCACAAAGCTTGTTATAATATCGTTGCTTAACTGTGCCGCTATTCAGTTTAATACCTGATTGGAAAATGGGATCACGGCTTTATAAATAGTATTATTTACATTCTAATGGCATGTGAATGTGAAGGACTTAAAAAAAATGAACGAATCTCGCGCTTATCACTAAGGAAATCCATCATTATGTAGCGAAGACTTTCACAAACATTTAATTCATAAAGAAATGAGACTTAGAACAAGCATTTGAGGATTACACAAATACTTGCACTATGCGGGGATCGAACCCGGGACATGTCGCGCACAGTGTTTTTGCGCATCATACCACTCAGCAGTCCAAAAGTCCAAAACTTTATTTCATTGAAATATTTTGTGAATGAAGTTAGATAGAAAATCTTTATTAAACGTTTTTAAACTTTGATGATAAATAAATTATGTATGTTATAGCGTATCAACGTAATCTCTAATATAAACTTTTAAATGTGTGATTTTCATTATTTTAACTGATTGACACATGACTACAAATTAGACAGTCCAAAAAATTTTGACGAGTTTACCAGCTCGGAGAATTCTATTTAGTTAACAGGCCTATGGGCTAACATCACGTCTTCAAGTAATCTTTTTGGGGAGAAGAAGAAAGATGCCGCCCCACAGCCATAATTACATTACTTTAGAACCTGGTGGTAGACCCTCTGAACACAATAAACAAATGAAAGTAGGTTTTCTATTTATATACCAGCTATGGGTAACTGGAGACAATATTTCCCACATGTCACCACACCCATTTTATACGAATCCAGTTTCTGGGACGTCCACCAGGTTGATCGATCGATGAAAGCTCGAAGCACACAGGTCGAGTCCGATTTCCGGACTCTATTATAATTTTAATGCGCCTATATGTTGACCTACGTCATGTCTTCAAAAAGGTCGGATGTAATATTTTTTGGTTTTGTATGGAGCTACGGGTAGTCGTAAATTGGACTGAATACAGAATGTGTGTTTTTCTCTGTGGCCAATGGTTCGTGTGTGTTATGATGGCTGAAGGTAAATAAGGGGTATATTATGTGTGTAATTTGTATAAATATTACTTTTGCTAAATTGTAACTTTGATTATACAAAATAAGCTTTTTAGGGGGTTTTTAAAATGAAATAAGGTGTAATTCTGTCAAAAAGAAAGAAAGAAAGATCGGTAATTTTGTAGTATATTTCGTACCAGCATTGTCATAACACTATACAAACATCGAAAACAGCCGAACACAACTACGACAATCGAATTTAGCTCACCCAAAAAAAACCAAACCCAAATCCCACCCTGTACAACCGCATACACAATTCAAGAAGCCACACCTATCACTTAAACTGAGTGACCCATATCTTGAAGACGTTCCTAATCTATTCGTAGGCGGATTAAGTAGGCTTAGTCACGGCCCCCTATAGGGGCTGTGTACTGGATAAGCTGGCTATCTGTCACTTTGGATAGATAAAAAGACGTTTAAGTTGTTAACCTCGCTCTAATTGGTTGATCTATAGTGGAATTAGGAAGCGATTTAGGTAGCTCGGGTTAAAGGAATTGTGGTTGTTTCTTTGGTATTTTTGTTGATGAAAATTTTGGGTTTGATGCTAAAGTCTTAGCATTTAGTTTTAGATACCTCTTTTTGGGTTTGATAAAGTACTAGAACGAAAGTGGGCTCTCAAATGAAGAGAAAATTTCGTCGAAAGTAATAATTTCTTTTGCGCTTGCGCTTTTATTTCATTGATACCTGAATAGAGAAAATGAAAAGGAAGAGATCAAAAAATATTTCATGTTCCATATTTGGTCTATCCTCACCGTAAACATCGATGCATCCAATCTGCCACTTCATGCTGGGCTGCGTGTTGATCTGGCACATGTAGCAGCCGCGGTCCTCTGCCCTCAGGGGACGGATCCTCAGCTGCCACGTCCTGGGAGCATCCATGTGGACTGAGTACCTCGCGCCAAGCACCGCTCGCTCGTGCATAGTTAGCACCGTCTGGTCTTCTGCTCTTAGCCAGCCTACCTGGAGAAAAGAAGGGTTGTGAGATTTTGGAACAAATTTTGAAGAATGGGAGCTTTTATGTATCTTTGGGATATTTTGGGTAAGATAGAGAACGTGAATGAGTGGGTGTCAATGACATTTTACATTATAGGTTTACCTAGTGCGTCAAATAATCAATAGACATTTGTTTTAAGCCCCAGTCTTAGCAGTTCCCTGTAAAAGAGAAAGCTTTTTTGGAAATGATTAAAAACTAACAATAATCTGAATTTAAAAATAACATCGCCCTCATTATATACTTAAAATCAGTGTAAACTGGTGTTATATAATTATAAGTCTTCCAAAAATACAACATACCTTAAAAGTTTATTAAAATGTAGGTACAAATAAATGAACCAGCCTGTAAATATGTTTTCTCTACAAAAAACTATTAAAAAGAACAAAACAACCCCTTTTATTATTAGAAATAAAACACTGATAGCAACCAATAAATTTAATTTTGCTGTGCAATAAAGACGTTAAGAGAACAAGAAGAAATACAGTACTATCCTTTAAAGTGTAATAAAATTCTTTGTGTTCCTAGACAGAACTACAGGTGGTCTGTTAATTATTTAACTGTATCTTATAAAATTTTAAAACAAAGAGAAAATAAAATGCAACTTCTAACATTAACTGTAGAATGTTGGGGTAGGTTGTCAAAATAGATTTGAATAATTACGTATTTTAATTATTTAAGCGGAGACTTATGATGCAAGAATTATTTTTGGTTATTCATTATAGACGATTATTACCCATAAATCTATTTTACATAATAACAATCAAACATAACAGATAAAAGCGATCTAACCGTTTGACAGAAAACCTACGTTTTCAAGTTAAAATCTGTAGGAACTTTCAGTGTTTGACAATTAACTAGCAAGTACAGTATTCAAATAAAACCATAAAGGAATGCAATGAAGGTCCAATCTCTCAAAAAACAAAAGACAGTGAACTAGGACGGGCAGCGGACTGGTCCGCAATCCGCTCAAAATTCGATATAACTGATGACTCGTTTCTAGGTCAAAGACCCAGTTAAGTCGTCGACCCTTTAGATCCCTCTGTTTAGCCCTTATCTTTCATTCCGATACTTTTCTGGCCCTTCAAAAATCTTCTAAGGGATCAGTGATGTTATCGTAAATATTGTAGTTCAGGATTTGGGCCGGTTTCCTGATTGATGCGTTAGCATTTTGATAGTTTAGAACTAGTTTCTTTAACCATATAAGTTTTTGAACTCAGTATAGATTATCTCAACAAAAGAAAAATAATTTTAAAACTGGTAAAATGCGAGATGGACTCGCGACACAGAGGGTTCCGAAATAATAGTCAAAAGAAAATCAAATATGGTACCTATCAAATCTATGACCGTATAGTGCGTTGCTTAATTCGATTTTGATTCTTATTTCTTGTCATAGCGGCAACAGAAATACATGATCTGCGAAAGTTTTCAACAGTCTATCGCAAACGGTAATTGTTATACAGATACTAGTCAGACGCACTGACTGACACCGAAGTTTCAGAAGTAGGTAATAAAGACATCCATTTTCCATTTTCTTCCTTTAGCTACGAAACTCTCAAAACCAGTCTGCCAGGCTCAATGTGTTATGTGTGAACTGTAATGTTTAGTTATAGAAAATACTTTTAAATATTTTGTTTGCACCCAATACAGCCTCCTTAACATGTAGCAGTTGTGGAAAAGAGACCCCACGCTACATCTTATATAGTGCCATCTCGCTTCTGCAACCGTGATGGTAGTACGCGCTACAGCCTTTACATATAAACAAAACTATTTTCATTTCATAATTATTCCTTCACACTGAAAGCATCACATAATATTTTAATGAAAAGTATAACCAAAATTGTAATTAATGTTTTCACGTAATAATTTCGCTTTAGATTAGTGTAAATTATAGCTTTATCAGTGCTTCATTATGCCATACATACGCCAGGATTATTACTGACTATCTTGATGCATATTAAATTCGAAAATATTACCGGACGTATATTAATTTTACGTAATTATTTTGTCACGTTGTTTTGGTAGAGTCAGCAATACAGGACCTAGTAGCCTTTAAAGAGTGATCCATTAATGCTTGTCCTGAGTCTGGGAATGTTTGTGCATGTGACTTGAATGTTTGTGAAACTCCCCGCGACATAAAGATTAATACACCGTGATTTTTTAGTCGTCTTACAAAAGCAGCCCAGTTCATGTATCAGATGACTAGAACACGTTCATGATAAAAATTGCAATTTTTATTCAATGTTATGATGCAATTCGTAGTTTTTTAGAAACACAACTCGGTTGAGAGCACGGTCTGAGCCTTGTAACAATGGTGAGGGGCGCGGGCGGCGGCGTTCTTATCATTTTTAAGAGTATATTTCAGATTTCTCTTTAATTTTTCTTCGTACTTATTATCTTAGTTGATGATAAAAAAATAATAATCGCGCCTAGGGGTATTTTACGTCGGATACATGAACTGGGCTACTTTTGTAAGACGACTAAAAAATCACCGAGTATATTTAAAGCGGGAGTCGTGTAAAAAAAAGAAAAGTAATATTATTGCATTCGTAGAAGTGAATTCCCTTTTTGTATGGTTTATGAACAAACTGTTGAGTTTAAAACGCCTGTATTCCGAGCCGAGTGGTCGAAGTCAATTCGCCAAACCTACTGTGCGCGGCGTGTCGCGGGTTCGATCCTCGCGTAGGACAAGCGTTTGCGTGATCCACGAGACTGGGTTTGTGTTTGGCTTGTTTGTTGCACTGTTTCTTGTCTCACAGCTAAAGCACTGAAGCGGTGAAGGGTGGGCGAAACTGGGTGCTGTCCAATGTAATCTGACCTTCAAAAAGTGCTACTTAGTAGCGTCATTTGAATAAACGAATTTTGATTTTGAATTTGATTTGATTTTCCTTCAAAAACAAGCTTAAAGAGTGCATATGGCATAGCCCGGTAACTTTCTATCAACTAGTTGGATGGTGCTTGAATTCAAATTCATTGAATTAAATATGTTTTTGATTCGACAACGTCTTATAATTCTATGGAGAACACGGAAAAAATTAAGCGTTACCTCGCTCTGTTCCATTGATATTTTTTTTTCAATACTAAATGCAACCACATTCAACTATCGTGAGTAAACCATCTTACAGGCAACCGTTTTTTCTGGTATCAGGTATTAAAATAGGTTTTACATTATAGTTATATCTTAAACATCAATTTCTGCACGACACAAAAATATAAACTTTCGACTTCTGTTGCTAGCTGTACAAGAATATTTCAAATAGCAAGTATTAATATGAACACAAATTATATAATTAAATTTGGATATTGATAGACGGCATAAATATAATAGTGTCAGACTAGCTATTAAGTCTGGTCACACCCAGGCACGTGTGTGGCTAGACTAGAAAAATAATTGAACAGTCATAACTAATAAATGATTCGTTATAATTGATGGTAATGACAAATTAATAAAATGACATAAAATTGTATGAACTCTTATAACCTACATTTATAGATCGTATAATTATAACTGTATTGAGTAACAACCAGAAAAATCAATATAAATCTATAAAACAGAACAACCTACAGTAAAACGCCTTTATCAGACAGATAACAAAAAAAAATACAAGTCACATTCAGCCACAGCGTATACCAGTATTAAAATTCACCACGTGAAAAGGTGCACCACTATTTTCGTGCATTGTTATGCCAGGCATCGAGCCAGCCAGTATAACAACCCTTAATGAAGGATAATCGGTAATTTTTTACTCCTCTAATTGCCACAGACAAAGGCGGAAAGATTTTGTTTCCAGTGCCCGGTTTCGGTAAGAAGACACGGCCATTTTGGACTTGTTTTTTTTTGTGTTTGAATTCAGAACTTGTTGGAAAATGAAAAAATATGACTGATAGGTGGTTTTATGAAAGGACTAGCTGTTGCCCGCGACTTCGTCCGCGTGGTTAGAAGATATAAGTTATAATTTATACCTGCCTTCTATCTATCTATCTGCCTTCTATCTATCTTGTAGGATTCAGTCAGCATTTGCAATGTAAGCGCAAAAAATGTGTTTTTTACGACCTCACATTAGAAACCTCAAAAATTGTAGCCTATGTGTTATTCTGATGTATAAGCTATATTGTGGTAAAGTTTCATTCAAATCCATTCAGTAGTTTTTACGTGAAAGAGTAACAAACATCCATACATCCATACTTACAAACTTTCGCCTTTATAATAGTAGTAGGATGTTATTTTTCTTTGTTTTATTCTCTAGTCTTGTATGTTGTGTCACATTTCAAGTTTGTTTTTTTCTTATCTCATTTTGCTACGTACCGCACATAACTGTAATCGATCTTCACATCTATTCGAATTTTCGTAATTAAAACTTAAAAAAGCTGACGGATTTGATTGTATTAGTTTAGGCAACATTGACCAAAGTCAGACAATATCGATCATACCATGTTCTACTTTTTACTTGAATAGAATACCTTAGGGAAATCATCTTTTTCATTTGTTTGACGAGTCATGAAACTTGCTTACCTAGGTACCTTGTATACTGGCTGTCTTGTTCCCTCTCGTTCAAATTGCCTATAGCTCTGTCTCTCTCAGACATAGACCTTTCGCAGGATAATATTTCTTAGTAATAACGTAATTTCCTCTTTGCATGAAATTTCCTGACTCATATATTACTGTAACTACTAACTGCGAAATAAACAGGCTATTTACTGGCTCGAGTTGAATGAACAAACTTTTCTGTTGGAGCAACCAATGAACTTACATATAATTTAAGAACTTAAAATATGACTGTGGTAGCTATGGCGAATTTCAAAGCAATTAAAAAAAAAACATAATTAACACCATCATTTTCAGTGTATTGTCGTCAAAAATTGGCCAGCTGAAAAAGCGCCAACCATGGCGTTGGCTAATTGTCGTTAAAATATACTTACATATTATTTGATCAGACATGGGATCCTAAAGAAGAAATTCTTCTAAAAACTCTGCGTGTGGTCCAAAAATAGGGACTGATGGTAATTTCATATGTGAACCAAGCTGGCCCATATCCTTCGTATGTGGGACGAGTTGGCCCCTCGGTTATTAGTCGTATATCAAGCTAAGTGTGGAAGTTTCGAAACATGTTAGCAACTGGCTTACGAGTGGCTTTAAGTGTTGGGCGGTTTCAGAGGTGTTCGAGTTGCTTGTTCGGTGTTCCAGCCCTCGTTATTGGGTCCAAGTTTTGTGTAACGATGTGTAACTAACTATAAGGTAAATAAGCTGGTCAAACTATGCAGACTGTTTAACGAATGTTCAGCTAAGGTAAAGCTATTTTGCAGTTCAAAATTGTTGAGGAAATTACTCTCTGATAATAACAACAAAAATGGAAAAGAAGATCAAACGAATAACTAAAATTGTTAGTCAAATCCCTTAGGTCAGGACCTCAACGAAGGATGGAACAAAAACGAAGAAGAAAAAAACAAAGGTGTTTTTTTTATATTGCAGATATGGAAGCATGACAGTACAGTAGACACAAGTGCAATAATATTACTAGATCCTCTAGAAATGTATTTTCCAATAAGTATTAATACCGGTTGTTATATGCTATCAGCCAATCTAAAGTGGAAGTGGGCTGGTCACGTCGACGCCAGAGGAAGGGCTTCGTCGCTGATCCCGTCTCTGACGTAGTAAGTGGTGTGATGCGTGAAAACGCAAAAGATTCGGAGAACGGCGAAAGGATTTTGCCTAGCAGTGGTATTTAAAACATTTACTTAACAAAAAGAGTGCGTTTAACTGTCACACACAATTTAAGTACCTAAAACTTTACAAAATAAACTATCTATTGACAAAAACAAAACAAAACCGGCTAGTACAGAAACTTTCTACTAGACTTTCGTTACATTGTCGTCCAGTTATCTCCTACTCGCCTAAAGAAGTTTTACTTCAAAGAAATGAAAACGCATAAACTTATTACTTAGCTCACTAATACTACATTCAGTTATGTATATGTATGTATGTATTTAAGCCTACAACCATTGCAGACTAATGATTGTATCGTGTGTTTGAAGCTCAGTAATGGAATCCTGTTACCAACTTTGTAGTTTAATGCACGTAAAATGTTTGTTGGAAACAGAATCAATATCTAGTTAGTATTAGTAATAGTAGTTAGTCATTAGGGAGGAACGTGGTTTGTGGATATAGAATAGGAATTACGAGAATGAGTAACGATTAGGACGTAAACTAAACTCGATACGTGGAAATTGAACTATATTCTACAGGATATGACTGCAATGTTGGTCTAGTGATTCTTGGTCCTGACTGTTACACCAGAGGTCATGGGTTTGTAATTTGTCTACACTTAATATGTTTGTATTTATTTTTATCAGTTGTCTGATAGCCATGATATTAACTTTGCTCAGTATGAGACTAGGTGGCCTTTTCGATGATGGTTTTGTTGTTGCAAGAATTTTTCTAATGTGTATATTTAACCCTTATTTCTACTTGAAAATGATATAAGCAATACACCATCTAAGGGTGGTCATTGGCTAAGAATCGTAAAGAAAAAATATAACTACAATAACTGAGCCTCTTGTTTCGTCACACGATGGAAACTTTAATAGACTGCCTTCTAAAGAAGCCTCCGAATTTCTACCAATTATAATCATCAGAATGTTTCTACACTCCCCTATATCAATAATTCGTTATAACATAAATGGTCACCCATCCACGGACCAACTTTATCAACTTGTTTTCGATCTACTTGTGTAGCTGTAGTTTAGCAAAGAGCTCCTTAAGCTCCGTCTTGTAATACTGATGAAAAAAGTACATTTGACTAGACACACATTAGTACAGATTTTTTTAGGGTTTGAACCTGAAAACCCCGTTCATAGAACCGTAGAACCATAATACCGTAACCTCTACATATCCTATACTTAGGAGTGCTTCTATTTGTATTGTGAACATCATGTCATCGATATGAACACAAGCCGGCCGAGATAAAGAACAATGGCGCTGTCAAGGTTATAGCCCTCTGTGAACAACTATTGTTAGGTTCGAAGAGCATGTCGAGCGTGGTGTCTGTCGAATAGAGTACACTATACGTATATGCATATAATATATCGTACATTTGAAGGCCTATCCCCTCTTGAAGTGATGTTATTGCAGGTAGAGCGACGTCTCCCATTCACAATTGTTAAAATATAATTCTGAGTTTTAGTAGTAATTCTGTATTCTAGTTATCCAAAAACTACATAAAACAAAATAAAAATTAAGAAAGCTCCACGACAAGACATCTTTATCAGAATTGTATAGACTGGGATGCGGTCATTAAAACTCTCACTTGACGATCGGATTTACATATCCCATTTTCTCATCACCAATTTTATCATCAAAGGAAGCTAAAACCTATCTTTATTTAGACATCAATATTCTATTTCATTGGGCTTTAATTTGAATCTCCACACATATACTCAATATTTGCACGAATTCGTTAATTCTGCGCCACTTTCGCCCCCATCAACTTTAAAACGACTCTACCGATTTTTATTACTTCTGCTTATAGAACAACGTTGAGGAAACATGGTTGGTCACCTTAAACGTCGCAACTCAGGATACATAGCCCAACGGTATCGAGTGATTAAACATAAACTAACATGACAATGATTTTAATATGAAAATCCATTACTTGGCAGGGATTCCGGACTGTTTAATGGATTTGTCGCATCGTGACACACCGCCATTAAACTAACGTGTTGTACTCTAAACCACAACTAACTTTAATCATTAACAAATGTTGTTATGGTTATTTATCGAGGTTGTCAATATATAGATTGTTCCAGTATGTGTTTCTTAAGTTGTAATTAATTGACTTTTTCCTAATGTTTTTATTAAATGCTAAAGTAGAAAGAGAGTCAAGCTTTCATCCAATATTTGGAATGCTGATGGTTAAATATCGTAAAAAAAAACTTAATTTGGAAGAATGAGGCCTTTGGTACCCTAAAAGGTAAAAATGGTATCCTGCTACTCTCCAACTGTACGTCTAACCATCTGTCACCAGACTGCATCTCATAAACCGTAATAGCTAGACAGCTGAAAGTTTCTTAGATTAAATATTTCTCTTATAGGCTATAATATAAAGAACAAATTCAGAAAACTGTTTGAATTCAGCTAACGGTTATAAATGGTTTTTGTGACGATTTGTTTACCTTTATCCTGTCTGTATAGAATCCTCAATGTCGCGAGTCAGACTAGCATTCATTACAAAATTATACAACAGTAAACATAGCAACATCAAATAAATATTTAGACGTGAGAAGACTAAATATTTATTTGACGTTGTTGAAAAAAAATACCAATATTAATTTCAAGAAAACAATAGAAAAGTTTTAGTGAACTCTAACAAATTGATAAACTTAACATTAATATCGTGAACTATTAATAGACGCATTAAAGAAAACTATCTAACTTGAATCATTAGCGCGTGAATCATATGACTTGGATTAATGGAAGGCAATCAAACAGAGATCAATTACACTGTAAACAAACAAAGGTAATTATCGGACAATTCGCTTAATAACTTTTCGAAACAAGTATCGTGGTAGAGGGTCAGGTAAATAAAAAAAGATTTTTTAATTAATGAGTGTTGGCACAACAAAACTGAGAATTCGATTATTTTTGGTTTTTGTATTCAAAAAGGTAAAGTCGGGACAATATTACTAAGTTTTCGTTGCCTGTCCGTTTGTCTATAACCTGGCTGTATCTCAAGAATCGGCATTGTCTGATTGTTGGTATTTGTAGCAACTGTAGGTACGGTAAAAAATTTAATGGGTGAGAGTGGTACCTGTTAGCTCAAATGTTAGTACTGGTAGACTATATAGTGTACCTCGTGTAACTGGCTGGTGTCTTGAAACAGTGTCGGAAATTGACCAGGACATTAATAATTATTAGGATATGAGTAAAGTCTACTTACCAATACATAATTAATACAATTATGACTAAGACTTATTTTTAGTAACTTTCATGGGTATAATTCATACTTGAAAGATGCAACGGATTACACACGCAAATTTATCGGCTCTGTCTGGTTTCAGTCCGATTGTCATACCCGCTGCGCATCAGCTGATGAATGATGAAACTAGGCAGGCAAATAAATACGCGTGATAGGATCTTTAAGCATTGCGACTTACTTTATGTTTTCCTAGATTCGTAACAGCACAACCTAATATTGCTTCTCTTCCCAAGAAGAAAGTGTGGTTGCCGATCGGGCGTTCAAATTCTGGCTCTTCTGAAAACTTCTTTGTTGTCATTTGAGAATCTGAAACAAGTGAAATTACATAATTTAATACAGTTTTCTTGATGTCTTGTGATGGAGGATGGCGAATCTGAATTAAATTGTGGTCTGGTGATTGGATGGGAATTGTAAATAGTAAGGATTTCATATCTAGGAGAAAAGTGGATGAAGCCACAAGCAATTCCAGGAGGAGCAATGATGGGCATGTGTATCAGGCTAACTTATTGCCTCTGCATATCAGAATTATCACAAAATTACGTATTAAATCAATTGCTGGAATTTAGACCTGCAACTATGTGCATAATAATTCAATCTTTGAAACCCTAGTTCACATAAATACTTAGACCTTTGTTTAGTCCTAGCTACCGCATTAGGTTAAGTAACCTGTAATGGTAGATTAGTATGATAATTAAATAAATAAATAAAAGTAAAATATAGTTTAAGGATTAGAGGATTAATCAATTATATTTAAAAAATCTACCTCTGCAATTATACTTACTTGCACGGATAGCCTAGAGGTTGAAATCAACAAACCAGACCCGCTATGAGTGACGTGATCCCCAAACATTAGCGCTGCCGGTGTCAAAAAAAAACTTTGGTATGGGTGATAGGAGTTTGTTTTATAAACCCTTCTTTTACCGAATATCAATGACTTAAAACTTAATTACATAAAGGAACCTCAGAGCTCAAGCTTCTATATTAACATTCAATTAAAAATGAACAACAAGTAACTTTGACAGTCTTTATCGTACAACGGGAGCAACAGGGAGTTTAATATAAACTATGTAACAAAAAAAAAAACTAGTTAACACTTGAAAACTTGATATCGGGGCTCGGAGACCCAATCAAAGAGGTTTTATATTTTTTTTCCTAGTTCCAACACAGGTCGTAGTCATCGGATCGTGAAGGTTTAAGTTTAACAAAAGGCTAGATGTTGCGTATTCTATTTTTTAAATTGTAAAGGATTTCCCGACGAAATTCCGATAGGATTTATGAAGTGATAGGTTTCTGAACATGTAGTTTCCTTTATGTTTTTTTAAATACCCAAAAATGGTAGAGTTCATCTCTTCAAAAGAACTTTGTTTTTTTAGGGTAAATTGATTCGCAATTTCAAGATATCCTCCTAATTAGAATCGAAAAAAGATATGCTTTCAAAAGGCGTAAAAAGGTTCTATTCATCAATTTTTTTTAACATTTAAGTCATCCCAGTTTAAAAAGGATTTTATCTTTTTATTATCACTTATACACTATTCAAATAAGTTACTTTAATTTACGTCAAAAGTATAATCAAGTTTAATTAGCCGAGATCCTTCCACGAAAACCTTTTATATCAAAGGGAAGTCTCAATTAAAGTGCTTATAATTATCGATCGATGTCCCATTTACGGTTCAAAATGTATCGTTATTAAACTGAAACAGAATATATTTTCCCAAAGTACTTAAGTATTTATTTAAGCTATAAATAACTCAAAGATATAAACAAAATACTACTTTAATGTAGGTTAAACTGTTTATGTTGATTTTGTATATTTAGCAAATAATTTTATTTAATACGCTTATTGATTTCGGTCTTAATGAGATTTTGCAGTTATAATAATAATAGGTCAAATGTATATGTAATAAACAAGTGTGAGTCGGTCTCACAATACTGAGGGTTTCAGAGAAACAGGCTATAAAAATTAGTCACTCATCAAATTAATGACCATACCAGACCATATATAGGTGCTTTACCCCAATGTTTCTTTCATTTCAGTATTTCACTAAGCGACAAAACGAATACATTGTTTGTGAAATTTTTGATTGTCCCGCTGGCTAGCAAGTTCATGAGCTACAACCAGTCAGACTCATAGACAGCAGTCCCTCAGTAATAGTACCAAAACAATAATCCGTTTTACACTTTGGCTACAAAACCCGAAAAATATATCCTAACCACTTTACAATTATTCGGAAAACTAACACAATTTATCAAAACTGTATTAAAATCATGTACCTACATATTTTTGTACATATGTATCATCATTGGCCTAGCCTTTTCCCAACTATGTTGGGATCGGCTACCAGTCCAACCGGTTTCAGCTAAGTACCAGTGTTTTACAAGGAGCGACTGCCTATCTGACCTCCTTAACCCAGTTACCTGGGCAACACGATACCCCTTGGTTAGACTGGCTGTCAGACTTTTTCAAGCTTCTGACTACCTGTAACGACTGTCAAAGATGTAGGAATAACAGCCGGGACCCACAATTTAACGTGCCTTCCGAAACACGGAGGAACTCGTTATGACAAAGATGGTCACCCATCTACAAACCAACCGCGTCAAGCATAGCTTAACTTATGCGGTTATAGCTTAGCCACGAGCTCCTCCTATTTTTGTACATATATATTTAATTAACCTCAATTAACACTGATTGAAAAGCGTTAAAAATGTACCACAACTATTTATAAGAGCACAAATGCGATTTATATTTGCATACAATCTGGTCTGCGGTTTGTCGACAGCGGTCCGCCATTGCTTTTCGCCATTTCGTATTTAACCCTATTATTGACAATGTAATGAGTATTGAGACTTACTTGTAATAACATTGTGTTAATATTATTCAAGTATTTTGTACAAGCTAAAAAGTTATTAAATGATGTAACGGTTTACTCACGCGTATTTATCGGGGTAGCCCGACTAGTTTCGGACCCAACCGGAGTCCTTAATCATGAGCAGACGCGGCGGGATCGCGAGTCGAATTAGTCGGGCTACCCCGATAAATACGCGTGAGTAAACCGTTACATCATTTAATAATGAATCAGTCTCACGATAGTTATTATAAAAAGCTAAAAAGTGGATGGAAGTACAGGGACGCTTTTTTTTCCATGTCACTTTCTCGTAAAGCATAGCCACTTCTTAAAAAGTCAGCCTTTATTGCAATTCGAGATAAAAATTCAATACAACGGTTGATTTTTCAGGGAAAATTGGAAGGCATTAGATCGCGTGGCAAGTAGTCGGCAAGTAGTATACATAGAACTGGCCTAGTCAAATCCGCATCAGGATTCCGCGAATTGATTTCACCAGAGGGTCCACCAAAAGGAAAACAAAAAGGGATCGTGCGAAAAGCTGCTTCGCCTTTACCAATGATATGGGTGTTTTATCATGACTACGATTGCACTGTGAACTACACAAAAGAAGAAGAAAACAAATCAAGAGTAGCTCTACACTTTACGTCACGTCGAGTCGCCAGTTCTATTAGACTAGAAAATATTCACAATTTTCTTCAATGTGCGCTCTGTTTGCCTGTACATATGAACTGTATAGGCAAAACTGTAAGGTAGTTCATATTTGCTTAAAGCAGTCCAACAGAGCAGCTTAGCAGCCTAGATATGTTTTCAAGGGTGTCAAACGTAGTCTACATCTACGGCCTACGGGTTCTTTAAAAACCCTGACACCAGGTTCATATCAACAATGCAAAACGCAGAAGAATAATATATATGGACAGCATAACATTTCGATTAAAAAAAGTTCCAATAACAATGGATGGTAATTGAGTATTAATGTCAATCAAATTTAAAAGATAAGCTCTTGAATTCTTTTCGGTAATTAATGGACGAACGGCGCTGAAAGATTTAAAATTGTTTGGTGGGTTTTGAATGGAATCGATAATTATATGCCGGTTTTGTATAGGTGTATCATCGATTACCAAACATTATAGTTCTGAATATTACTTGAAAATGGACACCAAAATTAAAATGATTTATAATTACATCATTTTTTGCCTATAGTTCGTTCAAAGTTGAAGGCAATTTTGCAAACAAAACTGTAAAAGCTGCTTTCTTCCACTTAAGATACAGTCACAGTTTAAAAGAGTATTCAACTGAAAAGATAATGCCAAACAGTATCAAATCAACTTGGAACTGACAGCCATTTTGGTCTCCAAACTTCACGTCCAGACATTCGTCACAACCCCTTCGCAAACCATTATTATTCACAACTCCCGAACCATCAAAGTAATCAATTCCATTCAATAATTAACTCTGGAACAACTTGTAAGCTATATTAAACCTTGTAACTTCGGAACAAAGTTAAAATTTCGGTGTCGATAGGCTATCGTTGATGAGGTGACTTAGTGCCAAACTCTCTTTGTTATTGCTAACCTAGTTTTGAAGTTTGATATTTTACAGGTAATTAGCTGGGAGACTTCGCTGGAGGGAAGCCAAGACTGGAGTGTTCTGGGAAAGTTTTCCTTTTTTCCCGCTGATTCTTTGCGGAATGAAAAATGTTCCTCAAATGTAATGAACAGAGCGACAGGTGTATATGTCAGGCTTTTAGGAGATAAGTAAACTCCAATTGTACGCACAAAATGCTGTAAGATAAGCAGGCTTTTTCGGAAATTCTGTATCAAGGAAAAATGCGGAAACTGAGGGTTGAAATTTTCCCTCAAACACACAAATAAACAATGAACTTTCAAACAGGTTTGAACAGCGTTATCTTATGCGTAGGTCAGTTAGGCGAAAGTTTTGTCGAATTCTTTTTTCTCAACAAACGAAAAACTACTGAAAGTAATTATATATTGAACCGCACTGTAAACTTTAATACAATTTTGTTGCCGACTAAAAATTTTTCTTCGAAGTTCCGTTTTATTTTTAGAACTCACTGTCACAAAATATAACCTAATCATGCAGCTATTTATGGTACTCGAGTATTCGACTATATTCGTTTATAAATAAGAGCGATAAAAGAAAAGTCAAGAAAAGCCAGTAAAACAACAATAAAATAAGTTATATAAAAATGGCTGCGGTGTGAGGGGGTGCCGAGACTGTTCGCACCTGTCACCGAATGCTAATGCATGGGTTTCACACAAAAAAGCCTTTATAAATGTTAGGGACCGTATACATTCTACTCTTGCCTTAATTGTATAGTTTGATCAAATTTTAGAGACAAATGACCCAGCAAATTTTGTTTTGCTTTGGTCTAGATAAAAAAAGAACATTATATATGAATGAGCAAAAACATTTAGGATTATGAAAAATAGATGTTGTCCGATTCTCAGACTTACCCAATATGCACACAAAATGTTATGAGAATCGGTCGAGCGTTTTCGGAGGAGCTCAATTTCGTACACAAGAATTTAGATATAGGACTAGCTGGGATAGGTTTTCAAGAAAACTTGGAACAGAGTAGCTTTATTTTCTAAATATAAATACGGTATAGAAGCCTTAGTCCTGTTGTGAAAAAGAAAAAAAGTTCTCTTTTCTCTCTCTTTTAGATATTTCGTGGAAATATTGATGGTTTCGAAGACGTTTTCAGTCAAATACCGCTTATAGTTGTACCGTAGTACAAACGAGAAGCGATTAAGCAATATCATCAGGATGGCCACATTTCTATCTGCCTGTATTTATTGCTCTATTGCATAGAACACAAGTTAGTAGAAGGAAATGTCTGTACACGTATACCTCTGCCGCAGTAGGAAGAGGAAATATACAATGTGGTAACGGATTTATTTTAAGTACTTTTCTGGTAATTGTTACGACCTCCTTTTCTAGCCAAGTAATATTTGTATGATCGTATCGTGTTCGTAAAAAACGCTAAAATGTTAGTAGAAAATGGTTAATCACGAAACTTGGTCATGTCATTTTGAAGTGAAGTATGGATTTCGTGCGTTTTGGACTATGGGTATCTATCATCTGTTTTTGTTAATTCATGTTGCACTCAATATATTTGAACACGGCATAAAAACTTAAACAGATCTATAACCGTGGCCGTATTATCAAACTAAAGTACCTACATCAATTCCGAATGAGAACGTATGTCGACTTTTATTGTTTTTTTCTGGCCAAAACCATTTAAACTATTACCTAAAATTTTTAGCAGGCTACAAAGAGCGACAAAAGTCGCACATAGAATTAGATAAAGTAATCTTGCTCAATGGCAATTATAATATTTTAGATATTTGACAGACGACTAAAAACGAAAATCAGAGAGCAAATCCAAAGTCGTCATCAACTCTTAATAATGACACTAACCTAACCAGAGTTCCACTTCCATCAACTTCTCTACATTCTGTGCTCTTAACCACCAATAACCATCGCTACCTGTCATCCTTGCTTGTGAAATATAGCGGCTACGTGAAACTGTATCGAACGACAGTCTTTTAACGCAATAACCTATAAAATCCTTTTAAAAGATATTGCAAGATGTTATTTTTTTAATTTTTGAGAGAGCTTGCGATTTATTTGTTGTAATCGGTTGGTTAAGCGTATTACTGATAAACATATTTCACTTTTCTTTCATTTTATTACATGTTTACCTTCAATTTTGCAACTGACTTTTTACATGACGTCGTCCTTTCTTCGTCGTCTAGACCGACTAACGCATTATTTAATTCAGACAGCAATAACAATTTAAATACAAGCTTTCAAAATAACAACCTAACATCAAAAAAAAATTACATTGTCCAACTTCGGAAAGCCAGCACGGTCCTTAAAACCGCCTTAACATTTCGCAATGGTTTGCATGATTTATTCCTCCGTACTATTTGCTCGGTAGATTCCGTCAGGCGTTTTACCGCGTAACTGGGGATTGAACCATTTATTGTTGTTCGGCACTCGTGCTTTCACATTTATTGAGCAAACAAAGGAGAGAGTGGTGGGCTTGTTTTATTTTCTACCACTCTAATACTTTTGTTTGTTGTAGTGATAAACTGACAAAGATAGATGGGAGCTAAATGGATCAATCTAATCTAAAATAGAACACGAGGTATAGGTATATGTTGAGGTATGTAGGTAATGATTATTAGAAACACAATTTAGTAAATTTTGCGATTCATTTGTTGGGATACTTTTCCCTTTTTCGTTGGATATACATGTGCGAAACATTTTTTTTAATATTTTAACATTTATTCTGAAATTCGAAGTGAAGATACCTTGATCGAAATTTATTTTATTTATTCGGTCCATAAGTTTTGGACAAATAGTCTTCCTAACAGACTACTTTTCAAAATATAATAAGTCGAACGAATATTTTTTGAAAACTCATTAATATTAGTTATTAACAGTTTAATTTCTGTTATAGAGGTTAAGTTTATTTTTTGATACCTAGAAAGTATGTATAAAATTACACAATATTAAAATGCAATCTTCTTTTTTATCGTCATGACACAGATTGTATTTGAAAGGTAAACCATGTTTTCACAATATAACCCACGCTTAGATTTATTTTTGTCAATACTATATTTTCCGGGGTTGTAAATATATATGATAAGTGCGTTTAAAAATAAACCCTTAAAACAAAAAACGTGTTTTTTTCCAGAATAACCGAAAATAAACATATACTATGAGTTTTTATGAGATACACCAAGGTGAAAGACGAACGGAGTCGACACATGACTAGACGGACGGACAGCATAGAATTAGTCATAGAACTTTTACCCTTACCGTTTGTGTACCCCAACCACTGTTGTGAAACCCAAAATATTTTTATACCAAATAAAAGGTAAATTTTTAGCAAGTACCAAAAAGCTATATTTCATTTCTCTATTCCCAACATCACGGAAACTATGAGAGCAAAATCGCCGGGTTCCGCTTGTATAAAATAAAGATATATCAATTTCTACATATGTATGTGAAAACCTATTCATTTGTCATGTTTGATATATTATAATCACAAAGTTTTATAAGGCACGACTAATTAAAAATTGATACTTTTTCGTCTTTGGACTAATAATTAAATGAAAAAGCCTAACTGTCTTTTGTGACGTCGAGTTTTTTTTTGAGTTTTCTACGGAATTCGATTTCATTTTTGAACAAAAGTGTCTTGTAGTTTCTAATATAGTAACACAGATGCGGAACAAGTGTTCGTGGATCACAAAGCTTATCAAAGACGAGGATCGAACTCGCGACACGTCACACAGCGGGTTTGGTGACCTCAACCACTCGGCTATCTCAGTCAAAACATTGAAACAGACTTTTGTTTCTGGCCTTATACAAGCACATCAGCAGCTACTTTAATAATTCTACCAAAACCCAGAAATTATTCACTTATAACCAAGCGTCGGTTTAATACTAATTAATAAGGCTCCACTCAGTTATGAGTAAGTTGTATATGCTTAAAGTTAATAAGATATGAATTTTAACTGCCGGCCCAAAAGCTTGGCGCTAATGAATAAGTTGCTGGGCTTTTACTGCGGCAGACGAAAATACGGCTGAGATTACTTTGAGAGGCAGGTTACATTATATTTTAAATCTTGGTACTCCGAAAAATGAGATTCTGCTTTTTTTTTATTTAAGGATTTGAATTAGAATTTTCCAACCGATTTGAATGAAATTTTATTTTTCTATGTTCCAATTCGAAACTTAAATAAGTGTACAAAATACTGAGTAATTCTTGAAAGGTTTAAAATCTTTTCTATTTAGTCAGTGGTATGCCTTTTAAATTAGTTTAAGAAATAAAAACTTCTTCCTTTTGAAAAATGTCAAGTATTTCAATGGTTATGTATCGGGTACGTTTATGGTTGTGTTTTTTACAAATGAGACGTTTTAGCAAGCAAAATATGACACACAATAGCCTATACGCCTCAATTCCCATTTGAAAAAAGTCTCAAAAAAAATCTTCCCTTTTATTTTCTCATACAAAAAAGTGTCTACACATGAAAAAAACCTTACCTTTTAAAGCCATAGTAGGTAACAATGCCAGGGCCTGCAGCATTGACCAAAAATATGTTTTTCCGTTCTTCATTCCGTCTCCATAAACTATTCACACGGTTTCACCCAAAACAGTACATTGTACGATATCACTCGGTCCGTTCATTTAATTTGGCTAACATTCATTTAATTTGTCTAGAGCACGTTTAATTTATTTATTTACATTGGCTTCAATGAAAGGGGAAACGATTATTCCTACTGCTATTAGCTTTATGGATAGGCCTGAAATGATGTTATAATTTTTAATCTCTGTTGAGTATTCAGTCTGTGGTATGTTTTTAGTCAAGTTATGCATATTTATATACAGGCAATAAATAACAAAACATTGATGACTTCACAAAGCTGTATATTAATATGATTAAAAACTCTTTATTAATTATGAGAGTACACGTTATTTCATTTCAATTGATACTTTCAGACCAGAAATAAAATAGAGATTTGGAATAACCCTTTGTTCAGTCAATTTTAATAGTTATCACAATATCTTTGATCCAATCGTTGTTTATAAATTTGCTGATTCCATATCAAATCAAATCAAATCAAAATGTTTATTTGCATTTATTGTGAAGTTCAAATTATAAACACTACAGCAAAATTGAAGAACAAAGTATGAACATCAAACAATGGAACCCCAAGTGCCCCGAAAAGTTAAATTGCGTCTGTACCCACTAACTTAATTGGAAAATAAGACAGAACATTTCCAACTATCGCTCGAGGCGAAATGTTTTCTCTATATTATAAGAAAGAACTTTCTTCTCTTTGCAGATAAACAAGCTAAAACATATTTGAAATATATTTTTTTCAAAGGCAACGGTGGATAGATCCGTCTAATTACTCACACAGAAACCGTAAACAAATGAAAAAAACGTATTTTAAAATCACTATTCACTGACCACTTATCAAAAACCGGGACATTTAGACACGTTAACATTTATTTAACGAAACCTATACAAGTTATTATACGCGAACATCGTATCGTAGCGCTACGACCGTAGACGCGACACGTCTGCCGCGCTCCGAGTCTCGTAACAAACTGGAGCGTAGCGCGTAGCACACAGCTACGCCGTAGACTCAGTACGTCATGAAAAGGTTATCGTTCAAACCCTTAAACATTGCGCCTTTTACACGAATAGGAATAGGAATGTGTCATTTTTTGCCTCTGTTCCGTTTTGTGTCACAAAGTATGTTTGGATTTCTTGCGTAAAGATGAATGCGCTGCAGTAAAAGTGTCTGTATACAAAGGAACGAAGGCTTTGATATACGGCTGTGCGAGAATCTTGGTTTGTTGTTTTATGACGGTCGTAGGAATTACAAAGGAACTTATCTTCATAACGCCGCGCCTGTGATTGTATTCGCGCAGACATTATGCTTGATGCCGAATAATGAACGCTACTATGTTCTAATGTTCTACAGGTTCACTTTGTGTGTTTTAAAATTAGTTTTCGGCGTATTTTCATCAAAGTTGCTTAATTGATTTAAGACAAATTCTGAAAAATATTTTGATGCAAAACAATACAATATAATATTATTGGTTTATTGATACAAAGCATTTTTTTTTAACTGGCAATCTACTTATACAGCGAAAAAAAAATATCAATTCAGTTTTTTGTTTAATCGACAGAAGTGGTATTGGAAGCCTATTGAGTTGCCAAATTTTGAAAGTTTGACATATAAGCTTAAGGCCTCTGTTTCAAAATTTTTTTTTTAATTAGATTATCATGAAAGTCCTGCATCCGACTATTCGCTGAAGGCAGCTTTTGTAACTATGCAATTGTACTGAAAATAAATGCTGTGTTTACTGCTATCTTTCTGCATGTGACGTCAATTTAGGTGAAGCTCTCTGAGATACAAGGAATAAACTCCAAACTGCAGAAGTTCGTAAAAACCAGTTACGTTTTAAACCAGAAGGATAAAGAAAAAACTTCAGAAATGGTTGATACTTTATTCATATTTCTCTTAAACAGAAAATAAATAAATACATGTGACACATATGGATTTCAATAAACTATCCGTAACCTATATTGAAATGAGATATTACCGATGTTAGCCCATAGAAACTGGAGCAACGTGGGTCAAACCGCAAGACAACATTAGTTCACCATAAGCTAAGAATAATGTATATCGATCCATTAATCTTTTATAATAACTAGCTGTTGCCCGCGACTTCGTCCCCGTGGGTAGAAGATATAAATTATGATTTAGGTATACCTGCACGGTTTTGTTTCACATTTTCCATTGTATCTTAAGTCCTATTAGTCGCAGCGTGATGGTTTATAGCCTAAAGTCTTCCTCGATTAATGCTCTATTCAACACAAAAAGAATTTTTCAATTTGGACTAGTAGTTCCTGAGATTAGCGCGTTCAAACAAACAAACAAACAAACTCTTCAGCTTTATATATTAAGTATATAGATAGATTAGTATAGATATATAGATATAGATATGGGGTAAGATTTGAATCCGGGTTTTTTTTTGCAAATGTTTTTCACCCTGTTTAAGTAGCGACTTAAAATACGAGTAATTATAATAGGCCACATCCTACTACTGATATTATAAACGCGAAAGTTTGTTTGGATGCAGGTTTCTTTTTCACGCAGAAACGTGAACGGATTTAGATGAAACTTTGAGCAGAGATAGTTAACTTGTATTTATTACTTTTTGATTTTATGTTCCCGTGGGATCACTTTCGCAAGCTACTGGGCAACAGCTACTAGTACTTAAAATTCTCAATTAGTTTAGATCTTAGATCACCTTTTGGTTAGGTGGGGAAAACACATGGATCTCCTTGGGGGAGGAAGCGGTTGTTAAGCTCTTACTGACTTAACAAGAACTGCCGTCCAACGTCTGCCATATTTGTGCGATGAATGGCTATGCATAAGCAACACATCAATGTCAGTATTTTTAATTTTAAGGTTATATTATAAACGTAAGCTTAAAGCCACTTCAAAGTTCACGTCTAATGATACATTGTTTTAATGTTTAATCCACATTCTTGCTTAGCACTTGACATTTGACATTTCAATACCTCGAATATTTAAGACTTAAATAATGGCATCAAAAATGTACCTAATTAAATAACAGGCAAAATTAAATCTTCTTCATTGAACATAAAATCCAAAATCGTTTGATTAAATAAGTTTAGACTGTTTGTATGTGTTATAGGCTTGTGAAGCACTTGTTGTGAGTATCGCCATGAATTTTTGATAAGACCACAAACACACTCGGTGTTTTCTGAAGGGTCAAAGGTTTTAAAGTAGCTTAAAGGTCTTAGGTTTTAAGGGTTTGGACGTACTTACCTTCGAATAAGTAATGTAGGTACACTTAATACTTTAAAAAAAAAAACAGAAAATCTGTTAATTCAAACCGTATGAACACCTTTTTTTGTTAAGGCGGGGGAATCTCCATAGACACGGACTCCCTCGGGGAAGGAAATAGGAAGTGTCAGACTCTCAGGGAATAAACCTTAAGCCACCGTGCTACGTCATCCGCGTTTTTGTGACGGTGTTTAGCAATGCATCGCAATCCTTCATATACCGTATGAATATTTAGTAATTAACAGTGCTAAAAACATTTACTTTATTAATTAAGTATCCAGAGGGCGTACCGACTCTTAAAGCAATGAAATTGCATTTAATCATAGAAATGACTCTTCTGCGACTGCAAGAACAGGCAGTAGCCTCTTTCAATTGGACTTAGATAAATCAATGAAAGGATATACATGTGAAAGGCGGAGAACCGGGTATTGTGGCGTAACTTGGCTAAGGCCTATGTCCAGCATTGGACATCAGACTGCCAGCTTATTATGAAACTTTTTTCTATTTTCTTTATTTCCTGTCAATCCATCTTCTGCCTAATTTGTATCATGTTCAGGCTACTTCATTACTTATGTTCTTTCAACTGTCTCAAACAGGTCTGAAAGGTCAATTTTAAATGTCGTAGTAACCAATTACCTATTGACATTTATAAATTCGTAAAGACTTTCAATTCAGGAATTAACATCTTCACCATCTTGGTATGATTTGGAGCCTTTTGGAGATATATAGGTTTCCATCATATTAATAACTAGTGTGACTGATTTATAATTATAATGCTTCCGCATATTTATCATGGTATTATCAGGACTATAATCATGAGATGACCCCGTAGCGGGTTTTGACTTAAAACTCTCGCGACGCGTCAACTTAACTCAACGCCAGCGAAGCTAGTCGTACACAATTGTATGACGATTTTTGCTAAATATAAGTTATGAAATAAATAAGAATTCAGGTTTCAGCATACAAGAAGTATCTATCACTAATACAGTAAGAACTTGTTTAACCTTGACAGCCTCTTTAGTGTAGTAATGAGGTTGTTGAGGGAGTTATAAGTTCTATTTCAAAGCTAATGTGTGGTCTTAATACACAACCACTAACAGGCCAAGGACTCTTACCATAACCTATGACGTGGCATGACGTCACGCTTCCACAATTGAAACAATCATACTTCAAGAGGCGGTAGGTCTATCTTCAGAAACTGGAGTAGATCGAATTGATAAATTTAATTTGATAAGTTGAAAAATAAGTGTTCAAAATTTTTGTCAACATTTTTTTTTATAAAATACCTGTCTCAAAACATACAAAAATCATGACCAAATAAGCCCAACTTCCTAGACTCCATTATAATCGTGTGTACTCAACATGACGAGCGCAGGCACCCCTAAGCCGTCACTTAATAGGACGAGTACACATTAGAGGGGCGACACAACTAATGAGCAGGATTTGCTGGCTGCGGTGCGTTTGAATTATGACCGAAGACGCCAGTGTAGATCAAGTCTTAAGAACAGTAACACGTCGCTTTGATTAAATGTGCCATACTTTGTCTGCGTCTTGAGATGCAAGCTTGTATTTTGTTGGTGTTTCGTTAGGCTGAAGTTTTGTGCGAATGACACAAGTTTTTAGTAGTTGACCCTAAAGTGTTGAGTAGTAAACTGCATGAGGGTGATAATAGAAATTCTTTGTGATTGCTGGTACTGTTCCTCTCGACAGTAAAGGGCTATTTCTTAACATGTTTTCTTGATAATGTTTTATTGATAAGCGGTTTAGGGGTCTAACTACGTTTTTAACACATTGTTTATCACATAAATAGCTTCGGCGAAGCCAATTTGTTTAAATGGAAAGAAAGTGCAAAGATGCTTACTATGTACCAAACCGACGTTTTTAGGAATGACGCAAAGTGTCTTGCTGTTTTTGTAAAGCAGAGTGTGAAGACAAATAGATATTTCGAAATTACACTGTATTTCCTGGTTGTCATTTATACATATTTGCCAGTCGTTCCGGGTAGTTATAAGCTAGAAATTCTGACAGCCAGTCTTATTAAGAGGTATCGTGTTGACCAGGTAACCAGGTTTAGGAGATCAGATATGCAGTCGCCCCTTGTAATAGACTGGAAGCCGATGGTAATGACTTAGCTGCCGTTATAACTTAGAACTTTTGAAATATATGGACTAACACGCTTCGCTTAAAATAAATAATTACTTATTTTAAAATAACATCAAACTGCACTTTATATATGAAGGCTTTAACCTTCGTATTATAAGTAGTTTTGTATAAACGTTCGCGAAAATACAGATAGCAAAGCCCGTTGCGTGTTCGTCAGCTATAACGAATGTTGCTAAGCATTGTTTATTAATGCTAACCAATTAATTTAAATATACTTGTTAATAGGTATTTAGTATTCCTTTGTTTGGGATAGAAACATAGTAATTGCAGTAAATGAATATTCATTTTAGTTTAAATTTTGAATGATACCGATGGTTTTATGTTTATTTTCAATTTGTTTTTATAGTTTTCATTTTAAGTATAAATAATATAACATTTAACAACATCGCACAACGTCATCTAGTTTCAAACTAAGCACAGCTTGTATTATGAGTGAAAGACAACGATAAACTATTCATATCTATACTGTAGTATATAAAGCTGAAGAGTTTGTTTGTTTGAACGCGGTAAACTCAGGAACTACTGGTCCAAATTGAAAAATTATTTTTGTGTTGAATAGACCATTCATCGAGGAAGGCTTTAGGCTACAAACCACGCTTAATCACGCTGCGACTAATAGGAGCGAAGATACAAAGGAAAATGTGAAAAAAATAGGGCAGGTATAAATCATAACTTATATATTCTACCCACGGGCACGAAGTCGCGGGCAACGCCTAGTTTCTAATATAGTACTAGATTAGCAAACATATTATTTTCTCTTCTCATTACTGTAAGCAGTTGAGAAAAAAAGTGCTAATTTGTCACTTAAATATTTAGTCCCATTTGGATGGAGCCTTAGTTGGTCATATGTGTTGAATTTGAGGTTGCTTCGACATTTTCTATTAAGATTCTCTGATAGGAAAAGTTGACAACAGAGATTAAAAAAAGACATGTAAAAATGATGATATAAGTATCTACTTGAAGAATAAATGATTTCATTTTATATTTAACGGTTGTTCACTGTCGTTCAAACACAGTTAAAACATTCAACGGGCCGAGTTAGTTTAACTCATAAACAATAAACTAGCAACTCCTACTTTATGAGCTTTATGCTATTTTAACGCGTTATTGCTGTATTTTATCTTTTTAGGTTAGGAACTAGTGGTTTGTTCTTGTTGGTTTTATATAATATGAGCCATAAAGCTTGTACATTAATGTCGCTCATTATTAACTGCGTACAAAGAAGAGGAAATAATATAATAAGGCGTCATTTACCTAAAAAAAAACGACAGAACATTACGGAATTTTGTCTTTATATCGAGAGGGTTTCACAAACACTAAAGTCCTACGCACAAAGATACCCATACTCATGACAAGCATTCGTGGATCACACAAATGCTTGTCTTACGCGGGGATCGATCGGAGTGGGTTTAGCGCAGTAACCTCAACCACCCGGCTATCTGTGCAGTCAAACTGATTTAAAGTATTGTCCAGAGAGCTTATTGCCATATTTGAAAGTAATTTCACTGTAGTTGCAGTAATATTACATTAATTTTGTCATTAACTTAGGTCTAAACACTACAAATGCGTTATTTTATACAACTATTTTGGTTATGAAGATCAAGAAATTGCCTTATATAATATCTAATGTTTCTAATTCTTTTAATAATCCATCTATGAACTTTCAGTTGTACAAGTGTTATCAGTAAACAACAGTTTTATCTAGAAATTTATCTCACGGATTCCTTACATCCAAGTAATTCCATAACCCTTAAAAATTACACGAATATTTATAATAATAACACTCCAAAGTTAACTCAATATGACTTTTGACATTTGATAACACAAACCGAGAGAAGTATTACATGTCGTGAAGCAACAAAGCTAGAACAATTGCTAGCGAAAAATATACAATAATTGCTTCGACATTTATAATTCTCAAAAAGTCATCGCATTACGTTCGATACATTATCATTTAAACAGCAATAAATGCACACATTTCGCTCTCATTTTGCAAGTTCAAGACACGTAATTCCACTGACATTTGATAATACAATGCCGCGGCCGGTATCGTTTACAAACAGCATTATAAAGCCGAAAAGCCAATTTAATACTAATGTGCTTTCATCCAAGCACCATTAAACCACAATGTTATAGGTATGGTAATTTCTGAAAACTTTGGTCATTAGAACAAGGCCAGTGTGTAAGTGCTCGGAGACTGTTATATCTACACACCGCGGCCAGGTGGGACCACAGGTGATGGTCTGTGTTATAAAAGAGGACCGATGTCTTCTTTAAAATTAATGGAGAGGTTTTCTCTTTTTGATTCAAGGTAAAACATACTTTTAGGGATAAGATGCATTGAATAAAATGAGCTAACAACAATTCTTAAATACCCATTTAATCTAATGTTGGAGCTTCTAATTTCACCAGGTTCCGATGAATAACGTACCTCACGGGCATTGATAGCCTAGTGGTGTAACCAAAAGGCCTACAAAGTCAAAAATCGCAGGTTCAAATGCCAGCAGACGCGACATAATAAAATATATTTTCGTAAAATCGTTGAACTTTTCGAGGAAACTTATAAACCGATTTTTCAAGGGTGTGTTAAATATTATACAGCAAACTCTGATATTAAGTTTTATATCGACCATACGAAAGAAGAAGATCTTATTATAGATACATTAGATCTCCCAGTTGTTCCTATTTGGTTTCTTTATTTCGCCATCTTCTACATCTTGGACCACACCATAAACGTCTAGGCTTGCTAACTACCAAACTTCCAGCTATTATATGTCAAAACAAGTTGAAGCCTTTTGTATCATGTATGCCTCGTCTTTGTCAACTATGTAATTTTAGTTAATATTTAATGCTAGACTTTATACGTCACTTTGTATCTTTTGATTAGCGGGTCGTTGACATTGTTTACGCGATTTGTTGCTAAGGGATTTTATTTAATTATTTGAATGACTTAAAAAAGAAATGGTTCGTAGTCGTTTTTTGTACCTTAGAACTTCTTAGTGGATGAACAGTTTTTGTCGATTTTCAATTTAACATGAAATAGCAGTCATTTGGTCCTACATTAATTTAATTAAGCTAAGCTCATTAGTTTTTATTTAACGTCGTCTGTAAGGTTTTTGATTTAAAAAATATGATCGAATATATTTATTCCTGTAGCTTGATTAAATTTCTATCTACTCACCATATTGTATTCCTTAAAACAAGGGGACTAATTACACCGAGTAGAGCGCCATATCTTCTCCAGAAGTACGACTTTCTCACTTTAAGATATGGTAGTCCCCATGGGCAAGACTGTTGATGTGAAATAATGAGAAGGCACATTATTTTACACGATCTTACTTCCAAAATGGTAAAAGTCACGATTTAGGAGCCAAGCCCAACAAGCATTGGTTGAAATAAAATGTATGGTGTTGAAAATCTTCTTGGTATTTTTCATGTTCTTTCTATTAACTTCGGTACTATAAACCTATTATGATAAATTTTCATAACCGGAAACAAGGAAGAGTTATTCTATAACTAAAAAGTTAAAAATCCCAACAAAAACTGCTCTTACCTTCACCCTCCATACTAAAATCCTCTCTCTGATTGACAGTAACCACATTCACACCAGAATTGCGATACCAAAAAAAACCCACAAAGTGAGCATTGGAAAATATTCACGTTCTTTTATTTGATCAATTTTTGTATAGGCCAATTGATGGGTGATCAGGAAGTGGAATTTTTGGGGGAAACGATCTCATTTGTGCTTGCTCTTTGATGAGATGACTGAGTATCGATTGCAGCTCTGGGGGATTATTCTGATAATCCTAATTCGAAAATATATTTTTGTTCTTTTTGTTGTTTGTAAACATCCAGATTTTCAGTTTCAGTTTCGACGATTAGTATTTCAATTATTAAAAATAACTACGATAAGATTTTCTGTGATGAACTATTTTTTGTTTCTTTTTGTCGATTTCCAAAACTAGATTTTCAATTCATTGTACGATAATCAGTGATATCGAATTCATTGCAAATGACTTTGCTGTTTTTGATGTGTCATTTACGCAAACATAATTATTGAAGTAGATGAAATATTTTATCTGAATGTGCGATTAAATACTAGAACTGTTTACATATATTATGTACATGTCGGTACGAGAATAATTTTAATAAAACACAACTGAAATATTCCGGTAGGTACATGTTTACTAATCATGAAACTATTGCCATTTTTAACGTATCATTTTTCTCGCTTTTCATTTAGGGGAAAGTCTTCTCTTTGATCTCTCTTCATTAAAGAGAGGGAGAAGATCTCTAAGAGCAAAAACAGACCTCATGACAGGCCCAAAAAGGAAAAAGCGAGCCAAACTCCATTCTTTCTTACGAAATTGAACTCTCAGACATAGATCGGGATACATTTTGAACATTACATTGTATCAATGACATAATAATCTTCGATGAATTACCCAATCATCATTTATGTAATAACTTCTTCACTAGATTGCAGAGTCAGTTTCAAGGACCTAAAAACTTTGCTCAAACGGTTTAACAAATAGGCACAATGTCCTGAGCCGACTGACAAACTTAAATTCGTTATAATAATATCTATCAGAATACATTATCTGCTATCTTAATATCGATGGTATATCTCATTATACTGCTGTAAAGCTTTAAATAGAAGGCTTATCTCTTATCATTACGATATTATGTACTGATCTATTTATTAACCTTTGCCCGTCTAACGCATGACGCACAATTTATGATTAATAAGGACCAAAAAATTTAAACAAGATTATGACAATTTTGCTGCCTATTGGATACTCTGATGTGTTTTTACTTACTTTGGTATTTTTGAAGTCATCGCGAATGTTTTCTTCAATTTGCGAATTGAAAAAGATATAAAGTTACACAGATATCACTATATTGGCATTAAAAAAAACGTGGCGTAAATATATTTATTTGTACTTTTATACATGATGTCCTTATTTTAATGACTGAGGAAGGACCTTTGTTTCATAGATATTTCAATTAAAAACTATTTTCCCGGTTCAATTCAAAACTATTGCATCTCCCACTCAAAATATGCATCTGTAGTGATTAAAACTAAGAGAAACAATCCGAAATATATCAGGGTATTCCACAAGGATTTGCAGTCGTATCCCCGAAGGAAATATAAATACAGAATTGAAATATCTTATAATGTGTATCGGAATCCCTTTCCTTGGTGAAGAACAGATGACCAAAGTACAAAGAGCCCCCATTCCTTTTTCACGCCGAATGTTTTAAGGATTAAAGGGGAATAGTGAATGGGTGGCTGCGGCTCAGATAAGACTGGCCCAGTCGTAAACGTTCGATAGGTCGGGAGCTACTTATGACTATGAATATTTATAACGTATTAGCTGAACGTCGTTTGTGTTGCTACCGGTGAATATTAAGGGTGGGTTGCCATAGTAAAAAAATATATTTATTTAGGTTTTTTTTGTAACACTAAAATGTTTGAAAAATTGTTTGGAAAGGGGATATTTTGTTTTATTTATATTTTTAGAATTAAAAAATGTACTCCACTTAGGGATTAAAACATTCGTTCGGAAATTCTTTATTTATGATGGAGTCCTTGTTGGTTTTAATAATAAATGATTTGTTCAGGATCTTAAATACGTAAACCCCATAATATTTTGTTAACCTGAGCCAACTTTTTTTATTATTTTACTTTTATTCGACGCTTCAATCTTCGCTAGGAATCAAATGAAAGATTTGGAAGTATTTTTCTTCTCATACACTTACAACACATCCCCTTAAATGCAAATTATAAATGTTTATATAAAGAGTTCAATTTATATTCTAATTCGATGGCTTGCCGCTAGAGGGCAAGGTGTCGTAGATGATGACACTTCTCAACCTAAATAAAGTCGTTGAGACAAAACTGCGGCTTAAACTGCACTACAGAAGATTGTATCACCCCTAGTTAAGATATTCGGATAGATACAAACCTCCTTGTAAATATTATTAAGTTATTTAGATTCCAGAATCGCTGGAAAGTTGTTGCGAGGAAGATGCTTTTAGAATTCCTTTTTCATTTTGAAGAAGGTTCTTGCTGATGCTAGAGAGTCTAACTAGGTTTTAGGAGTAGATTCGATCTGTTTAATAACTAAAGAATATATCAAATTAATCTCACCTACTTGAAACAATTTGGACTCAACTTTGTTGACTGCACTGCCAAACAATCAATTGGCTAGTTAAATAATGGTTGTATAATTCTTGAAGCTGTTGTGTAATACGTAGGTACCTAACTTTGAGTACCAACTAGCTTTAGCAAGGACTCTAAATAACTAAAGATTCGGAGAAAAGAAAACGTTAATCTTTAAGGAGTTTGTGACGACTGAGTTTCAAAGGAGAATTTAAGAACAACGCACATCAAAATACCGTATTTAGTTGTCATGGTCTCTTTGTTTTTTCCCAGATTAAAAAAAAACATTTTCAGGTCGTCACTTAGTAAACCGTTACATGGCTTTTAGCACTCGCCATTTACAATTGAATTTTAAACAAAAGAACAGCATTAAATTGGTTTCCATGTTCATTTTATACTTATCACTGATAAAACATTTTGTCACTAAATAAATTATATCCTTGAAAATATTATCTCTGTTATGTTATCTTTTATTTTACGCGTAGATAAATAGCAGTACCTGTTAATAAAAATACTCATTTTCCCTTATCTTACATTTTATTAATTAATTACAAGAACCAACTTAAAATTATTTACAGGAATGAAAACTGATTAACATTATTAAATATTAACAATCTTTCGAAACCTGCGTCGATGTCATGACAGTGAAATTCACATCATTCGATATTATTTTAACCTTGAATCGAAATATATACGATAATTATCTGAAAACGTTAACGTCGTAATTTCTCGACTCAAGTAAATAATTTCGAATGATGCTTTATCATTACTGATTAAAATTAACACGTAGACAATGTAGCTATCAATATCAATAGATAACAAACCATTGGTAGAATTTGTATATAACAATTTTTACTTCAAGTGTTTGTGCACGAGGCTATGATGATGAATACAAAATAGAGGCTTGGCAGATACCCGTCAAAAGACATCAAATTCGTCGGGTATCGGAGCCTTGCCATGCCGAATATGCGAAGGCAATTACACCTACTTAAATGGCACACATAACATAATTTCACAACACAAATTAAACTACTAAAATAGCACTGGATTTTCAAAGAATATCTAACTTTTATGTTAAAACTGCTTTTATACCTTGGAACTATAACTTTGTCTTACGTGCCCGCTTCGGTTGAGATATTTTCATGATTATTTCGTACACTATTGATGTTAGCTTGTCGATGCACTAAGCTCTGCCATATGACCTCTTGAATCTGGCTGGAATATCGTCATTACTTTTACTGTCACCTCCAGCACCGCCACCTGCTGGAGGGTCTGTGTTCTCCGGAGCTGCGGGTGGGTCTGTGGGAGTCGCTAACGTGGTAGTTGTTGCAGGTTCGGGAGCGGGAGTCTGCTGCCCAGGTGCTAGCGTCGTCAAGGAATTCTTCAAGTCCTGGAGCTCAGTAGACAATCTGTTCCTCTGTCCAGCAATAGCCAAGGTTGAAACAAACAGGGAGAACGACAACAGTGATAATATCACTATCGTTTTGTTGTTCAACATCCATCCTAGTGTCCTCTCGGTATAATATTTGCAAGAATTGTTATTCATATTTTCGGTTTTTTTTCACGACAACCGTGCGACTCGTGTTCGATTGCAATGAGTATTTCACTTTCGATATTAGGTTTTATCGACATTTTATTTATCAGCTGATAATAGCTTGTACTTCTTAAGTCTTGATGTCATTTCGAAATTCAACCTTATTGTCAAGAACAAAAAAATCATTTTTGTGCAGTAAGTCTACGGATTATTGATTGGTTCAGATAAGATAAGGCTCGACTATTTGTTGGTCAAAGGTATTTGGTGAAACAATATGTTTAATCATATGTACTGTTTTTTGGTAAATAATTATGTCAGTATTGTGCAACGAAGCCCTTTTAAACATTTCATAACCATTTGGAAACAGTTTTCTTTTTTAATTAGATTGCCTTGATGATCTAGTGGTAGAAATATGGTGAAATAGTTCAATATAATTTGTTATTCTACTTATTTTGACTAATAAGTGCATTTTTTTTTATTTAAGATGGTCTTGAACCCATTTTTTTTCAATATTCAAGTACAAAATAATTTTCTAATATTTTTTGTTTGCCCAACTTCCTACGTGCAAGTTTTAAATGATTATTCTTTTATCAAAATCTCTTTATTTATTCAGGAGACGTCATACAACACGGTTTATTTTTCTATTTAAATATTTTTATTTACTACTAGCTGTTGCCCGCGACGAATTTCCCCCGTTTTTTCCACATTTTCCATTGTTTCTTCGCTCCTCATAGTCGCAGCGTGATGTTATATAGCCTACAGCCTTCCTCGATAAATGGTCTATTCAACACAAAAATAATTTTTCAAATCGAACCAGTAGTTCCTGAGATTAGCGCGTTCAAACAAACTCTTCAGCTTTATATATTAGTATAGATATAGATTTATTTATAAAAAAGCATTGCCTTTATTTGACTAAAAGTAAGTAGTGATAACAACTGTAATACGTCATGGTCTTCAAATTAATGTGAAGACCTATTTGACATCCCGTACCGGGTGACTCATTTTTTTTCCGAAGGTTTCAAAATGAAGCAACGAAGGGGATCAAAACATTAACTCTGAAAGATATAGAAATATCAGAAGTCCCCTCTATATTCCAAACCATAGTATTATTCTTAGAAATTACTTCATTTCGAGACATAGGGACGACGTTCGTAGGGTCTCATATAAATTCGTACAATTTGTTTCACGAATGATGTCATTAACCTCAAACGAAAGGGGAGTCAGTTTTCTATATAAAGCCATAGTAGAAATAAGCAGATTATTTTTGTATTTAATTAAGGAGGGTTGAGGTTTCGTAGGCATTTCATTCAGAAATAAAGTGTCCTTGATCAAGCGTGGTGACTAAAAACTAAATTACCGGTCAAGTGCGAATCGTGCCCGCGACTATGAGAGTTCCGCATGAATAATAGGTGAAAGAAAAACAAATGTTAACTTATCCAAGATGCTTAACATCGACATCTTTTTTTCCTTTTTTTAAAAGGAATTTTATTCTTACTTAGTCTAGTTCTCCCGATTCATACATTCCCGATACAGGTTTTTGACGGACACGACCAATATATTTCGAATTCAATTGCATTTGCAAAGTAATTATCTTTCAAAATTTGTGTAGGAAAAAAAACAAACAAACATCTCTTTAGCTTTACAATATTACTATAGAAATGTCTTGAATGATTTCTATCTATAAAGAACATTCATTTTCCGACTATGTGAGGTACTTAGGACATCCATAACCAGAATTTTAACGCCCCTTATCTGTGAGTCACTTAACATCCAAATGTTCTGTTATCAACTCCGGAAAATCTTTATCGATGTGTTAGGTTATCTATATCCACCTATGTCGTTTTTGTTTTGATACATAGGGATTTTTGTGACTCATAGGAAGACCTGACGCATGTTTCTGAAAATTTTACAAAAGGTTTGGGACAGTGGTCAAATATTGTCGCTATAGTTGCAAAAAAATAGTTGTATCGGATGGGAACTTTTTTTGCCGTATGAAAGAGAATGGAAAGAATATTTATCTCCTTGGTATAAATGCACCTTTCGAAATTCTCTGCCTTGCCTAGGAATAACCGTGGAAAGTGGGAGACATCTATTTGAAATGATGAAATTAGAAGCTATCATTAAAATACCATTTACTTAGGTACTCTATTACTCTAGTACCATACTTAGGTAGTTAGTTTTTAAGCTCCAAAATAAAATATTATAGAGAAAATGAAAAACCCTTTGAAACCATGTCCAACTCCTTTTCGAGTTATCATTTTTTACTTATGCAAAGGCAAAACAATTCAACTTATGGACTAAATGAATGAGTACAATAAAAATACAAAGAAATAAAACAAATGCAGTCACTAATACAAAATAGAATATAAACAGTTGAACATCTAAATCAAAGCAAAGCGTATACATAAAATTGAAATCAAATTTTCTAGCGGGCTTTACCTTTGGGAAATCAATGACGTCACACATCACACTCAGTTGATTTTGTGTTACGCTTGTAAAATAAATATTTTATTGATTATGACTCCCGCTTTGGTCCTACTGAAGTTTTTAATGCTTATTACTTTCGGGTAAATTTAGTAACGCTAGGGAAAAGGTGTGGGGAAATTTGGACTTTTTAAACTTTTAAAATTTTAGAACCATATTTTTTGGTGCGATGAGGATTTTTGCAGTTCTCAGTTCTCCTCTTCAATTTTTTTTAATCAGAATAAGCATTTAGTCATTATTTTGTTGAAATCAGAAAAACAGGTTTTTTTGGGTTCCTTCTTCTTTATTTCTCAGCGACTGAAAACTCGTTTAAATATCACTAATCTATTGAAACCACCGTGAGAAGGAAATATACTGATGACATAATGAAAGGGAAAACCACAAGTACAAAAGAACTACTTTAGCCGTCTGGCTTTTCCTTTGAAAACAACCCTTTTATGAACTTGCTAACAAGTTCAAAAGCCTAAAAAGCGACAGCAATCGCAACCGAAACACGCTATTCACGTGAAGGCCTAAATTAAACTTTTTTTATAAAGCTTTTGTTACTGATTGCACTTGGATCGTTTTTTTGCGATGGTATGATATGTACTGATATATTATGATGGATTCAACTGCTTCATTGATCTTAATTGCAGATTTGTCTCAATCTATATAAATATATAGGTGCGGCAAGCAGTCGAAGATCAATCGAAGTGCAATCGAGGCCTATGTCCAGCAGTGGACGAATATGGGCTGGTGATGATGATATAGGTATTTACCTGCAGTGAGCTAGCATGCTGATCAATGCCTTAACTTTTCTTATATGAGAAGAAGCCTATGCCTCGGAGTAAGATAATTATAAACAGGTATTAAATAGAGTTCGATTTTACAATCCTTGTGCATTCACTGGTTCATAGAAACTCAAGCTGCAATAATAGTTTTTTGTATAATTATGGATACGTATTTTTTAATTTGTCCCGCAAACATAAATTGACCACATTACAGTGAATGAAACTTACGCGTGACGTCACGATTGAGTATACATTTTACCATATCATTACGTCACAAGCCTTCTCTCCTAAACTTTAAAGATGAGCTAATCTTTGTCAATTCTAGTTTTTCTGAAAACGGAAATAATACATGTCTCATACTTTTCAATTATCTAACTGAGGGACTAATGAGATTTTTCTTTTTATGCCCAGTCATCATCCCTATTGTCCTCGTGTAATAAATTAGAAGTAGAGCTCTGTGCTTGGAACAATAATGTAAATCGAACACCATGACCAATACGATACGTTGATATAATCCGATTTTAACAAGTAACTGCTACATTGTCGGCCTTAAACACATAGTTCCGGTCTGTGCAGGGTTGCCACTTAAGCCAATAAAAAATATTTTATTCGCAAAATGTAATAATAAAATAGATGCGGTGAAATCAATTGTATTCAATGTTCAAATATGCATTGATTAAGCAATTTTTTTAGCTTATGATTTGATATAATAATATCAGTAGTTTTACCCAATTCTTAACAAAATATTTTAGATGCAACCTTTACTTTACTCAATCATCCTATTTTTTTTCATCTTACCTGTTATTTTGATTTTATTATTTTGATTTCGGCCATACCTTCAACTTTGAAATCATCGTTTACTTTTAGGAAGACCTTCTTTGATGAGATTTTTTTATTTCCGTTCAGGAAAATTATACGTCAGTTATCAAAATTATAAAAAAAAAAAACCAAAATCCTTGACAACCCTATCTCAACAGTGTAAAGCTTCAACCGCTTGCCTTTTCACTTGAGGAGTTAAGCCAACGCGCTATCAGGGCTGGCAGACCGCGCGATTGTTGGCTCAAACGCTTAATTTCTTGCGCCTCAATTGAGAAATACAGCTCAATTGAACGTTGCTTTTTATTTTCATACTTTTTCACGTCATAAGTGATTGGAGTTTTATTGCTTTTTTTCAGCTGTTACGAGTTTTCTACTTGTCTTTTGTGTGACGTCACTAATTGTTCAATAGGTAGTGAGTATAAATTATTAGCATTTTATACTATTTACTGATGTTCGCCAATTTATTTTGTAATTTAATAGAAATTTTGGTACTGTCACATGTTTTTTTTGTGCTTACTTCTTGCTATCTCTTCATCAACCTATGGCTGACTAGTATATTACTGTTTTTAATGTAAACATTTGTCAATATAGCAAAACACTTTTCAAGGAAAAGAGGAATTTAGAATCGATTATATTTTAAATGTTTAACTAACTGAGTATTGTTCTCCCGTATGACCATACATTTTTTGTAGCACAAAATCAAAATACACTCCCTTAATATAACAACAGCATAGTGTGTTCCAAACCACCCCCAAATTTTCATTGAGGAATCTAAAAATGGACCTTCTAAACCAAAAATAGAACAAAAAATCCTATTACATCGATTAAGTACACAAACGAAAGCAATATAAATCTTTGTTTCCTAGATAGTTAAAGGTAAGGTGGACCCATAAAAAGCCTTGAAGGAGTTGTGACAAATATCGTCTCGCGGTTGCAGTGACGTGAAAAATGAACCTTTTAGATAAGGGACCGACCAATTGTTATGTATAACTTGTCCAGAAATGCTTGACCTCCCACGCAAAACTCTATAGCTTAACAACTTAACTGTAACACGACCTCAAGTCTTTCTCTCTCTATTGTATCTTATAGAGCTAACAGAGACAAAAATACACTTTAAATTTGAGGAAAATCTGAGGCAGTTATGAATGAAATAGAGTGAAACATTGGCATTGAATATGAGAAACGAAAGGTTAGAGAGGTCAACATACATGGAATGAACACCCCTGGGAAGGCCCTTTAGATCGACCCGTTCCTCAACTTTGGAGTTTGAAATAATTTTCACGGTTATAATACTGACATTTGAGGTCGGGTTAGTTTTATGAGTGTTGTAGTATTGTTTGCGAAATTATTAATTTAAAGTTTAGCTTTGTTTGATATGACATGTAAGGCCGATAAAAATGGTTTGGTATACCACACAAGCTGCAGTGGCTAGATGGAAAGGCTAACTACAATGTCTTAAGCGATAGGACTGCTCGAATAGTGATCGTTTTCGAGTAGTTTGTATGGTATTTGTTTTAAATGGGGAATTGACCAGAATGGCCTCAATTCTCTATTGCCAAGGACCTGTTCCCACCTAAAAAGGCAACCGAGAAATCAACAACTGAATTTGAAAACCTCAAAAATTGAATTGAACGTCAATTTCATATCGGGAAATATACGTTGCTCGAAAGCTTTTAATAAATTACCATAAACATTATACGTGTTAATGCAATGGGTAAAAAGGCGTTACCTCCTAAAGTACGGTCAACATTAAAAGTGGGTAAACAACGGATAATGTTCACAAATCTATTGTATTCAATGAGTCGCTGTTTTGTTCGTAACCAAATATGCTTGACACCTTATATAGTCACAACATACTAAACACCATTTAACACGTATCTGAAAAATACTGGCACTTATTAATTTGTGTTCTGTTGACTGATTTTCGTTGCTGACTGTACGTAATGACGTCACATTAACTGATTGTATCTGAGATGGGTATTAAACAACTTTTAAGTGCTACGAGGGGAGTTTTCGTGAGTATAAGGATGTAGGGAAATTACAAAGTGTGGGGTTATTCCGAAAGGGGGAATATTGAGAGATTTTGGAAGTTAATCGTAATGTTCTCGATATGAGTGTAGCTTACCAGTGCTATCTATTACGTAAGGGAATTAATTGTTACTACACATACATATATGTAGTGCATATCTATAATTGTGTAATTAATTAAGGAAACGACTTAAACTGTTTAGTCACCTCCTAATTTTGTTATCAAGCGTATACGTAATATTTTTAAAACTGTGAAGTAATTTCAAAAGAATGTATGTCCTAACTATACATTTTAAAAAATGTTTTCACATTTCACATTAGTTAATTCTTATTAAAACAATATCCTCAACTGGAGACCTTAAACAGGAGCAGAAGCGACGACGAAATTACAGGTCAAACTAATCGGACTATCCCGATAAATTCGCGAGAGTAAACCGTTATAAATAACTAGCTGTTGCCCGCGACTTCGTCCCCGTGGGTAGAAGATATAAGTTATGATTTATAATTGCCCTGTTTTTCTCACATTTTCCATTGTATCTTCGCTCCTATTAGTCGCAGCATGATGGTTTATAGCCTAAAGCCTTCCTCGATGAATGGTCTATTCAACACAAAAATATTTTTTCAATTTGGACCAGTAGTTCCTGAGATTAGCGCGTTCAAACAAACAAACAAACAAAATCTTCTGCTTTATATATTAGTATAGATTACGATGAGCCTCATTCGTTTGTCTGAAATTGCACCTTATTATTTTCAAAGACTTGATACCAGGAATTAGAACAGTTTATATTTAGATAGCGAGGGTGAATATCTTCCCTTCATGAGTTTATGTTATAATCCTTTACGAGTTGAGTTTACTGAGACGAAAATAGTCCTCATTATAAGTGCATGATTATTAATAGTAACTTTCGGCTTCATTGTTTGATAAATTGTGAAGTAATTAGTATTTTAATATTTAATGAATTCATTAACATCAAAGTCTAATTTAGTATTTTTCTGTATATATAATGTAACTATGATCTAATGAAAAAAATATATTCAAAAATCGTTTTCCAAACGATAACTTAACTTCCTAAGACATAATATCATTTACATAATTCCATGCGGGTTTCTTTCTTAAAATCTCCTCCAATTATCGAAGTAAGCATATTGCTATAAATTAAAACATTCATACCACACAATAACATTTTCTTTCCCGTCAATTTGTACCCAAATACGACTAAAATTTCCCCTGAAATTTCGACTCAAAAACACCCTAAAATCATATTCAAGAACACACACTCGAAAACTACTCACGAGCTGTTGATTACACAAATATTTACCTTTCGAGACACGTAATACATGATATTGATGTCAAAAGGATCAAAGACGAACCCGAAGACCATCTGGCCCTTATTAAAGTTAGAGGCAAACATCCCCTGTTTGTCTAATCTTGCAAACATGTAAGGCAAAAATATTTGTGGCTGTATACGTAAATTGGATGAACGAATATCGCTGAATGTGTAGTTTGGTGCAGTGTTATGTGTAAATGTCATTTATAGAAGCGTCTGCTTGAGTTTAGTTTTTTTTATTTCGTTTATTATTTTTCGATTAAACAAAAGTTGATTTTTACTTCGTTAATTTGTATGGGATGACTTTTGGTAAGTATAGTTGATGAATTACAAGTATTTTAGGTATAAAGGTGTATTAGATATAAAAAGATTACATTTCTACTTACATGTTGTTTGTTGTTTGGTACAAAGAAAAAATATGAAATGCTCACTTGACTTGTTTCAAATGCTGCTTGTGGGAAAACAATATTTTTATTGTTTAAAAAAAAATTGGTAAAAAAATATACCAAGCCCACATTTTCCTATACGTGCCCTGAAAATACGAAAGGACTCAGTAAAAAAAAAACGATCTCTAACTCTTCAAAAATATGCAACTCGTCATCGTCACATCATTTACTACAAAATAGTTTCTTCTACTTTATCCTAGAAACATCTAAATAAGTTTATTAAGTCCCACTGTGGTACGACTCAGTCTACATTAAGTATGCTTGAGCGTATACGATTTACAAAGCGTTATTACTGCACCTTATTCTGCTTGAAATGTTATGGAGTTAAGATATATTTGGATGCGGTATTTTAAATGAAAGTCGTAGTTTTCGTTTTGTGGAAATAGAAACAATAAAACTGCTTAAATTATCATTCCGCTGTCTATCTGTATTTTTGTTTGTCTATATTCAAATAAACGGCAAACATCGGAATCATCTGTTTTTTTTAGTTTTATAGTGTTCTCCTTACTGCGTTCTGTCTTTTTGGTCAGATTTATATTAACTTTCACAGTTAGGAAATTCGACCTTGTGGAAGTTTCATAAACATTAATATCACATACTCAAAGACACCCAGACTATGAACAAACATTTATGGAACCGAGGTCGATATCCTGCAACTAAAGAAGGCTAATCCAAACAAATTGTTAATCACTTGTGTAACCTCATTTTGAACGCTATGATTGGTGTTAATAGCCTCTTGGTCGATCAATCACTTCTATCATAATCGGTAGATTTGATAAAATATTAATAATTCAGCCTTTCAGTATGTGAAAGTAAATCTAACACATAAAATAACAAGATGTTAATTTCATCGAAATCGGTTCAGTCGTTTGAGCGTGAACAGGTAACAAACAAACTCACATACTGTCGCTTTTAACATATTAATGTGATTTAATTTATTATAGATCTTCACAACCATCATATAAAGAGATTTATCAAAAACTAATATATTACTAATGAAAAGGCTCAAAATGCAGGCACTAGTTTTTGTCAGCGGCTTTGCCCACTACAACTCTAAAATGACACCACGGGAACATAACATCGGGGTAAAAACTACCCTGTGTATTAATCCACAATGTAAACTACATATGTATTTAACTTATTACCTATGCATATCAGAATTATCAGAAAATTACATATTAAAACAGTTGCTGGAACTTAGACCTGCAACTATGGGCATAATAATTCAATCTTTGAAACCCTAGTTCACATAGCCAGTCCAAATACTTAGACTTTTGTTTAGTCCTAGCTACCGCATTAGGTTAAGTAACCTGTAATGGTAGATTAGTGTGATAATTAAATAAATAAATAGGTACCATTTTTTTTTCCAAATGTTTCTAGTGGTTTTTGCATAAAAGAGTCACAAACACCCATCCATACTTATTTTTTTGCGTTTGCTATATAAGTATGATAATTAAATATGATTCATGCATCGATAAGATATTATGCTAATATAAAGTCAATGAGCTAGTCACTGCACTACAGCTGACTCATACTTAGTCATAGGGATTAATCACGGTCGTTTTAAATAATCCATTTAATGCGTAATTAAAACGGAAAATGATTATGATTGAGATGAGTATGTGTGTATTTGAATCTGAAATAGTCAACATCACTTCTCAAACCAACATAATTAGGAAAATAAACCTATGCCAGTTATATAGGCTGAACATATTTTGGTATAAAATTGAAATCAAAACCTATATTTTATGTAGCCCAATGTGTCCCTCTGCTGAGTAAAGGCCTACCCTATACCCTTCTACGGTTCTCTATCTTAGACCACAAAGAGCCAGCTAATGTAGTTAGGGTAAAGATCGTCCTACCAGCGCTTCCTGGGCCGCCCACGCCGGCGGCGGCAACTATCAGCTGGCTCCCATTGTGGGGCGACTTTTGCCCAGCGGTCACTGTCAATGTGAATCAAAAACCTAGTCATATTATTATTTATTATGATTGTGTATTGGAAATAAATGCATCCATCGGATGCCTGCAAGAATAGCCGAATGGTTGAAATCACCCTACTTGGCGCGACGTGTCGTGGGTTCGATCCCCGCGTAGGACAAGCATTTATGTGATACACGGATGTTTGTCCTGAGTCTGGGTGTCTTTGTGCATCTGAATTGAATGTTTCTGAAAGTTTCCGCGACACAAGGATTAAATACCCAAATGCAAGAGACTTTTTCTTTTTTTAAATGGCATAGATTAAAATAAAACAATATATGAAATAGAACAATCCGATCGCGTTCGTATATTTTCGTACATCTCCGTGTCTAGTGTTTGTTATGAAAGCATAAATCGTTGCGGCTTATTAACTCGGCGAGCTGTTTGTTTGCTTTATTAAAATGGTGTTTTATTTACATTGCACTTCGGTTCATTTCCTAATGGTGCAATATACTATGTTATTTCCTTTGTTTGCTCTTTTTAATTTAATAGGTGATCAACTGTTTTCCGGATGGTTACTAATCGATTATTGACCTCAGATATAAAAATCGCACTTATTCAGTCTGAGCAAATCAATACACATCAATTTTGACTTCGGGAATAGCCGAGTGATTGAGGTCACCATCCTATATGGGGAGTTCAATTCATTGGAGCAAGTGTATTTAAATTAAAAGGGTATGAATCATATATTAGTGATTTCTCGCGAAATCGCGCTGTCAAAGCCTTTCCGTCTAAACCTCTCTATCTTTTGTGTATAGGTCATTTATAATCCACATGCAGCCATGCAGATTTGACAAGATCGTCACTTACTTTCAATCAATCTAAAACCTAACTTATGACACCTTTAAACCTAGGATAGTGGTAGGTGTCCTCTACACCCAATTGCAATACATAATACATGCACTTAGCCCAAAATCCCAAGTACTCGTACAGAAGTACGAGACTATAACCCAAAACGCAAACCACCGAAGTTATTAAATCATTCCTCCCTCCCAAAACTCCAATACCCCGAAAACGTCTACAAATAAATAAGGTCTGATAAAAGTACGCCTAAATCATATAAAGTGATATACCGGCGAATATCTCATTTCGAAGTCGGCTCGTTACGCGCATCCCAAAAACTCGATAATACCAGTTGATACCGGTTTAATCCAGTAACGGGTAAATTACGCATCGTAATCCTTATTTGAGGAAAGCAATCAGTATTAAATGGGAAGCAGGTAGGTAATAGGCACGTGAAAAGAGTGCTTTCTTAGACTGCGAATTAAAATGGAGATTAGGCTTGGAGTGAATGGTTGTGAGGATTTTCTGTAGGACTTATCGGATGTTGTATTAAGTAATTATGGGTTTTCACCTTTTTGTCATTTGCGTTATATATCAACATATGTGCTGTAGAAGTGACCTTGTTATTAGCGTTATCTGTGGCAGTATGATTCAAATACTTAGAATTATAGAGTCACTCAAATGTGTACTAGTTACAAGTGTAAGACACGAATTAATTTAAACGAAACATCATTTTCGTATATTTTTTATCAGGTATCAATATTTATAGAAGGTAAACCCACTGTATCCTGTATCGCGGGTTCGATCACCGCGTAGAACAAGCATTTGTGTGATCTACGATTTTTTTTCTGAATCTTTGTGCATGTGATTTGTATTTTGAAGAAACCCAAGACACAAGGATTAAAATGCTTACTGCGGTAGTCGTTTAACAAAAAAAACACTTGATGGATTTTCTCTACGTCACAAAAACAATTTTTCAACTAAAGAGAATCAAGTGACATGTTTGTCTTTGATCCACCTTTCTTCAAACTTCATTGATACAAATATAGCCTCCTTTCAGAAATTTCCTTTATAGACGATGTTCCAATCACTTCGAGTTCCACTTTTACAAACACTGGCCTATCGAGAGCTAGTTTTTAATCAACATAAAAAGTCTCGTCTAATGCGAGATATACAAATCGCAGCGCGAGTCGCGCTTGCATTGATTTCCCTTGAGTTAGTACACGGCGACAAACAAAAATATCATTACATTTGCCGTATCCACTCATTTTGGGATTAATCAATTACCGTATTCCAGAATTTAGGTGAACATAGCTTGGTTCGGATGTGATATTAAAATGTGGTGGAGAGTATTTTGGTAAATTTTTACTTATCATAATTAAAATATAATAAGAAATAGTTTATATCTTTTTGAAGTTATATTTAAATAGCAACATTAATAGTAATATTTTTTGCCAATAGAATTCAGTGAATCTCTTCGTATTCACCATTTTTTTCAATTATAATTATGACACAGTTACTGCTAAGTTCATGAACACCTTTTGCTTTAATCAAAATCAAATCATCAAATATGCTAACCCTAAACTGTTTACATTATTTTTCTAATAAGAGTTGAAAACAGATAAACAACCTGTATATCTCATGAAATATAACCCCCACTCCAGGCACACCTTAATCACATACATTTAGACATTTAGAAACTCAAAGGGCACAAGGGTTTACTTTTTCAACGAGTAAAATTTTTCACTCAAACTCTGTAACACCTTAAACGAGGGCAAACAATTAGCAACATCACAAAGCTTTGAATATGCTGAAATAATGCTTTTCATTATAAAAATCTAACTTTCTAATTAGCCCTTTACGTAGCGAGAGCGTAAAAACTGTGACCACAGCGCTGTGCTTGGACAAAGTGCTCTTTTCAAGAGCACTGAGAGTGTGGACTTGGGCTATTAAGCTAGATGAAACGTAATTATTTGTACTAAAGAATAGTGATAACGTTAAAGTTTTTTGTCGCTTATTTTTATTCGTGTATCGTTTATTTTTCTAGTCTGTTCATACAGGCTCCTATGTGTTTTTTACGGCTGTCAATTTAACACACAGAGTTCTTGTAAAAACATAAATTTAAAAGAAAACACCTGGATAAAGACACACTCAGTACATGAAAAAAGCTTATAAATCAAAATAAAACACACAAATACTTAACAAAACCTCGCATTTTTCACACGACAGTTGAGTTTTACGACAAAGCATCATGCGTATAAAGACGTCACTCTCTGCGTATAAAGCAATTCTCTTTTCACACATCGTTAAGTTCACAGTGTAAGTGGTGGCAGTATTTACCAAGCATACATTCTCGTCGGCTCTCATTAAACGATGCCGGGAAGAACTTTTTGCCAGTTTGCAACCATAAAAATGGCAGGAAAATATAGGGCTTACTGAGTTTCTTTTTATTTTAAAACCTGCCCTTTTGGAGCTTCTTACAAGAAGTGTGTTTTGTTCTTTGTTTTGGACAGTGTCTGTAAGTTTTTGGTAACAATGCTTTTGTTTTATTTTGTTCTTGATTAAACACTCCTCTGACAGACTGCCAGTGTATGCTGTCTTTGGTAAAGCTTCAGTATTATAGGCAAATGTTAAGAGGAGTACAGAGACCGTGTTCATTCTAATATTGTTTGAGTATTGTACCTTCCTTTGCCCTTTTATCATCACAATTCAAATAGTGTTATGGTATCTAACCTTCCACAAGTAATGTAACCATTTATAAGTAAAATATTTTCTGTAGTCTTAGGCCTATCCCTCAGATAAGGATGAAGCAGAACACTGGGGCATGCAGTCACAATGCAATTATAGCACATACGCTTACAGGTCGCTCAACTGACAAGTCTAACATTTACACTAGTGAAACTACGGGGAATTCTTAGTTAAAAATAAAACAGACATCATACAACCCGTTTTAAAATCACAATAATTTCAGCATCGCAAATAATGTACATTTCGTATTTCATCTCGGCGTTTAAAACCAACACAACAGCGAACCCGACAGGCTGTGAAATTAGAGGTTTTAAAAATCCAATTTTAATATGTTAATATGAGTATATTTCGCATATGTTTTTTTATTTTAGCTTTAATTATAAACGTAGTTTTAGTGCAAAAATTTTGAAAAGCGTGAACGCCATTTCTGATTCCGTTCTTAATATTTTTTAATGTGCTATATTTATTTTTTGCTAAAAATAATAGTGCGCTTAAGTCTTATTATCTTGTGCAGACTTTACAGTGAACCTGAAATTAATGTTAGAGGAAAAGTAAGATGGCCGCTACTATTTTTTTACCGCAATTTTTTGTCGTTGAACAATTTAGCGTTGAAAAGCGCTAGCAATAAATATTGTCTAAGAAGAAGAGACAAAAGGGAAAAAATATCTTATTATTAATAATAAATTAAGTGCTGTTAATAAAAAGCCTTTAAATAAAAAGTCATTCGTTGAATTCAAATGAACGAAACGAACTTTACATTTTCCTTACATTTGTGGAAACGGAAAACTTAAAACAATTCGCTTTTAAAGTACATACGAATACAAAAAATAAAAGAAATAATTTTATTACTTTTGAATCTCGCGAAGTGTACAGACAGCAAAACTAATTAAAACGGAGCCGAAACAAAAACTCTGTAAAGCTTAAACAACCAAGATAAATTACTTAGTTTGTCTCAAAAAGATTTTTTTAGTAGCCGTATTTGCCGTTAAAGAGTATTTTTGTATCTCTTTTAAAGTCTTTGAGTTCTAGTAATAACTTTTAAATTCATGTAAAATATATTATGTATCTTAAATATTGTTTTATGAAGACACGCGATAAATCAGTTATTTGGACATTTTAATAAATATATGGTAAAGAAAATTCGTGTGTCGATTTTTCATAACCATTTAATTTAAATATTTAGCATTAAATAAAATCAAACCAAATGGTAAGGGAGTACCATAAAATGGACAAAAAAGTAAACACCCCGACCCTCTTTTAACAATACACATACCACAACAAATCATAAAGCAACATGTGACATTTAACCCTAAAATGTCCACACAAAGCCAAGATCCGTACCGGATCTTAAGTATACCCTACACGCTTAAGAACATTCATACAACTTCCTCTATTACCATACATATCCAACATCACTCGGTCTGTTTGTCCGGCTGTACAAAAGAGGCTGGAATTATCGCATCCGTGTCCGCCGGATCTTAGGGTACGGAACTACCCCTTTAGCAGAGAGACGGTTAAAAGCTTGCTTCGTTTGGGGTAATTGAGATGCTTGCGTCTCAGTGTGCCCTTGATTTTTATATGGGTTTATTTCGTTGCATTATTATTTTGAGAGTCGTCTCTTTTTTAATTTTAAAATATAACTACCTACTTTAATAATATTTATAAGAAGAGCTATGGAAATAAGGCTATTCAAACCTTTTTTTTCTTCTTTTTGTATATAAAAGCCATACAAGTACATCTTTGTTAATTTACCTCAATTTTTTTGAGCTACTTCGTGATCAGTTTTGAGTTACATCAGACTCAACTAATGATCATATTAAACATAAAGCAACTAACAAATCATATTGTATAATTATTTTTTACTTCATGAGTAGGTTATAATGTATAATGTGGTGGTATAAAATAAAATGTCTCACTGCATCGCCAAGACCTATTCTCATATTGGACATTGACAATCAATGTTCAGATATTCAACAACCGAATTTCAGTACACCCCCAATTTAACCTCACTATTGAACAAGTAAACAGGCAGGATCATACGATGGTCAAGTGTAGTGCCTACGACGAGGTATAGAGGTTTACCCAAAGTGCTGACCGGCCTCGATGATTCGAACAGATTTACTGCCAAATAGGATTGTCGTGATTCACGTGAGATTGAGAGACTTACGCATCGGTGGGTTAACACGAAGACTCTGGACTTGAGGGAAAAGGAGAGTATTTTTATTAGGGCTGGAATTTGTTTGGTGAGATTGAATTTGTGTGTGGATGGGATAGTTGGAATTTAAATTAAAGCGTGTTTGTCATTTGTAATGGATGTTTAATTTCAATAAAAATATATTGAAGGATTAAGTGAAAATTACTATGTTACAGTTTAAAAAAGTTGTAAAAAATAATTAATTGTTCGACTAGACAAAATATCTTAAAACATTAATTTCTTGTTCTTATTAGAAATGTCTCTCGTTTAATTAAAAATCAAAATTAGATTTCGTTTCAACGTTCTGTGACTACGTTCTGTTTCTACTTTTCTTTTTACGTTATGTTGTCTCAAGTTCATAGTTTATATTGTTCTGGACCCACATTGGTGTCGAGCAAATTGTATCGAAACCGGAGTCCGGTTGTGAGAAATAGTCTCAATTATATACTTTAAAAAACTACTAATATTTAAAAAAAATAAAATAACTTTAAAAAACTTCCGTACGGAAACTGGAATTCGTAATCAGTATAAGAGTGTTCATTTTAATTTCCGTGATTTTTGCCGACGAATTGTAATGCCATTTGTATAAACTTAATTATTATTCATAATAAGGGCCAAATTTCTACCGATTAATGCCGACACTTAACCAATTTGATACATAAAAAAAAAACAAAAAGTACAATAGTGTCACATCATACAAATATACAGTCGACTTCAGATAAAAAATACTGAGAAAACTTGATAAAATTTTTATTAGTCTAAATGACAACTAATCTGGTTTAAAAAGAAATGATTATTTTAAAACCACGAAATAATAATGTTTTTTTTTACGGTATAAATTTCTTAAATGTGTGAAAGTAATGACTTTTCTATTAGTCTTAGACCTAAATTTGTCTGTTTCAGACATTTAGTGTCACCTACAAACGTTAACGTTCCAGAAGCAACCGTACACGTGTTACGGAACCAGATTTTCCCACCAGTTTCTTTCCTCAACACTTTTTCCTTATAATTTTTTCAGGTAACAAACCACAACCTGCCAATCGACAGATTGAAATATAAAGGCGCATACACAATATCACTAAACACAGTGTTCTCCGGGGAAATCACCGGACGACGACAAATCTTTCCCGTGATCACATAAAAATACCAGTGGACTGATAATAAATTCAGTTTATTGCGACCACTGGCTCGCCTCACTGAATGTACGCATTTTTTTAAACAGAATAATGTGCACCCAACTTTAGGATACAGATGGGCACAATACGACCAACACTACTTGACCCCCTTGAACTCCGCTACATACTACCATCATCTCTATCACACTTTGCTTTAATCATATGTTGGGTCTCGCTTTCCTTGTTGCATACCTAACTTCGTGTAGGTCTAGAGATATTGGTGTGTCGTACAATTTAATTGTCTTGTTGGAGTCTCCATTGCTTTTTTACTTTGGCTTAGTTATTTATGGTCCGTTTTATCGAATTTTAATCAGGATGTTTCAATGTATGGCAAGTTTAATAGACTTAATAATGAAATACGACTGAACGGAATTTCGCTTAAATTGGGATTTTCGGAAGAAAAGCTTGGCTGTGTTGATTTGGTATTCAGAGAGACTTGGCTGTGCTTGAATATTTTTGATTGTATTTGCCAATGACGAAAAAATAATTTAGTTAGTTATACTGCAAAATTAACTAAAGATTGATATGGGAAGGATTAGATGGATAATAATAAAAAAAAGTTTCGCATCTCCCACCCATTTTAAATCTACTCAAATTATAATGTTTATTAATTAAAATTTAAAATAATTTTACCAAAATATTAAATAACAGGTAAGAGATTCCATAAAACCCACTTATAATTATCGTATTTCGAAGGGTAGAACAACTTTCCTTAATGAAGCATAATCATAATTAAAAATTAAAACATCTTAATTATATTAGCAATCTTACATTTTATTAAGTAAATTGCTCCTTAGGAAGACTTGTTTATTGGTTGAGGGAGCGAATTATTAATCTTTATTTTCGAAGTATTTATTATTAGTACTTATACCTAGAATTATTATTGTACTCTTGAGACTGAGAAATTATCTAGATATTTAGCGTGAACAGCTAAAAGTGTGCTTATTTTATCTTGGGGCCTGTTCTTAGGAGTCAGTCTTTGTTTCGTTTTAGTTAAAACTTTTATAATAATTTCAGTATTACACTTAAGGAGGTTTAAAATACGGACAAGGTCCCAAATGCAGCTGGAAATAGAGGATACTTCTTCTAAGATTTAAGTGCAATATGTATGTATATTTTTATACTTAATGTACTAATTACACATAGATCATCATCCTAGCCTTTTCCTAACTACATTGGGCCCGCCTTCCTGTCTAACCACGTTGCAAATAATAGAGTACGAGTGTTTTACAATGAGCAACTGCCTATCTGACCTCCTTACCTGTTACCTGGGCAAACAATACCTTTTTGCTTCCTTTTGACTACCAGTAAAGATTGTCAAAGATATTTAATTCGGGATCTACAATTTAACGTGTCTTCCGAAGTACGGAGATGGTCACCTACGGACCGACCGTATGAAGCGTAGCCAATATTCATAATTCATAAAAATGTGAGCAAAAGATGTAGGTGATTGGTTTCTTTTCCCCACAACCTACAGCCCAATTATACACGGTGATTTTTTATTCGTCTTACAAAAGGAGCCCAGTTCATGTATCCGACGTAAAGTACCCCTAGGCGCGATTATTTTTTTTATCATCAACTAAGATAATAAGTACGAAGAAAAATTACACAAGAGAAATCTGAAAATACTCTTAAAAATGATCAAAACGCCGCCGCCTGCGCCCCTCACCATTATTAAAAGGCTCGGACCGCGCGCGCAACAGAGCTGTGTTTCTAAAAAACTACGAATTGCATCATAATATTGTATAAAAATGCATTTTTATTTTATTCAAATCTCATAAATACCTTCTTGAACGTGTTCTAGTCATTGGATACACGAAATGGGCTGCTTTTGTAAGACGACTAAAAAATCACGGTGTATAAATCGTAACACATTCTCTAAATTCCTTCGTCATTTCATATTAACTGTTCTATCTACCTTGCTACAACACTATCATGTTATTAATAGTAGTTGAATCAATGGTCAGCATTTATGGTGCAGTGGTGTAATGCAACACCATGCTAATTGCCACTGCGGTAGTTGTTGCTGGTTCAATTTGTGTTCCTCATATATAGTTTGTTGTTCGTTATATCTATGAGATAATGGGATAAATGTAAGTTAAAACTTGAATACACGGCTAGTCGAGTGGGTCAACTATATTGAGTCTTTGTGCATGTGACTTGAATGTTTGCGAAAGTTTCAAGAAATAAAGAAAAAATGATAATCGAAACAACCAAGTACCACAAAAAGTTTCCAAAAAAAAATTGCTGAAATCGGTTCAGTCGTTTATGAGAAGTCTAGTGGCATACTTAAATTAAATAATCAGTAGAATTATCCATAATGATGATTATTAAACAACAGTATTTGGACGTTACACAACGTAAAGAGAATGCAAAATAAAAACTTAACATTATACCCTTACCATAAATTAAATCGTGTTAATCAACTTAATTTATATCACAAAGGCGTTATCAGAGTATTAAATAATTCACATCACATTTCCAACATATCTGAAGCCTCCGAAAATTCAGCATCAAAAATGGCTTCCACAAAATAACTAGTGAAACATTACGTTAATTTTAATCCTCTTATACGTACCAATGAAAACAGTTTAAAAATTTATAATGTTTGTGAATTTCTGGCTTTGCGGTTAGCTTCATTGTGATGGTATGATGTTGGTTCAACGAGTAGCGTTTGTAACTGTTGCTTTACAAAATTCTGTTTCATTATCATTTGTTTAAACTTGTGCTCGAATAATTTTCGAATGAGTATAAAAAACTAAGAAGTCCTAACAATCCGTTCACTAGGTTTTTAGAAAGTTAGAAATTTTGGAACTTAGCTATCATTGAGTGCCTTTTTGTAGATGTTGATTTAATATTATCTTGCCTTTATCTTTATTCCTGTGGAAAGCAAGGCTCAAGGATTCTAGTTTTGTCTACTAGTGAACTTTTTTTAAAAGATAAATAAACAAAAATTAACTCTCTTTGTGCATGTGCCTTAATCTTTCTCTTACCGATTCGTTTTGTTAAAAAAAATCTCTATTCCTTCGAGCAAACCCGTCAAACATTGTGTTCTCTTCAAACATATCCCAGTTCCTGTCCTATAAACACATAATACATGATAGCATCGCAAGCTGCATAATACAAACAGAGGTACCTCCATCCGTCCGTAATATAGATAAAGGTCGCATGAAGGGTTATGTCCTGATATCACACCTCCCTTGTTTCGAGACCCTTTTCTCTGCAGACAATACTCCCATTTTCACACGGTAACCAACTGCTAGAACAGATAAAACTAGATAATACCATGGCCACTGATAAAACTAGGTATATGTCGCAATGTTGTGTCCTTGTACATTCTGATAGAATATACCCGATAATCTTGTGAAATAATAAAATCGTAAAAAAAATCAAGTGATATAAAACTAGCATCTGTGCCTGTTAAGCTACCTCCAAAATGATTAAGACGATTTTGACAAAAAGTAGTCAGCCAGAAGAACTTATTCGCTAAGGATGGATTCTAAACAAGCAGTGCAAATTCATACTTAAAGATAAACACATACAAACACAAGTAAAAAGTCAAACAAAACATAAGAACAAAAAAAAACCTGACGGTGAATAAACTGAAACAAAAAACCAACGGGAAAACCTTGAATCCGTGCGAAAATACCAAAAAGAAAACACAACACACATTGTACACAAACAGAGTCATAATGGTGCAAAATTGTACGTATAGAGTATGAGATACGCGTAACGTTGCACGGTATCTGTATAAATCAACGTTGTGTAAATTGACGGTCCACCAAGCGAAATACGCAGCTGCCTCCGTCGGTTTATGTTAGGGAAGTGCGAACAATGGATACGGCATTGTATGGCTTGGGAAATTATCGATAGAGAGTATGTAATTATTTCGTTCAAATTTCGGGAAATCTCATTATAATCTTGGAAAGACATGTTTTTTGATTATTGTGGTGAATTTAGGAGATTTTGGAGTATGTTCAGGAGGATTTAGATTGCATGTTTTTAATAGAATTTAGTGATATAAAAAGGGTCATCAATAAAATTAGTTTTTTACAAAATTCTTTGTGTTCAATTCAGTTAAAGTTTAGAAACTATTTATGATAACGTTCTTGATGATAATGAGCATAAATCTATATAATATCTTCTCCATTATTCCCTTTTATTTTACCTCCATCATTATATACTTGCATGTGTTGGGAACAAAATAGCATACGATGTTCGTTGGCACTACATTATTCAAGCAGTAAATTTGATTGTCCAACTCTAAATAGAAATTCTCATCATTTAGTTACGGGTTCACAAATGGTGCGTCTGAATCTGCTATAGATTTGTTTTCAGACGAATTTGGTTCTTATTTTCGGTGTACATTAGGGCTAGTTTATTTATCTATGAGAAGCGACGTTTTATCATTTTCTCTTTACTTTTAGTATCGTCGCTGTCTAGAAATATATTTTTATGAATAAGAACAGTTGTGACTTTTATAGTCCCTAGCGTTTTCTGTATGAAATAAAATTGGAGATTTGACCAAAAAGACATTTGATGGTAAGTCGCAAAAGCTAAAACGTTAAAAGAACAGCTAAACCAAAACCCTAGTCCACTAATTACACGAAAGTACACCAAAACGAAACAGAGCTAAGCAAACATCGTAATAATAATGACATGTTCCAAAGGCTGCATTCACAAAAGGATACCAAAAATCCTAACATTCAAAGAGCATTTCAAAATGTCGGCAAACTAAGAAACACCAATTTCTAAAACCAAACTTTACCCTCAATAATCCCGAATAGCACTCGTTCACAGTAAGCTTCTTATGTCGTTTTTGTGCTACTTTTTCTCGCATCAAGCTAGAAAATAGTAAGCTTGGATTTTCATCCGCAATCCTTAAACTTTGTTGAATGAAATTTTAAATCTGGCGATGTTTGATACGGTCTTTCGTGTAATATCTCGGTTGAAGACGATATTTTATTTCTTCCTTGTGAATAACGTTCAATACAACAATTTTGCGCTTCCATATTTTGATGACGTCGTTGCTGTATTGAATTTTAAATGGATAAAATTCTATCTTCAATCATACTTAGAGTTGATTTTGACTAAGATTTTCAACCAATAATTTTGACTACCCGATTCGAAACGAGATTTTCCAAAACAATGAACATTTGAACAAAGCAATCAAATACGCATTAAAGATTTCAGCTCAATGTCCAACCGAGGCCGGGTTTGCGACGGTGATATTCAAGCCATTTCGGCGATAATTGGCGAAGATAAACAGACGGACAGCCGGATTGCACGCTAGATGGACAATGCTCTAATTGGCGCTATAATCACACATGGTCGGACCACCCAAAACCTGACAACACCTCTAAAACTAATATTATTGCAGTTGTGGAAACGTGATAGCACTACTCAGTCTAGAGCGGCGTCTCTTTCCCACATCAGCAATGTTATTCCTCTAAGAGGACGCGGTAGAGACCCTGCAATACAAAGCTTGGTTGACGATGACGTGTGAATACGGAATTACTTTAGAATTGTGAAGAAGGCAAAATGTTTTGATTACATTTTTGATTTGTAAGAAAGATCCTTTTGATATGGGTGTTTGGGTACGGGTTGGGATCCATTGTTAATATTTCCTTTACCAAAATACCGGATCATTTTTAAATGTATTTTCGTCACCTGGGCTAAAATGGTACGTGATTATACAAAATTCTGAGTATAGAAACCGGTCAAGTTCGAGTCAGATCCCCGGCAGAAAGGGTTCCGGCCGAATAGGGCAAAATACAAACAAATTTTAAAATCTGCATTAGGATACGTCATGTGAGAAAATTTAAACTGTTCAGCTATAATAGTTCGAGAGAAACAGCCTAGTGATAGACGAACCAACAGCAATGCCTCAGCAATTATGGTTAGGTGGGTACACAATAAAAAAAAACACTTGATTGTTATATCGGATTCTAACCTTTAAAACTTGGTAAAACCTAAAGGGCTACAAAATAGACGCTAAAATTACTTTTTTAACAAAGTGTCAGCGTTTTTAGCTTTCTAGTTTAAAATCGAACAATTACCGTTAGTGGTTTGGTACTTTATCTGACATCTGCTGCAATAGTGTTAGTTTAAGGAATTATTTTGCTCTTTTTAATATTAAGCAAGTTTAATTAAAATACCTAAGCCTTTATTGGAGATTTTCTTTTTGGAGTATTGCTTTACTAAATTTATTTTGAAAAGCCATGGAGCAATGCAACCATAAGCATAAGCATTTATTTTGAATTAAGCGCAAAATGTACACGTTTTTTACTCAAAACTATTCCTAAAAGCACTATCGGCAAGGTGTAAGGAATACCGGCGAATACAAAGTTTAGAAAAAAAAACCTCGCCAATTACAATTCTCAGATGCAAATACTTCTAAGAGTATATTAACACTTTCTGAAACACAGATCAAAACAATATTATAATAAGTGATAAGTGCTTTTAAGTGTAGAGTTCATTTTGAATATTATACGGAAATAAACATTTCAAAAATACATTCAAATATACTTACTGTCGGGAAGACTATAAATGCGCCATAAAATTAACTATAGCCCATATACGTGCAGCATCCTTTGCCACTGTTTTGTTTATCTTAGTGACAAACGGCAGCCCTTATTTATTTTAGAGTTCGTCGACATTTCGAGCAAATTCACTCGGCGAACGCTTTGGTGACAGATAGGGTTGTCGCAAAATTAATAATTTATTTTGCGTAACTTTTGATGTGATGTCGAAATTATTAATTACTACTTAATTTAATGTGAGTTTTAATTTTAAAATAGTTTGTATTTATGTTAATGGGTTGTTCAAACTTAAATTATTAGGTCAACTTTCTTCTCATTTTCATCAGATAAATATTAATCTGTTTAAAATAGTTTAATACTGACTTTAAATGTTTTAATTTAAGTTTTATAATTCTCAAAGATAGAAAAGCTTATTTTCTGATAATTTTTATTTAAATACCAAATATATATTTAAATCACTTAAATTAAAATTAAAAAATGATGTTCATATCCAAATAATTATACAAAATCAAAGATGGCGACCCTAATAACAATAAATAGAGACTGTTTGCGAACTAAGGAGGCGGAGTAAGTATAGTAAGTTTACAAAACAATAGTTTGTGCAGTGTTTTACCGTCGATGGGGTGAACCCATTGAGGCCATGGTTAGGGGTAGCGCATGCCACTTACAGACGTAAACTGAATCGTCGCGCTTCCTTCCTTGAATAATATTGAACTTTACCAAGTTTGTGAATAGTAATTTTATTGTTTACAGCGTTTATACTCATGGGGAGGGATATAGAATGTGAGAATCGTGAGCAAAAGCGAAATGTATAATTATCTGATGATGATTATCAACAAGTAAGAACTATTTATTTTCAAAGAGTTAACAAGTTCAGGAATTGATGGTAAGTATTTTTACCAGTGGGCTTACGTGTTGAACAATGCCCAAACCTCTCCTACATAGGACTCATTTATAGGCTAAAATTTAAATTTAATCAACCTTCTAAAGGTCTTAGATTATCATTCAGGAATCGTAATTATAATAAAGTAAAGCTTTAAAGTACCAAGTACAAACTTACAAAACATTTTGCTTTCATAATATTGATATGAAGGTTTTTCTTTCAGTATTTAAGTTAAGATAATTCTACATAAAATCTAAGTAGACTAAAAAATTACGTTAAGAATAAGATAACCAGTAACGATGCCAAGTCTCGCAAAAGAAAGTGTTCAGAACTTGTCAAAACTCTCCACAAACTAGTCTGGACTGTCAAAATTAATCTCAAGTGGTTTTAACTTCAAACTACGGCCAGTCAAGTACTTTTGACTTTAACTTGACTCGAATTTTATCCACGATTTTTTTTATAATATTCAGTATTTTTCATTTAAAATAAAACCCAAAGTTTTTTAAAAATATATTTTCTTTGAAGAATAATTGTCGTTGTATCTTATTTCGAGAGTGAGAATTAAAAAAAACCTTTTTTAAATTAACTATTGCTAAATATATTGCTGCACAATTCCAAAATGAAGTTTTTCTCTATGCCTTGAAACCTCCTTAAAATGTTAAACCGTGTGACTTTATAAAAATCATTTTGTTCAAAAGTTATAAAAAAAACATTCACTCTACATCTTTAATTATACATTCCACGAAAATAAAAGTATGCAGTACCAAAACGATGCCAAATATTCAGTCGATGGTTTGAACGAATTGCCAAAATTCTCCGCCGAATCGCCGAGCCGCAACGCCGCCGAGCCGCCGAACCGCCGAAATGGTGTACCATTACGAATGCGTGGCATCCGTCTAGACAGAGAACATACATTATTTACTCTCAATATCAATATTACAGGCTGACTCATTGGATGCAGTTCGTTTGAAATACCGATACCTTTAAAAAGGTATGTGAATTCGAGATGTATACAAAATAAGAGTGCGTCTCAAGGGTATGTTAATACCAGCCTATGTATGTCCCACTACTAGGTATAGGCGACTTCACATGGCAAGAAATTTGATGAATATTTTACATATACCATTACCACAGACAAAACATAGCGCTCTGTGCAATTTACTTTTAGATATAACTATAAAAAACGAAATTGGTGAGAAACAGACCTGTTTAACGTATGCAAGTAGTAAAGTTCCTTCTTATCTATGAAACCGTTGGACTGATTTTGTTGAACTGTAATCCGTGGGTAGCCGATGTTCTGAGGAGTAAGTTTGGCTAATTTTATTTTATTGAAATTAACATTTGTTTAACTCCACACGGCCGAAGTACTTTAACACTTTAAAGTAACTCAATAATGAAAACGCAGCTTTCCCAAGCAACGTGTGATTTCATCGCATACGTAGTGAACATCTTTCTAAATAGCAAGTAGGTATTGATCATTATCAAAGGCGAGGACTGGAGCTCAGCTAATTGCACTTTATTCCCTTTGATCATGTTTAACCTACTTTCTTTAACGCTAATGTTACGAGCGTTATTGCCATTTAGCTCATAACGGCTCTTGGTAAGACAAAGTCTGTTTTAATCATTGATTGTTCTAGTCAAAAAGTGATTGAGGCAATACAAAAACACTACAATTTTTGTTTAAATCAAAGACTTATTATCAGATTGTCGTATAAAAAATGTAAATACAGAAAGATATTAATGAGCTGTATGACATGAATCGTAAGAAAAGGAAAGATGATTTTTTTAGTGTAACAATAAATTATGAAAACAAAATCTATAACTAGCAATCGTTGGTACACTCATCAATTTGTTAGGAGACGATTATTTTTCGCAAATTTACTTTGACCCATGGGATCTCAAATCCGACTATGCTTAACTTTCTTTTAATACTGTCTATACTTTTAATACATGCAGTTCTTGTGTTCACAAATACACACATTTGTGTGATCAACAAACGCTCAAATATATAACTTTTAACGTCTTTTAAAAATAACTTCCATAGTAAAAGGTTGTCGAATTAAAAGCCTCACCTGCTCTATCTTTTCAGCTTAGTAATTGGAAAATTGGATTTTCATGTAGCTTTCAACCTAGGCTGAAGATTCTACTAGCTATTACTCTTGTTTTTAGCTCAATTTACAATCTTTAGCACTTAAGGTTAGGTAGTGTTTTTAGTTTTGATAACTTTATTTAATGTATTTTTGGTGCGTAATTAAAATGCGTTCCTTTTTTAAATTGTAAATTTCAAAGTAACTGTATATCTGTCAAAGGCTACATAGGCGAATTAAACCCTTTTTTATAATCTCATGAAGATCCACATTCTGATTGTCTACAAACATTTTTTATTTTATTTTTTTAATTCAGAATAGAACTGTTTACCAATTTGACTCGTGACTCCGCTCATGATTGAGGACTCCGATTGAAACCGAAACTAGTCAGGTAAGTATAAGTACTCTTGCATAAACCGTTACATCATTTATCAGACATTATTTATTTTCTTTAAGCCAAAAAATCTTCGAAAGTACTCTAAAGAATTTTAAATCGAACTCTCAAAGTAACATTATTTGTCAAGTTAAGCTTGAAACCAGCTGCAAGCCGTCTCACGCATGTTATTAAAGTCAACTCAGGGAGATGGGCTGCTAAAATATTCATAGAGAGACATTCTGTACTGGAATCACTTAGGCAAATAGTCCACAGTACCTAGAAATGTTTCGTTTATAACTTTGAGTCTTATTTGATTTCAGGACATGTTTAGTGGTCAATTTATTTTTATGTTATAAACATGGAACGGAGTTTCTTTTGTTTATAAGACTTTCGTGGGACTGATTTTTAATTGTTTGTTGTAACGCCTTACTTATGCGTATTTTCTGTATTTTGTTTTGTTCATTTGGACTAGGTATAGTTATATCCCGGATGTCCGTCTATATGTCCGGCCATCCGTTACCTGGCTGTAACTCATGAACCATGATAGCTAAACAGCTGAATATTTTGTATTTCTGTTCTCGCTTGATAACAAATACTTCAAAATATAAGTTTGTGGTTAAGCAACGTTATCACGCTCATGAATTCGAAGAGTGACAAATCAAATGTGCCCCACAAATTATATGACGCAGAGCCAATTTCATTCCCTTTAGCCTAGTTGCCGGAAACCCTCAGGGTCGGGAGTACGACTTGATCGGACTTGATATATATCTTTTTAATTGATTTACTAGCTGTCCCAGCAAACGTTGTTTTGCTATTAGGGAAAAAAAATACAAAAGAGAGTGTGTAAAATTAATTTTATTAATTTTAAATCGAACTCTCAAAGAACTGTCAAGTAAGTGAAACCAGCTGCAAGCCGTCTCACGCGTGTTATTAAATTTAAACAAAATAGGGGTATGATAAGATGTTGTCCCATTCTTACACCTAGATACTTAAACTAAATTTCATGACAATCGGTCAAGCCGTTTCGGAGGAGTTCAATTTCGTACACCGTGACACGAGTATTTTATATATTAGATTTTAGTAATAAATAAAGAAATCGGGTTGTCTGTCTTCTGATAAGCAAATTATGTACTATCTAAAACCCACTTGCACTCATAAACTATCTTATTCCAGTTCGATAGCCGATAGCATCTTATCAAAAATACGAAGTAATTATCAAAAAGATCTCGTGTTCAAACAAATTATCAACTCATTAAAATAACTTCAGAATCTTTATAGTGTATCGTTATCATAACTCAGACTAAGCGACTATAAAATTATATTTTCAGAACAAAGTGTGAACAATTTCGGAGTTATGAGTATAACTTTATGTTGTCGTATTTACTTTAAAACTTTCGAAAACTTCGAGGATAAAAAATATCTCAGAACTTTTTACTTTATTCCTACCATAATACTTATCGTGTACTTAGAGATAACATTTATCGCCTGGTCCTTCGCTCCTATAAAAACTTTCATAAGTTGATTAAACTTAAAATATTGCAGACTAAAACCTTTTTTGTACAATCTTAGCTTATTTTTAACAGAATCCTATTATTAGGCCTCCGCTGGGTGTCTGCCTATCCGTCCACCTGTAAAAAAACTGTATCTCACGAATCGTGATAAGAATTGCTATTGAAATTATCAAAGATAATGTATTTCTGTTACCTGTGCTGATGATGTTTTATTAAATCAACTATCGTTTTTTTGCCGTTTTTATAGATTAAGACACAGACTTATTCGTGCGCCAGTCTGACTCAAAGTTAAATGGTATCAAAGGACCAATTTCTTATCAGTAACACGACATCACCAAAAATCTACTTTAAATCAAAATTTGCACACAAATTAAATTCTCATTATTAAACGTAATACATGCCTGTTGTTCCTGGCCGTGAGCAATAAATTCTGGCTGAAAAACTACATGGAACGATTTCATCACGGTCTGTTTAACAAAGATATTTCGGCGTAGCCACTAGAATGATAAAATTTAATATCACGGACGACGGGAGAACATTGCGGCTGTAATTTTTGCTACAAGAATTTTATCCCTAATAAACGTTATTGGTATTTTATTATTAGGTTTTTTTTTATATTTTGCCAGTGCCTCGAATATGATTGTCGTTTTATTAGAACGGTTCTGTGGTATTTTTAATGCGTTTCTAATGTCTCGGTCTCGATTTAAGTGCCTTTGGGGGAAATAGGGAAATGAATATTTCTTTCCTTGTTGTTGTAATGAGGTTAACACGTTTTTTTTTTAATTGCTAATAATACTAAATTTATTCATTCTAAATTTTGTGCTGTATGTGTTCTAAAAAGTATGCTCTATTTAGAAAAACTTCAACAAAGTTTCGAGTTACCTTTCAATTTCACCCAATACCTTAATTATTTTCTTTAAAAATCAAAATCTTTGCTGGACAGCAGGGCTACAAATAAAGTCAAAAATATAACGACAACCTTCTGTGAAAAATCCTTATTTCCTTCTCAACAGTCGAAAATATATTTTAATCTTTATCTAGCAACTTTGATTAACAAACCCAATTCTCAATCACAGCCAAACCCTTATCCTGGAGCCGTCGTTCTTTGAAAACAAACTTGACATAGTTACCTTAGAGTTAAACTATGAGGGAACTTATGGGACACCACCCTTAAACCTTTCCCCCGGGGTCATATGCGCTTTAGATTTATCACCGCATAATAACCGTCATAACCGGTGATCTTTGGTGATCGATCGCATGTCGCCTTCAGTATACAGTCAATCAATCAACCTTTTTGTCAAGATAGTTCCTTTTGTTTCCATGTTTATTATGTGGGGTTATCTTTGTCTCGTCATGAGTATTTGTCGGTTAGGTTCGTGAGTGGTTTGTGTTTCTATGTTTAGTGTTAATTTGTGTTATTTGATTGTCTAAAAATCGGTCAAGCACAAGACTTATCTGCTTCTACGTATATGTCTGTTTTTCTGTTCCATCAAAAGATTCTTACCTGATTTTAATGTAGTGCCTATTTGTTTTTTATAGATTTTTTATATAATAACAAATGAACTAGGTAACTTTAATTTTAAAAAAGTGAAGATTATTGCTAATAAAACACTGTGGATATGGTAGGTGGTATACTATGTCGAAAAACGAAAAAATATTGATGCTAATTTGATAAAAATATCGATAATATCCTTATATTTCTGGCTTACCCATCCTACCAATGTACTACATACATACTACCCTACATTTTCAAACACCACCACCAAATACAAACGTCAACATAAACTCCAACCCTAAACAAAAAGGCCCCAATAAACAGGACTCTACAAACCCTAAAATGCGAAAATTAACAACCATTACACCAAGTACATACACCTCAAACAGACCGAACCTCAAGCGGAAGAATGGAGTGTAGTATTCAGACATTATATTCCTAAGACACAATTACATACGACCATTTGGAGTCTTAGGCCATAACTTTCGTAAGATCGCAAGCACCGTAGCAGCTGTAAAAGCATCGTAAAGATTCGGTTCCCTGCAAGGTAATGCCAGCAGGATAATGAACCATTAATTCGCCAGTAGAGTTAGTGCACTTACACCGAGCAATTGCAGATAAACCTTGTAACGTGTGTTTTTCGGGACGTTGGTTAAGATTATGGGGCCTCAAATTATACGGTAGCTTTCCGCTTGGTTAAAGATTTTGTACTCCATAAAGTTTAAGGTCTATGTTACATAATTTAGTTTTTCTGTGATTGTTATTACGACGGATTCTAATGTTTTCGAGGTTCATTTATGCATGTTCTAGCTGCTGCCCGCTCGGCGCAAGATACGAATCGAAGATGATCCCTCGTAACATAAGATCAGTATCTTTTAAAAAACGACTCCCGCTTTTAGGAATTTAATCCTTGTGTCGCGGGGGTTTCACAAACATACAAATCACATGCACAAAGACACCCAGACTCAGAACAAGCTTTTGTGGATCGCACAAATGATTGTCATACGCGGGGATCGAACCCGCGACATGTAGGGCACAGTGGGTTTGGCGTGGTGACCTCAACCACTCGGCTATCCGTGCAGTCCAGTATAAAACGACCATATGTATGTGTTAATCCTGATTAATAACTATCCGTTCAGTGGCCTTTACGAGAAAGAGGAACATTTAAATACATAATTATATACAAACCTTCGCTTTTATAATGTTAGTAGAAAGTGTTTCTTTATTCTGAATGGCTAGTTTTATCCTGTTAGTCACTTTTTTTTTCTTTTTTCCATACTTTGATTGGCACCGACTTTATTTATTTGCATTAAACGGACATCGCTGGTATATGAAACCATTGTTCAATTTTCCCAATTGCAAGCGAATTAAAGCAAGCCGATAAAACAAAGATAAAAATTACAATTGTTTTATTGTTATTTTTGAATGTTTTTATTCGTTATAGAAACTTCATACGAAGTTAATGTACCGCTATTCAAACAATGTAGGTACATAATTAGTATGTCAGCGGTTACCTTGCGGCTTGTGGGATCACATAGCTGAATAGTTAATTAATGAAATGGTTTACAATGTCATCGTTATAAGGTAATCGGAAATGCTGTATAAATTGAGTTTGGTATATCTTGGAGTATTTCCTAGAAAAAAGCTTTCCACCGTGTCTTAATATAAGGCTGTTGCGCAGGAGAGACGCCGATCTATATTTTCTATATTATTATTTATTGATGGATTTTATTACTAGATATAGAATTATGACATGAAAAACTAGCTGATGATCGCGGCTTCGCTCGCCTGTATGCCGAATATATTGATTTTCTATGAAGTCGGATAAAATGAGTATAGCAATCAATCTAAGTTATCAGCTACCTCCATAACCAATGGAATCCCGAATGCTGTCCCGTCCAGCCATTTTCTGTTACAAAGATACACACATACTTTAGCATCAATAAAAAGTGTAATTTTGTACAGAAATTCTTTTAAAATGATGTTCCCAGCAGCCAAATCCATTGCTTGAGAAAATATCGAATAAATCACCTTAATTTCCATTCAACATCCAGTTTAAGGAAAAGTATCTTCATATTTCAATCAATATTAAATCTTTCTAAATATCAATTGCATTGCGTTAATTTCATCAATTGCATTGACCGGTAACTCAGGTGATGAATTAGTCGGCACCGGTAATTGCTGTAGCCCCGGGAACCAACCGCATTGCGGTCCTATAATCTAAGGATCACACTTTTATAATTCAGTGTATTCCAGATATTGACACTGTGTTGTATAGTGTTCACAGTTTGTATTGAACAACAGGTTGATGTTGACACGGTGTTTCATTGTGTAATGAGATGGAGAAAGTTCTAGACATGGTAATGGCACATTGGTGTTTGTGTAAAAATTAGACAAAATATATTTATATTTAATAAAAAAAAAAACCTCGCTTATGAGAATACTGGGTAAAAGTAGAATAAAAAGAAAGTAATATAAATATTTTTTCCTTGGGTGTAAAAGGTTGCAGCATTTATTTCTTTCAAGATACTTTAATATAAACAACTCTAAAATACATTTTCGAATGTATATTTGTCTTTAAATTTCATTTGACAGTGACAAGACAGCATGTCTCGTGAGGGTGACATTTTGCATAGCGTCTTTCATCATTTTTACCAGTAGGCATTGAAAATTAAAATTGACGATATTTTAATTTAAACAATATCCAATTATTTTAATAAAAAAAACGATCAACTGCGAGTTCCATACTTATAGACTAAAAATAAACAAATGATTCCTCTTCACCCAGCTATGAAACTATACTGGTGAAACAGAAAAACATCATCCCTGAAAAACTGTCTTGCTATCACGATTCATGAGATAGCTTAGCCTAGGTGATAAACGGACCGACAGACCGACTGCAGCGATTCAGTTTCAGAAACCTAACATAATAGCGAAATTCGCGCCGTATATTGAACGTGATTAGCTACAAAAAAAATGTTTTGAGTTTGAAGGAAACTGACTTCGACCGTAACGACATTGAACAAAATCTTTTTCATTAATGAGAATGGTATTCGCAGTCAAACTTCGTAAAGTTACTTCGGAAGTTCGACAAATTAAAATTAAATATTCATAACGACTTGTGCCTAAGTACGTAGTACATGTTACAAATTTTAGGGTAACGTAGCATGAGGGTATAAACGGAACCCTATTGCAAGGCTTTGCCGTCTATCCATTTGCCTATCACCAGGGCCCTGATTCTGCCATTTTACAATGGCCGATGAATGAATGGCAAATGAATTAAATTTGAAATTATTCCTATCCTCTTAGCATTTTGCCAATACAATAATTGGAAGTTAATTATATTGACCTCGAATTTCCAATTATTGTGAAGAAAAATGCTTAAGAGAAAACGAAAATTGTCATTTTAAGCCAAATTTCATTCATTCATCGGCCATTTTAAATAGCAGAATTGGGGCCCAGGCTGTATCACATGAACCGTAATAGACACACGGCTGCAAAATTCGCCGTCTGTCATAAATGTGATGGGTGACCAATTATTGTTTCTCTGTAGAAAAATACTCTAGTCCTATATTACGGAACCCTTAACGTCACTCGAACTTGACTGCTTTTGCACTTATTTTTTTTTTATTTCGATTTAGATATTATATTTATTTCTTCTTAATTAGATCTGGCATCTAGTAACTTTTAATAATAATAAGATTATTATAAATTTATGCTGTATATTTTTTGTACTTGTTAGAATTTCAATGGTAGAGCACTGAGTAATATTGTCTAAACAAATACGATTTAATATAGCTTTATCCTCAAATCATAGATTTCTAGAAGAATGCTTGTTCTCAGTCTAGCTGTTTTTACGCATGTTAACCCCCGATTATTTATCTTACTGCGGAAGTAATTTTTTTTACTATACATTTCAAACGCTCAAAATAATAACATGCAGAATATAAACTAAAATATCAAATTACAAGTAAAACTATTTTACAATAGTCATATATTATTTCCTAACAGTAAATTTTAAAGTTCCGATAGGTGAGATCCCATGTAAATCAAAGTTCAATCGTGAAAACTTCGAATAGTTATAACTAGAGTAGGTACCTAAGTTTCTGCATATTGTTCAAACTTTTCTAATAAATAAAATTGTTTCAAACTTTTACTACATCGCGGGAAAGTTATTTCATTATGAATTTTACTGCGTTTTATTTTGAAACGTACTGAGTGGTGTCACGCTATGTTTTCGAGGGTTTGATGAGAATCTAATGCGCTTGAATGGATAATGTTATTTTGTGACATCACGCCATACACAAAGTTTCTATACTGTTTTTAATTTTAACATAATATCATATACATATGCATATGCGTGTATGTATGTATATATGTATGTGCACGCATATATATGTCCGTATGTATGTGTGTCTGTGTGTATGTGGAGCACATGTGTGTGACTCATTTATGTTTTTATTATATATATTTAGTTATAAGTACATTTAAGTAAGATAGTAACTATGTCTAGAGACTCATCGACCCCACAGTCAAACCATTGCAACGGTTTTGTGGGGCTTAAGTTACCTACCTTTTTGTTTAAAGATGAATTAATAATAAATAAATAATCTTCTGTTAATGGTTATCCTATGGAAGCAATAAAGTGTTGAGTATCCACAAAAAATCTGTGTACCAAGTTTCATCTAAACCCGTTCAGTAGTTTTTGCGTGAAAGAAGAACAAACATCCAAACTTTTGCGTTAATAATATTAGTAGGATTGAGTAAAGAACTTAAACAGACCCTGATCGTAATATATTTTCGAAAAGTGTTGCTTATTTGAAAATGAACAACTATTTTCAACTATTGTCAATTTTGAGTGCATGGATTAGAATGATATCGGTCACCATGCCAATTTACGCGACGTGAGCATATAATCGCTTGTTTATGAAAAAAACCGCTTCATGATTTTTCTTCCTAGGGGCAATATTTATTTATTATCTATTAAACTCTCAGCGGTTTCAACAGAAATAGGTAGTCATTTCTGCTCATGATATATATATCGACTAGTGACAGACGGATGGACAGACAGACAGCGAAGCTCTAATAGAAGACGCGGTTCTTACTCTTTTAGAGTGCGGAAACCTACAACTACAACTATATACCATGCTACTAATACAATAAAACAAACAAACAGACACTTTCCCAATTATATTCACACGTCCCTGCCATGGAAATACATTCTCCGTTAAAGCAAAATACACTGCAACAAACTCACATAATAACAGCATTGCATTTAAGGCATGTGTGTCGTCCGCAAGGGAATCGTTCACTTTGATATTACTTGTGGTTGTATCACTGATAACTTTAATAAGATAACTCCTTTGCTGCGAGTTCATCTTGTTTCCTATTCTATATCTGACTGAGTTAGATTATGTTGCTTGGTAATTGTATAGTTTCAATCGTATTTATTAATTTTATAAACGTGAAAGTTTGTATGCACTTATGTATGTTTCATATCTTTCTGCTATCTAAGAAATAATAACTCTTTTTAGTAATAATAAAACCGTTAAAGTATGATTCACGATACGGGGGTTCCTGCAAAGATATCAGACAATACATTCAATAACAGTAAATAATATCATAATATATTATTATGTAGATATTTCTTCCCTATCTAACTCGTCAATAGATTAAAACCGTATATCCAAAACATTTAAATTCTAACCTTATATTAACAGCTTTAGGTCAATATTGAAATAAATTAGCGCCACCATTAACGCCTGCATTGCGAGGGTTACATGTAATGTAAAATATGACAAAATATGTGTCGTGTACCCGGCACGCGTTTAGCTAGTTTATGACACATTAAAGTGCCTTTTTGACACGTTTTACAGCTTTTTACTACGATATTAGTATTAATATGTACATATTTAAAAGGCTGGATTGGCTATTCCGGTTTAACGGTGTCGTAAAGTTTACAAGCTTATGAATGATATTTTGTAAAAGTTTTTCAGCGATCATATTTAATATAGGTCACCACGCCAAACTAACTGCGATCTGTTAAGGGTTCAATCCCCACGTCGGACTAGCCTTGTGTTATGCACGGATGGTTGTCCTGAGTCTGGGAGTCTTTGTGCGTGTGACTTGAAAACTCGGAGCCGTAAGGACTAAATTGTGGGTGACGTTTAAAACAAACGAATTAAATTCCTGAGCTTTGATAAACTATTTTAATATACTTTGCCTATTTTATAGAAATTCAAACACTTAGAACTCACCTTTTATTTACAGAAATAATCACATAAAATAATTAAAAACAACATATTTTAATCGAACTTTTAAAAACGTATCATCAGCAATTTTGTTAATAAATTATTTTGACACTTGCTTGTTAGTTTTAACATATATTTTGCACTTATAATTCTTTTAGTCAATTATAATCTTTATTGGTGTTTTTAAACACCAATTTATAAAATCAAAAGTGTGGCAAACATTTTCTAATCGCCATTCATATCCTGATAACTATCGCATACAGACACGAAAAGAGAATAGATTCATTAAAATCTAATTTCACTATTTTTACATAAATTTTTTCTATAAATTTGACATTCTCATTCGAGAATATTCCATTTTATTTTCAGTCGCTGCATACAGGAAATGAAACGAAAGAGTTGGGAATCTGTGTGAGTCGACTTACAATGGACTCGTTCTATTTTTTATTCGACCCAATTTTAGTAATTCAGGTATATGGAATGAGACGGAAAGTTTTATTAATCAATTTTAATTGAATAGGCTGGATAGTCAATTGTTTATATAAATGGTACATCGTGAAAAAAAATCTTTGAAACAATTCACCATTTTCCTTTTTTATGCAAAGGATGTCGGTTTAGTTGTTAGCAACTGAAAAGATTTTTCTCACCTTTTATGTATTAAATCTACTAAAAATCTTCTTTTTAATTTAAAGCAAAGAAATATTCGCTAAATCTATCATCTATCTAGCCTTTTTCAACTGTCTTTTCTCAATTTTTCTATATTTTTTTTGTCACCTCAGCACATCGGACTGGAGGTACCGATTATGTTAATTCTTTTTCACGAGAAGAGCTGTCACTTTTTGCTATAAAAATCAACTCTGGCGCTTCTTGTTTAAGCAATATTATTGATTTATATCTTAAATTCTATGCCCTGTTTATCTACTATCTCGTGAGCACCTAAACTATTACAAAAATAAACTAAGCTGGAGTTGGCTACCAATCTAACTGAAAACAAAAAGTAACACTGTTAAACATAGAGTGAATTTAAATGAAATAACTTTCTAAAATTCTGATTACCTCAACGACAGTACAACCTAGCCATTCAAAAACAAGTGAAAACCGAAAATGCAACTAAAAGTACAATTTTATTCTCATACACAGAGTTCACAATGAAAATAATTCTGCAAAGTACTTGCAGTTTCACTCTCGTCTCATATATTCTCGCTTTCAGCTTCAGATTGCGTTCATACCAAACGCATAATAATTATAATCAGTCGACTTATGAATGTGCATTACGTTGTGTTATATTTCCTTTATATTTATTATGCACTTTTTAATGCACACTTTGTCGATAATACACTAAGCTTAATTGCAGACTGAAGCTTTTCTCTCGTCTGTCTTGCGACATTTTATCCGAATCGTCGCGTTTTTTATGCGAAATTAAATCGATTTCTAGTTATATCTGCATCAACTTATATAATCAATGAACCATGTAAATGGCGGATGTCAAAGGCATTCTCTACCAGTTTACATTGTTTTTTTTAATTTTACCATTACTGTCCCACTGCAGGGCAAAGGTCTCCCTTAGGTTTTTCCACTCTGTCCGGTCTATTGCTTCTTCTTTCCATGTTTTGTGGTATGCATCCAGTTTGCATTGTTCCTAAGAATTAATATCAGAATATCGTTTAGTTCACATACACATTCAGATTTCAGCTCACACTAATCCTAACATCACCTTTCAAGGATAGAATATCAAAGACTTCATGGCAATTCGAGTGATTGAGGTTTCCACGCCAAACCGTGCAAGACGAGCACTTGTGTGATTCACGAATGCTTTTTCGGAGTCTGAGTGCTATTGTGCACGTGATTTGTATGTTTGTGAAACACTCCGCGACACAAGGGTTAGACTTCTTAGTGCGGGAGACGTTTTAAAAATAAATGTGGGAAAGAGACGACGCACTAGACAGCGTAGAGCGCCATCTCGCTTCGACTACTGATGTCTTTCTTAAGGGGATTTGTAGCCCAACAGGTCACAATCGCCTGACTGTCATTTGGTTTGAACAACGGCTCATACTAGTAATCAATGTGGAACACGCCGGTTTCGTATGTTATTGCGAAGCGCAACTCCCAAATGCAATCGCGATGAACGGTGTACCGAATACGGTCGAATTATTGTCTTGTTTTTTTTATTCGAGCTATTTAATATTATGTTCGGTAAGCCAGGTAAATGAACTCGTTCCTTAAATTACTTTTAAAGGCAATTTGATTTAATAGTGAATAACAAAATTCCAAAAATATAAAGACTAAAATTTATTTACAATTATTTACAACCGCGTCTATGTTATTCAAATCATATTTTTAAGGTCAAGTGTGTCTGAAGTAAATCACATTTTCAAGTAAATGAAATCACAATTTTAATTATTTCGTATCAAATAAAAATTATATTTTAATACTCACGAAACATCACACCATACAAAAAAAATGTGTACCCTAAAAAAGATCAACTTTTAAAGTACACAACAACTAACAAACGGCCATGCTTAATTCAAATATATTTAGTTTATATCAAAAATATTCAAGCAAAGCCAAAAGGTATTTATTTTTTAGTTCCAAGCCTGTGAGAAAAACTCACAGCTGAATCCCTAATTAATGTTGACTTTTTAAATTAAATTCGCTCAGTCATCGCTTGCAGCTCCTTTCACTGTACAAAGGGAGAAAATTTAAAAAATATGGTTTTCATAAAATATCGCAAGATTGCCTCCAACCTTCTGGCAACTTGGAGTCGGTTATGAATACAAGCAACCGAATTATAATGTTAATGTCGATCATATTATTATTAGCTTTCACTCGTTTTCTTCACTGTATTTGTATATGGTCCTTTTTCAGATAAATGTAATAAATAATTTTCAAAAATAATAATCAGTAAATGGAAGGATTTGGGGGAGGCCTTTACCCAGTAGTGGGAAACAATGGGCTAGATAAAAATGATGATCTACGAAAGATGGCAGGCAGGAGCTGAATGCGAGCAGTTGAAGAATGTTCTTCCTAAGATATTTGATCGGTAGAACAAGTGAGGCTGTTATTGACAAAAAGCATCCTTTGCCATTGATTTTCTTTTGTCCTCCATTTACATTTAGCCGTTCACATACCTTAACAAGCGACCAACAACTTGGTGACACAATAATCAAACTGTATGGTAATGAACTTACGCTTGAAATCCTTAATGACTCTTCTTTTGTATTTAAGACCACGTTTTTATACCCACTTTTATACTTAACATTTCACAAGTATTCATAATTCCGGACTCTTCAGCGTTCGCCGAGTTATGTCCATTCATCCAGATATCACAATAACAAAGAATTCCTGGCTGCTGCAAATCCAGGGGAAACGCGGCAGTGTTCAGACACACCCATCATGAGACTTAACGCCCAACGCCGCGTGATCCCTGATTTCCCCAGGGGCAGCGAGACTGCGCTGGCATTAGAGCTACTTGCGACTGGAGGTGGTATTTCTAATGTTTCAAAAGTTTAGTAAAAAAAATTCTGAAATGCAATGCAATTTAAAACTATTAATTAATATTCTGAGCCGATTTTGATACAATTTGAATGAAGTGACAAATAAAAACGTGGGCTTTTATTTTATTTTAAATCGACAATTATTTCTTTGTATTTTCTCTCTCTTTTTTGCTACCTTTCCCTATTTAGTAAAGAGATTACTTTTAATAGCAAAAACCACAGTTTACTACAGAACTTAGAAATATTTTTGTGTACATACATACGGCTTAGTTTTAAATACTAATAAAACACGTAATGAAATAACTAATGAGACAATTCATTCCTTAACAGGGTATCGTCCAAGATTCCGTGAGCCAGATTCATAATCTGACAATGGGGGCTGTTGTCACCTCCATATCTTCCAACATTTATGTAATCATGAAATATTTAATTCCGTCGCGCATGACGAGGGCTCTCCTTATTGCGTTTGCACTTGACAAATTATATTAGGGTTCAAGGTATTTTGATTTTTTTATCCACCTGTAGACAATCATTGTCGAAATTAAATGCTACTTATTACCACACCGGTGAACAAGAAATATTATTAAAATTATATTTCTTTGACAATTTAATTTAAACATCGTGTTTAGGAAAGCGCGTTTGAATTTGAAATTTGGGTACCGCCTATATGTAAAAAGGTAAATTTCCGAAAAATATGAAAGATCAACTGTGATTCAGACTTCTGAAACTGGGGGTTTCATGCAAAAAGGCTGAGAAGAAAAAATCTTTGTCTTGGTCTATTTACGGTTATAGCGGCATTCATTACACGTAGGATGAGCCGCATCGACATGAAAATATGACCAAAGTCTATGTCAACGTTTTATAAACATAACATATTTTCCAAATGTTATTTTCGTGCCTTAATATTTTTAAAGTTTCGTGCAATTTACTGCAGTCTCTCGATTTTCAGACGCAGTTGGAATTCTTATCCCCCGGGTATCGTAAAAGGTGACTAAGGGATTATTTCAAGAGTTTTCTGCGAAGCTAATGCTCGCATTTCTTATTTTCTTGAGGCGATAGCTTTTTGAGAGTATTAAAATAAAGTTAAGTTTTGACTTTACAATTATTTTCGTACAGGTACCAAGTGATTATTTCGTCGTGTTTCTTCTGTGCCCTAAATAAAGCAATTAAAACCTAGTTAAATTATTATATTGCAAGATAAAACTTATTTATCACACCATAGCTCACCTACAGATCTCACGGTTGGGCAAAGTGGGCGTTTTACGCCAAATTCACAAACCACGAACTCGTTTCAATTATTAGGAAAACATATATTGCAAAAGCATTTCTCATTTTGACTTTATTTTTCAAAATCTTGCAATAATTATTAAATTACCTTTCACACAGTCATATAAACTTTCATCTTCTATCACACATCTTCATAATTCAATTACTTTACAATCAAATTTAATCACTAATAACGCAAAAGAGTATTTCAATTATGCATTAAGGTTGACCATTTTTTCAAATCCGAACTAACTTTATCTACCTGTCTCTTTCCAACGTGCATGAGTCAAAAGTTTTTAAACATAGTACCGTCTCTCTCACCGTAATCGTATTTAAATTTGCATATTTAAAAAAATGCCAGGGAAAGCTGCAATATCCTCTCATTTTGTATGCGTTTCCTATTTTAGATAGGGAAATATTTTTTGCTGCAAAGCGAGGGTGACGTTTGATCTCGGCGTGGAAGCGAGGGTTTTTAACTTCATTCAATGCTGGCTATGTTTCACTGTGACAAGCTGCGACTGCAATATGGATGTCAGACTGGTGCTCATATATATTGCATTTATTTTGATTTTGACTAAATGTAGGTATAGTGGTATTCTAAAACGCCTCTCGGATTTTATAAAGAGTAATTGTATATGTCTAAAATTTCTGCAAAGTCGTCGAGCCAACGCCAGGCTAGGTCAATAACCTTCTTTTTTCTTCATTTTTTTCTTCACCTGTGGTAGAATTTTACATCTTATTAATATTATAAGGACACTCTAAGGCCATGCGTATATTTTGCTAGAAGCAAATATGGGACACAGACTGTTAAATTTTGATAATATATTTCATTCAAATGGCGCCAAAGGAAAAAACCCTTTCATAATTTTTGGAACATTCCTATCAAAACAAAACAAAACCGTTTTGCAATAACAGGATACAGTAACTCCACAAAAACCTCCACTAAACCTGGTAAACAATCAGTGGATAAAGAGAAATCTTTTAGCGTCTTATTTGACGGCTCAAAAATCTGACACCTTCAATATGAAAGCCGGGAAAATATTAAAATTTGAATGAAGGAAACATCAAAGTTTTCAACGTTGCATTTTCTTTCCTCAAATCAAGACTACACAAGATTTTTTTGAGTCTCACAGAGAATACCGAAGCTCTTTTATTCACAGAAATTATGGAGCAACGTTCAAATTATGGAATACTTGTAGGGAAATGTTAAAGGGAAATTTTAATGTCTCCGCTCTCGGATTTTTAGCTTTATCCGTGGTAATTTTGGTTATATATTTTTGATTTGTAAGATGTGCTTTAGATTTTGTATGATTGTGTGAGTACGAGTGTAAAAGTAATGAAATTATACGTTACATTTTGTTTCATGTAATGATGTTAGATGTGCGAGAATTTTGTTCTTTTAATGCTACTTCTTTTTTTACCCGTCTGCTTTATAAAGAGGGTTTTGCTATTCGAACGACTTTAAAAAAAGGTTTGAATAGTGTAGGCAAGTTTACATGCTATTATCAAATAAAAATCACTACGAAATAAATTGTATTTCTCTATTTATCAAATCCTTTTAAGAATGTTGTCACAAAACAATCTATCTAAGTACTTTGGTTTTCTTCGTTCTTTTTAGACTTGAAGAAAACGTACCTGCTTCTCGTTCGAGATTTATATCTGCGACTGTTTGAAGCAGCTCTCACTTCATAGTCGCTTGACTTGCTTAAAATATTGTCGAAGGTAAGAAAGTCTTGTACGAATTTACTATTATAGTTAAAAGTATGTGTGTGTTGACAGTAAGCCAATTACGTTTTTGTTTTTGTTTTAATATTGCAGTAATATTTTGTTATGAGAAAGATTTAGCAAATGTTTGTTTCAACCAATATTCCGCACCTATAGCGTTCTTTGATAGTCTATGTCTAGCCATAAAAAACCAAGGAATGAAGATGACGAATCGTTTGTATATTCTTTCTAAATTAGTGTTTTTTTATTTTATGTCTCATAAATAGGTTAAAAAACTTTCAAAAAGGAGTCCAATTTTACAACTTTTATAATACATACAAGTAACTATTACAATAAAACTCATAGAGGTAAGAAAGGACTTAGTATTAAGACACAATCGTCGGGATATTTCATACTTGCTGATACAATTCAAATTGAACTGAAAAAGGCTGAAAAACTCATCAGAATCCGGCACCAATAGTTCCAAGTATATTAGAATGTTCAAGAAGGACAATACTATCAGACCGTGTAATGGAGACAAAACGAAAACGACCATGTAATCTCACAAATTGGGGACTCTTAGTACTCGAAATGTATTATCTACTTAACTTATACTTCACTTATTCCACAGTAATGAGTTCACCACAAAATTAGGAGGGTAACTGCAAAAAATGTAATGAGAAAATGTATTAAATTCTTTCTGATCTTCAATTTTTGGGATTCGTTCGCTTTGTGTATTTTCTTCTGTAAATTAAGCACGTGATTGTTTAGGATTTTTTTTTAATCCTCATTATTTTGATAGCCTTAACTGACTGTAAAATAAAACATTATTTTCTTAACCAAACTTTATTTTTTATTTTCTCTATTTTTGTATTTACGAAACCAAATGAACTATCATTTGATTCCCAGTTGACTCTTGATTATTCAACAACATAACATCGTTATCAACAATCTAAGATAAAAGAAAAAAGAAATATCCATACTGAAATAACAAAAGAAAACTATCGAAAAGAACACAAGACTATTAAACCCTCTATTAATATACTAAACGGAACAAAAAGGACACAAGATATCCGATATTAAGTACCCTAAAACATCTGCAGAGGTCTGATCGACCCTTAATGATGTCTTTTAACGCCCAAAACCACTTAGTAACTTACCAATATTATAGCAACCTTCATAGTTAACGCCGACCCAAGGCTAATCTCTTATTAATTCTGACAATCTTACCCAAATGTCGTACAAAGGAAATTGAGCTTTATTGCTTTGAGTTAAGACTTTCGTAGAGTGATTATAAAAGTTTGTACAAAAGTCACGAACTATAGAACTCTCATTGTTTTACCAGTCCCTTGAAAGCGGGAAGTTATGGATGAACGCATCATGGGAATGATCGAACTCAATACTTTGGTAATGGATTTTTATAGTACTGACAGATTGTTTAAGTGTTTCATATTCTTTATTTCTTCTTAAATGTTTCAGAAACGGGAATCGAATTGGTTTTGGCATGGGATGACAATTTCTTACTATAATATTCATTTACGTACCTAATCGTTTGTTATACATGGCAACATAATATTATGTATTGGAAAATTAAATATTGGAAATTATACCTAATATTTTTTTACGTAGATCAATGCTCAAATGTTTTTTTCGCGTTATTTTTTTCTCAGAGCTGAACAAATGACTTATGCTTAGTATTTACGCTTGAAATTAAATTAAATGAAGTGACTTGACCACTTTGACATGTCATTTTTTAATCTAGTTGACTTAAAAATCAAATAATTACTAGAACACAAAAAATTATGTTATTATTTCAAATCATAATAAACTCCTTATAAACATCAACCAAACAGCCCAGCCATGCCCAATCGACCACCACGTCATCAGCCCGTCTTGAAGCTCCAAACCAATTACGCAACACAAACTCGATCAAATTTCACGTCAACGAAACCATTCGGGTTTCACTCAAGTAAGCTCGGCTATACGTCGTCAGTGGCGCCCTTATTCGTCGGAATGACGTTTTCGACGCCGAACACCGAGCTGCAAGCGTTCGAGTGTAAATGATGTGCCAACGCTGGAATAAACGTCAGTCGTCCGCGATCCGGCCAATGGTGGCCGGGAGCTACGAATGTGAGGTGAAATGTGCTCTGCTTAAAGCATGTTACTTCGGTGTGTTTATTCATAGTATACACATCTATTTGGAATTTCTTCAAATATCCATACCAATTTAAAAATATATTCATATGCTTGACATGCGGCTAAAAGTCTTATTCTTCATCCTCTTTATCACAGCAGATGTGTCATACGGGATATTATAACTTTAGTTTTTACTTTCACTGCTTTCTTCGCCTAGTTTTATTACACCTTAAGAGCTGATCTTCATACAGAGACGGAACTAGCCACTAGCTAGGTTAAGACGTCCCCCGTCCTCTGCCAACCTTTTCTATTCATGAGGCGTTTATAATTCTGAAGGTGTTTAACCTAATAGTACCTATTTTTTTCTAAAAATGTCAATTGTTCACTTAACAATAACCAGCAAAGAGACCATCATTAAACAAAACTAGTTTATCGGGATTTTAAAAAATAAAACGCCGGTGTCCAATGTCAGTATCAGTATATCTGTAAATTAGTAGCTCTATGGCTGAAAGCACACTCAATTTAAATTGTGGTCTCGATTTAGAGCCACGATTTCAATCACCGATCATATGCTACGTGCCTTGCGATACAACCATTATTCTTTCGAAAACTTAAAGGAAGTTATTCTTTCTGATTTTCTGCTAAAGGCGATCGTTAATTAAGAGATTATGTTGCAAGTGTAGAGTTGATCTGAGAATGATGGGTTGTATTGGTTAGATGAGTTCAATACTGAATAATTCAGGTACGAATACTTAGGTTTCAATAGTTTTCTTACAAATGGGGTGTCTTTAACATATTGAATTAGGACTCAAATATGCTCAGGTTTTTATTTAATATTTAAATATATAAGTCCTGAAAAAAATAAGTAAATGAAAGTAGTTGATAATACCTTCTTTAACTTTTATAACTTCATTTACTTAAACATACTTAAACGTAAATCAAAATATCACTCCAGCACAATCAACTCCTCTAAAGTCAACACATTTGAAACACATACATTTCCCTGAAGGCTAAAAGGACACTGAGATACATTCTCCATTAAGCGTCTGATTACTGGAGAGCATCGTACAGTCACGTAGTAAAACAATGCGAGCATTATGAGGACATTGATCAGATGCACTTATGGAACTATTGAAGATGCTTTTAGACGAAGACGTGATAATCTGAGTTGGACGTGTGGCCCTAATGGTAATTACGTGATGGTTCGGATTTCAAATTTGATTTGATGGTGAAATTGAATCATCCTCCTCTCTCCTACATTGCCGTGCCCTACAGGGTCCATAGTGTACTATACTTATATTATGTAACACCTGTATAACATATGGAGTGCAATAAAATATTGAGTATTGAGTATTGAGTATTGAGTATTGAATGTTTAGTGGATGAAGAATAGATTTTCTTATTTTTGGGAAGGCGATAGTAGTGATATTGTGGTTGGATCCTCGAATTCCTCGCGTTACTGGAATTAAATTTTCATTTCAGGAGTCGCTACGAAAAAAGACAGCCTGTAACCACAAAAACCAGACTAAAACAGTTTAATAAAATATATTACCTACCTGTGTACGGTGAAAGCATCGTACACAAATCTAACACCCCGAAACGCAGTTTATTTCGATTTATTTTAACGCTGTGGCGAAAAACGTGAAAAAAAAAACTTGCACTTAAAGTTTTTACTCTGATTGCTTGCTTCCAAATAGGCTTTACTACCACTGAGTGTAAGCACATTAATCTTGAAACAGCATTATCAAATGAAAACATTTGAAGTGCTTGAAAAACCAGCAATAAGAAAAGTACCCACAGTTAACACTGTCTTGTAGCCACGTACAGCTTTAAGTGAGTCCGTACGTGATCGGGTACTTATATGGTACTTATAGTGCAACATAAGTAGTCGGCCGGATTCTGCAGCGTTAAATCTTGTCTGATTGTCTTGTTAATGAAAAAATATTTAGCTTAAAGTGCTTTGGAGAATTTGTTCAAGAGTGGTTCTTATTAGCAGGAGTAGTGTAATTTAGAAGTACTAAGCTAATGGACGTGAATGCGAAAATCTTAGAGAAGATTTGCTAATGTTTGGGCTTGACTACTAAAACATTGTAATGTTTTACTTTTATGTTATCTTCAACTTTTTTAAGAGGGAAGCTTTTTTGCATGTAGAAAAAAGTGGTAGGAAAGGCAACTGGCGATTGCCGTCAAAAAAAATAGTTCCTTTTTTTACTAATTTATTTTTTCCCTATTTATAATTAACATTCAATAACACTGTCTGTCGTTTGTCGTCACAAGTCACAATTCCAGGCAATTTTGTATACTCAAAACAGTTTATAACGTCAAAATTTTCGCTGTCAACAAATCATTCATAAATAAACAAAAATCTATACCTAGAAGATTAATGAATACCAAACAGATCGCTACTCCCAAAAGACTAAACGGGGTAGAGACGAGACAACATGAAATACCTTAATTCGATTCCTGGTTCGATGGACTGCTTACGAATTCATACATTTGGACATATTCGTGCTCTGGAGAGTACATGAGCCGTCGTATTGAGTTCCACGGCTAATTGAAAATACTGTTGAACTGGGAGGGCTATCATTTCAAACTGTGCTGTAGAAAATGAATAATAGGGAATCTGATTACGGAACAGACTTGGTATGTTTTTGGATTATTGTGATTTCGTTTATGACTCATTTTGATGACAGAATATTTCGACATAAACTTTCTTTGTTATATAAATATTTAATTTATTTATCTACATATACCTACTGTTTATTTTATACATACTAGGTAAAAAAACTATCTACCGTACCTACTACATGTCAAGTCACTACTCATAGTACTCATTCAAGTAGCAAAAATATGTTTACGTGAAGGCAAACAATGTGAGTATCCAAAATGGACACTAAATTTGATCTGCAATCTAGGAAAACGGTTCTCGTTCCATTTTATTTTGGTGTAAATATTGTAACAAACTTCCTTCGGGCCCCACGTTGGGCGCCACTTATAGTATTGTATGAAGCGAGGGCCGAAATAAATTCCGTCCGAACATTACTCAGCGTTTTACCTACTTGAACACACGAAGGAAAACTGTCTATGAAGACTGTTTCCTTTATTTCATGTGAGTGGAAATGAGATAAACTCGAGGCATCAACAAATAAGAAGATGACAAACTATATTTGGAACCAAGAGAAAAACGTCTAATTTGCTGATATTGTCTTATTGTAGTCCTCAAGTTTGTGCCACATGCCATGTCGTAGAAAAAAGTCAGAAATGTTTATTTATTGCAATCTGCAATTACCACTGGAAGCGTGACCTTCAACGATGATGAACTTATTACAAGTTTCCGCTTTTACTCCAAGAAATACAAGCTTCACCTTACTTGGGAGACCACTGTCAGTGTAATGTAATGAAAATTGTAACCTATACAAAAATGATTAAATTAATCATATCTTTATTCTTCGATACTGCGAAAAACGTAATACACCAACGAGAATACCAGGAAGATACATGCTATTTTCTTTCCAATTGTATTTATCAACAAATCACAAGGTTCACAGTTCAATCGTAACTCAACACAAAAAACACGTCTCTATCCAAAGAACAGACTAACAGACTGGGGGGAGCTGCCCCTATACTGCCCCTTCACGGTCATAGTACTGAAAAAAACACCTTGCCACCTATTTGCCTTCTAATTTTGTAGCTTTTGGTTGTCCGTGAAAAAGTATTGCTTTGGATTTTGCATGCAAAAATGACGGATGAACCAAAAACATATAGTGCAATATAAAACTATACTAACCAAAATCTCTCCAATCTATACTAAGGTTGATCGACTTCTCCTACTCATCGACCACTCGAGGGTATCCTCCGTACCTTTTCCACCTAAATATTTCTGGTCCATGCAAAATACACGTCTCTAGCTGTTGTCTCGACATTCCTCATTTACCTTTTTTATTAACTCAACCAGATTCAGCTGACAAGTAAGGGAGAGGGTGCATGGCACGGTTTTATTAAACCTGACTTTATTTCAAACAGAATTAATTTATTAAAACTTTTTCATACATGCAGCAGTTTATTGAGTTTTTGAGACGTAAGGATTCGATTACTCGCTCATTTTAAACAACGTAATGAATTTAATATCTAGTAATCACCTTTAAACAGGTAGGTTTTTTTTTAATAATAATGAGTAAACCTCATTAAAATAAAAACTGTGCATGAATATGATATTAAATGAAAAGTTTACGTGAAAAATGTTGCTATTTAACTAAAACAAAATGCTAGTAAAAAAAACCTTCATCAAATATTTTTCACAACCAACTCAGTTGGTATGAAATTAAATAAATACACGGCTTTAATATAGAATATCTATTCGAAGACATTGCAATGTTCTAGCTTTGAATTTATAACTAAGTTTGTCTGGCTTTCCGGCTCAAACCTGGATGACAAGGTTCTACTATTCTATTAATTTTAGATACAGTACAACAATATTTTACAATAAAAATCGTCTTACCAATTAGATTACAAAATTTAACTTTTGAATTACTAATTAATCAGCTTCGCTATTTATGATCGACTTGCATCGAGAATTGGATAGAGATCAAACTTAAATTGCACCCATATACGTGGTTAATTTACCTACGTTGCAAATAGTCACAAAATTTAAATTGGTATTAAACTTTTTTACATAACTCCACACACAACTTTGAAAGTCATCATATACACACAGGCGTAGGTCCACAGCATAGAATACACCATTTCCAATACGCGAGAATTACTTCAATAAAAATAGCGTTTCCCCGTCAAATGTATAACCGGACTAAACCGGTTTTGTCCCGTCACGCCCGTTGAAAACGGGACACAAAGGGGCACTCCGCAATCACGCTGTTTGTAAATCTTTCACGTAGCCACGTGAGCTGGAATATTGAGTATTGGCTCACACTCCCGAATACTAAATAATAATCCTGTAGCGTACTAAATATTGCAGTATTTGCTTCTAATATCACTATAGCGTTGTGTTATTGTTTATTTTTGGTATATTTTTATGTTTATTGGAGGCGTGTTTGATGTTTCAATAGTAGACAATTTTGGTTATACTGTGCTTGCTCTGTGAAACAGTAAATGACTGTTCCAAGAATGTATTGTTATTTTTAGTAGTAATTTTCGAAATTCAGTGTTATGTTACATTTGTCTATGTGATAATAATTAGACATTAATTAGTTTAAAAAACGGTCCTAAATAAATCAAATGTCATTTTCAAACGTTAAGTGCTGTTTTTATAGGCAATAAAAAGTGTCTTGGTAGGGGGGAACAGGTTGTCTTTTTAGAATTTAATACGTAACCGTGGTGCATAAAATAAATTGGTTGCCAATTACCAAAACCAATTTAGTGACCTTTATAATCGTGGCTAACCTTGATACCTATTTATTTTTTATCACTGTCTAGCGATTCACAAAATACAATCTGATGTCAGACAGCAAGTTCAGTAGAATTCTGTTCACCTTAATTTCACTTCCCGCAGTTGATAAAGGATAATCTGCACACTCCCTGCTAGTCGACTCGTAATAGTAACAGACCCAAAATACGAAAGAAAACAAATTCCAAAATATACTCTTAAACGTTTCGAATACCTTTTGAAACTTCCCCGAAATTCCAAGCTATCAAGCTCAAAGAAATAAATTGTTCCAAATGTGTTTCTATCAAATAAATAAACTCGGCTCGGAGTGAACTTCTCCAAGTAATTTAAGTACGAATCTTCTTGAATCCGACTTTTAATTATTAATGAGTAACCCTCATTAAATAAGTTTTTGGAGACGAATTCGTTCATAATTCTCGTGTTGCTCTACCTATTTTTAAATTAGATATATTTAGACTTGTTTCGGAGTTGAATTTTGATAATTATGTTCTTAATGTGGCGGAAATTAATTGAAAATGGCGTCATATTGAAAAAAGCTGTTTGTTGTGTGAAGTTTATTGCTACCCTGCTAAGTTGGAGAGCCAATTTGGATTCTTAAGATTTTAAAATTCGAAGTGGCTGCTAATAATTACAGATCCAAAAATTAGGTACGTATCTTTGGATGCAAGCAGCCGAAGATAATCGATGGCGTGCAATTGGGAAGGCCTGTGTCCAGCAGTGGACGAATATGGTCTGAGACTATTGGAGATATGATATTATGTGTTACATAGGAATGATCATTAAGTACTTAAATTAGCCTGTAGTATGTCTTTGGGTCAAATATCGAAGTTCGATCTTTTTTTGACGTCATAATTTGGAAAGCTGAAATTTTTGCTGGTTACGAATGGTTTTTTTTAGCCTATTTATAAGGAAGAACTGTCACAAATTTTCATTTACAGATCTGTGCAAAGGCTTTGGACTGTTTCACTCGTCTTCCAGACAAAACAAGCATCATCGTCTAACATTTTCACTTTTGTAGACATAGACTGTAACCCATTTCATTAGCATATTAACTAACTTATCTTTTTTAACTCTTAAAAATCGTTCAAATAAATCAAACTAACATCCTATTCATAACAATTGAACGGAATGGTTTTTAATCAAACGGGCAACCGTTTGGTCCACAGTAACACGCCACATGCCCGAATTAATCAATTAGCTATCGAGTTAATTACCATACCCTTGTTTATTTCGTGACGAGGTTCAGACCCTGTTCGAATGTGAATGGAAATGTATTAAATGTGAGGATATGTCGTCGGGGATATAAATCTTAGGATGCTATAGTTACGGGATGTTTGGATGAGGGTAAGTGAGTACTGATTTTATTTGACGGGTTTTTTTATTGTATTTTTGGATGTTTTTTCAACATAAGTAGTATCTACGTCAAAAAACATTTGTTTTTAAAATTAAGGAAACGATGGATGGATTTTGTAAAAGACGATATGGCTGCAAAGTTGAGAATGATGAATGATGATGATGAATTACCATCAATTTAATTACCTAGCACGTTAACTCATTTAAAAACTTCAGAAAGCAATAATTTAGTTTTTAATAGAAAAAATAATTACCATTTGCTTACAGAAATCTTAACTTCAGAAACTAAGACACACTTCAAGCCACTCTTTTCTATTTTAAATGGTTGACCTAGAATCTACTTAAACACTTAGAATGGAATGGAAAATTTTAGGTAACCGACTGCATTAGAATGCTGTGACCGGTTGGCGCGTTCGTTCCTAAATTAAATTTTATTCCAGCCAGCACCAGGACTCAGAAACCTACCACTATAACTTAAAATAAGAATGTTCCATTGGCGAGAGCGAGATAGCGCTCTACATCCTTTAGTGCTCTATCTCGCTTCCACAATTGCAATAATGTTACTTTTAGAGATGGTAGTAAGGTCTCAGGAACACGTCGAATCGTGACGTAATATTTAAATTGTGTGTTCGAATGGAAGCATGTGGATTGATGAGAACCGTTCCGATTGGTTGAAAACGTTCATTCAAAAATGGCGTTACAAATTGTTCTAAACGGTCATATAGAAATTTAAATATGGAATGTCATTGTTTGAGTATGTTCGTCTTTTTGTTTTTTGTTTTGGACATCACTAGATTATAATCACAATTAATAGAGACATGTTTTCAAAAATTTTGATTTTAGTTTTGAGGAAAGTTGAGTCATTTTTAAAACTCGTATATTTCTGTTTAATGCTTTTTAGACACTATTAAATTTAATGTCGGTTTTAATTACGCTCTTGTAATTCGGTCTCTCATGAAACAATAGCAGACATCTGTAACCTCTCGCAAGGTTTATAAACGGGACTTTTTCAATTTACAAACTATCCCATTATAATGAGGCACAAATTCCCTTTTTTAGTTTCGTTTCGAAATTGAAGTTCAAAGCTCTCGCGGGCTCATTAAAAATTCGTTTTATTTTATATGTATAACAAAAGTTTTAAATTACAACAAAAACCAAATGTAACTACAACAAAATTCACAACACAAGCACAGCACAATTTTTATTCGCGTTCGTTATACGCGGCGTATTGCCAAATCCAAGCGACTTTCGACAACTTGTACGGCTTCGAGCAACTTCGACTTCAAGAGGCTGTTTGTGAGCCAATGTAGCGTGTAATGAACCGACTTCAAGTCTATCGTGGTTGTCACAAGTTTGTTTATTCGGATAAACAAATAACTAATATCTATGTTTTATCTCAAAAAAAAACCAGTTAAGTGTGATGCACAAAAAAAAGTAAACCTATTAGGAGGTAACTGGACGATAATTCAATGGAAGTCCATTATGGTATTATGGCGTCACGTTTTTGTACCATCCGGTCTTTTTAATATTTTGGAATTTATCAATAGTTTATAAATAAATCAATCAAAAATTTTAGAAGAAAGTAATTAGTAGAAATATTATTAAAAAAAAAATGTCATCTTTAATGTAAAGAACTTTTACTTTCAAACCTTTTTTTTTAATAACACAGACCGAAACCGAAAAGTGACTCAGATCTAATTGAACAATTAAATAGGCTTTAATTCTTTTAATTCAGATACAATAGGCACATTGAATCAGTTGTTTTTTTTGTATAATGCAAACAAAATATTTCATCCCTGTCTACACCAATCCCCAATTGTTTTGTAAACAAAACAATATCTATAAATCAGTAGTCATAAAACAATACTTTTCGCCTCAAACCGCGGCACTTCCGAACTTGTAAAAGTGCAAACTTTTTGACAAATAAGAAACATTCGAAGAAGGTTCATTATACAGAACATTGGATCTGGAACGACGTTCCAAACTTCTGGTTTGGCACAAGACAAGTGAACTGAGATGTACAATAGAGAAGGGAGAAAATTGGGTAATAAAATACGATCTATGATAAATATAGATTCGTCTGCATCAGGCCTAATATAATTGTATTTATGGATATTAAGCTGGTTCCATGCTGTAGGTATCTCGTTTTCACAATTGCAATCACATAATTTGAAGAAGTGATATAAGGAGCCTAGTACACATTACTGCATTAACAAATGAATTTCCAAGTTTTGACGAACATTCAACATAAACGTTCATAAGAACCGGTCAAGTACGAGCCGGACTCGCGAAATTTAAAGTGCAGTGAATAAGAAAAAAAATACTAAGTATATTAGTCACACATAAGTTTTCTGACCGTACCAATGCTTTAATATAATTTGTTTTTAAAACAGAAAGAAAATTTCATCATTCACGGTTAATTCATGAGATATAGCCTGACGACATTTGGCCGGACAGCGAAGATTTAGTAATGGGGTTCCGTTTATACCATTTAGGAACAATAAAGCAAACGAAAATGACTAATCACTGATCACAGTCAAATATTCACCGTATCCCTTTAGAACATACACAAAAAACATGTACCTAATTCGAACAAGCTTAATAATTTATTCATAAAACAATTTCAGCCTCTCACTTCTCAATTAAGCTAATCCTCTTTTGTTTTTGTGAATACATAATAAGAACCTTTATGACGTTAAACCATTATTAATAACATCGATAACATTATAACCAGCTGGTAAATTATTAAAAGAAATATACGATCGACCACAAACACCGGCAAACGTTCAGGGAATTACAAAAGAAAATAATAACCGTTAGTACACAATAGCAATCGTATTTATTCCGGTATTACGTCTAAATAAATATATCATGTTGCCGGATGCGGCGGAAACCGGCGTTAATGACGAATTACCGGGTTCGAAAAGAAATGTTTAGGTGCGAGGAAAGCGTGGTAAAAAGATATAATTGCAGACGCTCTTTTTTTGTCAAGAGAAATTTATATAAAAACTGAGATGAAAAAAAAACTAAGACTTTACTTATCTTATTACAATAACTTCCTTGACGGGAATTTCAATTATTTAACACGCCTATTTATCGGTATAGCCCAAAATACGCATGAGTAAACCAATATTACCAACTAATAAATAAATATTAGATACCTATGTTTGCTTTTACCTGAGCACAAAAACAATAGTCAAGAACTTATAAAACTTACGAAAACCATTTATTGCTACAACAATACGATTATTATCACTTCACAACGACATTTTCACACAACTAATCACACAATTCCACATTCAAAAAACACGTGTAAAAAGCAAACATTCACGCAATTTTAATAAAACCTCATTCAGTCCGGCCATTTCACTAATGGTCCAAAATCGCGCATACACCGCAACACGTATCTAATAACATCGCTGGAGGCAATAATAATGTCCAATAACGCCCTTTTATGATTTACTTTTGTGGCCTAACATACGAAATAAAATCGTATGTGGTATTACCATGGTTGTTACATAAACTATGGTGGCATGGTGATGGCCGGGTAATGGTGTGGTTACATGTACGTTTTGTTTTACGGCATTCCGTTTAATGGCTACATCTGTATCGGTTATGTTAATAGCTGGTTACGATATTTTGTGAATCCGCCCTTTGTTGTTGGAAAGGTTGCTCTAAACTGTAGCGATTTCTCGCGTACACAGTCTTGCTTTGAGAACTAGTAGTTGTCTCTTTTCGTCTTAATATGAGATGGTTAAGTACTCAATAGTATGTTATTATTTTTGTAGATTCAAGATCTATAAATATGTTAAGAGTAACTCACGTAATAAAATTAAAAGACGGAGCTTCGATAAATTCTTTAAAATATATGCTTGGAAATAAACGACGTCCAAAAATGCAACAAAAATTAGTGACATGTTTCTCTTGACTCTTTGAGTTAGCCTGTCCATATAAATTTGAAACAGCTAAAGCTGTCCTTTAAACTTAGCCGAGGTCTATCAAATAGAAAATAATCAAATCACAGAAATCGAATTAGAAAAAAACAACTTCTGTTTTTCAACCCGTGGATAAAGATGGAATGGACAAAATACTTAGTACTCACAAATAAAATAATAAAAAGGCGCTTTTCAATAAAGCTCTTGGCTTTTAAAAGATTAGATTTAGGGGCAGACTCAATACATTAAGCTTTTCGTGCTTTACATTTAATCTAACTAAGATCTTTAAGCTCATTACGCAGGACAAGAAGAAAATGTTTTTTTTAAGTGATCGAGTTTTATTCTTTGAACGTATATTGCTCATATAAAGGAATAGTTTATTATTATGCTCCTGGTACCTCATAAACTGATTTTTCTTTAGGTTAAAAATGACAATTATAAAGATTTTAATTTACTTTTAAATCCAAACTGGACTGGCCTGCTGGTCTAGTGGTTAGTGACCCTGCCTGATAAAACAAATTGCCCTGCCAGGACAAATTTTGTTGAGATGAACAATCATTTTTTCTGTGACTGGGTGTAATGTATCAGTTGTCTAGCACTCAAAATACAAGCTTTGCTTAGTTTGAGACTAGATGGCGTTGTGTGAAAGTTGTGAATATTAAAAATAAAATCTTACGTCACGTTTATATTGCAAAGAGGATTCACTTCTGAGCTTTGAAGAATGTTTTTTAAAATCGTTTTACCCCCGACTTTTGATCATGGTGTTATAATTTTTCACGGAGGACGACTTTAAAGCCTTTTTGTAATAAACGGGCAACGGGATAAGCTTTCCAGTGTTTATGGTAGAGTAAATGGTAGGTAAGTAATTATACTTTTTATAGGGTTTCATACCCAAAGGGCAAAAACAGACCCTATAACTGAGGCTTCGTTGTCTGTATGGCCGTCCGACACCCGGTTTTATCTCACAAATACCTGGAATTAGCTATTGAATGCAAAATTGTATCGATATGATTTTTGAAACAAAAATTATCTTTGAAATCATTTTATTAGTATAGATATGCTATGTTTGTTGTATGTAGCTGGGATATGTGAATTCATTTGTTACAGTTGCGATCCGCACTACAGCGGAAACATCATCAAACAAAGTGGTTTTATTTCGAGAACGAAACAAACAGCAATAGTTTTAATAAAAGCAACATATTAAAAAAAAACAGTAAAAATAAATACTTAATACTTCAAAGGTAAGAAAACAAAACTTTTGTTTTATTTTGTTGACGACCTCCGTGGTCGAGTGGCGTATGCACCGGTTTCAAGGTGTCGCTAGCTCTGAGGTCCCGGGTTCGATCCCCGGTCGGGTCAATGTAAAAATTCACATTTCTACATTGTCTCGGGTCTGGGTGTTTGTGGTACCTTCGTTGTATCTGAATTCCATAACACAAGTGCTTTAGCAACTTACTTTGGGTTCAGAACAATGTATGTGATGTTGTCCGCATTTATTTATTATTATTTATTTTGTTTTGCAATAAAAAAAACACAAAAGTACCACCTCTCTACCTCTTAATTTTTAAGAGTTACATTAAGATTATTTCCCCGGCAACTCTCAAATAACCTCTTGGATCTTAATGATGAAATAAAATTACCAGAGTTAATGAACGAATAAAATTTTAATAATTTATAATGAAGGCGAAGAATTTATTAAACTTTAAATTTATCATCTGGTCTTAAAGGACCGAGAGTTTAAAAAAGTATTAAAGTCACAGGCTCAAACTATGCATAATCAGATCCTTGTCTTTAAACTGCTTTGAAACTTGTTCAACATAAACTGAACAAAAAATGAAAAATGTGCTACTGCTGGATACGTAATTACAAATTCAATATTCTTTAAACACAGATATGTATTATTAGAGTTTAATATATAATAAAACTAGCTGTTGCCCGCGACTTCGTCCGCGTGGTTAGAAGATATAAATTAGGAATTTTTGAATGGAATTCCTCGAAGATGAATATTCTTCCGTGTTTTTTCCACATTTTTCATTGTATCTTCGCTCCTATCAGTCGCAGCCTAAAACCTTCCTCGATCGTCTATTTAACACAGAAATATTTTTTCGATTGGAGATTTTTCAGTAGTTCCTAAGATTAGCGCGTTCAAACAAACAAACAAACTCTTCACTTGTATACATAAGAATATGATATAATAGATTGTGCGCACTTCCTATACTCCTTAACTATCTCACCCTATATGCTTACATTGACTTGTTTACTCACCCAATAAATATGCAAAAATACTTGTATAATTCTAGCCTTAAAAATAAATCGAATAACAGTTATAGCATAAAACTTAAACCAGCCTCACCTACATCAATGAAAGAGGCGGCCCCAGCAAATCGACTTAATTCCACCTTTTATCGGATTAGACGCCGATATCAGGCGATTACAAGCAAAAGGCTCCCGGGGCTTTGTCTGTGCCTCGAACAACCAGTAATTCTTCGCATAGCGTCGTTAATTTAAAACTAAATGCTCCGGGCCCGAAACAATAGATTGTCGCATAAATAACTTTAGAGAAAAAAGGGGAGGCGAGGGGAAGGGAGGGAAATTTATACTCGACGTAACTTTGGCAGAAATTTTTGGGCCAAAAACTCTAAATTCGAGTGTTCTCCAATTGGTAATTCATGAGGATTATACAACGTTCTCGTAATTCAGGACTTTATACGCTGATTAGTTGGGAAGATCTACATGAAAAAATCTGAATAATTCATTGCTTTAAGAATAGATTTGGGTTCGGGTAATCTCGAAATTGAATGTAATTTAATAAGTGTTTGGTTTCGGCAACGTTTCCTGCGTGAGTATTCGTTATTGCTTTTATATGAGTTGTTTTTTTTATTTTTATAATGCAAAGCAATGAATATAGCTTATTATAAAAGCTTACTGCGAAATCGAAGAAGAATATTGTAATTTTAATTTTGCCGTTCACATTATATATGGAACCATCACAATTCATCTTTAGTATATTTTGTCACATATACTTCCATTGACTTAGCCACAGCTGGACAAGTTCTGCCATCACAGATTAAGCTACAATTGACACGGCTGGTCCGCGGCTGGTGACTATCTATGCCATAGCGAGTTCTTCCGTGTTTCGGAAGACACCAGAACAATATCTTTGACAGCTTTGACGGGTAGCCAGAAGATAGAAATTCTGATAACCAGTCTAGTCAAGGGGTATCCTGTTGCCGACGGTTGAGAAAGTCAGATAGGCAGTCGCTCCTTTTTGAACGCTGGTACTTAGCTGGACACCGACCCCAACATAGTTTCGAAAAGGCTGGGATGACGAAGATGATGATACTAAATTGGTACAAACATTCAAAAATGGTCACCACAAGCAGGGATCGATCTTGGAGCACGCATGACCTCATCATTCGGCTATGCGTGTATCCCCCGAATTCTCGCAAAAGTGTATCCCCTACCTACACATATCAATAACCGAACACAATGAGACGTAACTGAAACATAACGCGTTAAGGCTGGTTGCACACGATAGTGCTGTACGTTAAGCCTGCTACAACATTATAATACATCGGTTGTGAAAGGCCTAATGCTTAGGGTTCCTCTATATATTTTAAAACATTTTTATGGATATTATTATAAATGGTACGTATATCTATAATTGGTAAACTTTCTTCACTAACCTAAATAAACAAAGATTTGATTTACAAAATAATTAACAAAAAAACGTTTTAAGTGAAACATGTGGGAATGGGTAAAACAACTTGATACTTCTCACAGTTATGAATTACATTATATCCATTATCAAGGCAAAAAAATAATAATAAAAAAGACGGTATTAACCATACCATGAGTACCGTTATCATAATTAAGAATACAATAAAACCTCTTTACTAGATGAAACATCCATTCAAAAAATATTAAAACAGGATTCCCCAAAATCCTAAATGAAACAGGCATTCTCAAATCAAATCGTACAGAACCCAAAATCCGTGCCAGCCTCTAACCTCTTTTCTCCCAGAGAACAGAGTAATAAGTATTTATGGGCCTCACACAATAACCCATTAGTTGTCCATGTTAGCACGGGCCATAGCCCCTAATGGCCAAACGTACTTACTAATTACACTTAGCTATATACCTTGTCTGTATGTCCTCTATTGTAATTGTAAGATTTATTCATGTTAAGATTGAAGAATTTTGGGCTTTGGTGTTTTTTTTTATGTTAGCTTCTTAAGATTGTGCTATATTTAACCCTACATGTAAATTCAGCAATGTATTTTTGCATTAAGGAGTTTTGCGGCACAAACTTCGTCATTTTGCTGACAGTATCCAATTTTGTAATTATAAGAAAAAACAAAAGTTAGATTAATTTAAATTTAACCTCAACTTAAAAAATGAATTGCATACTTACTGATTTTGCGTTTTTTTTTTAAATATATTACATAGAGTTGATTTCTTCAAAGACGAAAATATAAAAAAAAACTTTTACTTTGACACACTGACCGCTAAAAACAAAATAAACAAAAACTTTAAATTTAAAAATAGAAGCTCAAAAAGCGCGGTCTACAATCGCTCACTTTTTGTTTCTTTCAACAGACAAAGGAGGTTTGTCTGCTGTGGGCGATACATGTCTTCAAGAAAACCCGACCAAATTTAAAAGACTGTTTTTCTTTTAGACATTTTGTTTAGAGAGGGGTCTTTTTAAAGTGGTCGCTTAGGTCTGTTTCAGAAGTGAAATGCGGAGTGTTTTCATATGAAACGCGTGTCATGCGTCCGCAGTTGTCAGAGTGATGCCTTTTCATCGTTGTTTAGGGGTTTATGATGTACTACGAGATAAAGTTTCTTGTGAAATGATATACGAATTTCTTGTTGTCATTCAAACTTTCTGAAATTTGGAAAGTGAAGGTTTTTGGAATTGTTTTCTGTTCTAAGACGAGTAAAAAATAAATCCTTTTACTTTTAAAATTTTTCACACAGGTAAAAATTTAAAAATAGTAGACACTAGCTATGAGGTACAATAATCATTTGTCTATACATCAGAACTAAGAACTTATACCCAAAATTTTCATTTCACATTTTCCTAGATCTGGCTACTTTTGCTGCAAAAACAGATATTTACTCAAGCGGAGTCATGAGCAAAAACTATACAACGCAAAATCAATAAAGGACATTCCTAAAACCACTAACACTAAGTTCGCGAACTATCCAAAACAAACAAGCAAGTCATTGACACTAAATACCGACTAATTACTCAAAGTGTCGAACACAATATTTTTGAAGTTCCTAATGAGAGTTCAGTTTCAAGTACTTAGGCTGGTTTCATAGCTGTAAGAGAGACAAGGGAATAATTAATAGATTTCAAAATCTAAGAAAAAATAATTAACTAAATGTCCATTTAAATTATACCGAAATCGGTCTGGCCATTTTATAGTTGTACAACAAAAGTGATACACCGCTAAACACCATGTAGTGCATTGACAAGCTTTCACAACTATAATTATATTAACTTAAGGAGTGGTGATAGGCCCTCAGTACAAATGGCGCCCGTAATACTTTAAATTCTCTAATAGTCTGAACGGGTTCAAACCGGCATCGACGTACAGACCAATGTTCACTGTGAAACGACTTTCCATCGCCTTACGAGAAGCTACGAGTGTCTGATCTGGAGATCCCGTAATGCTCAGGGTCTTCGTTCCTGCTGTTCTTAGGACCAAGGAACCAGCTGTGTAACCAGCCTTACACAAACTAAAGCGTACACTAAAAACTTGTGAACTGGGAAGTACCTACCGTCAAAACTTACACCGTATGTACTGGGCGATAGTTGGCGACCATTTCTCACGTTTGATTTATAAACCGCGGTGTGAGATGCTGTGGCTAGAAAAACAGAGGGTGGTAAAGAAGGAGGTTTCAATCCTTTGGGGAATTTCGAAGAAATATGAAAAAGAAAATGCATTTTCTTTTGCAAGATTTTTAGGTATCCATGATTAAAAAATTACACTATTACGACCATAATAATTATAATTATTATGGTCGTAATAGTGGTTATTATTTTGCTGTGATATTATGGTCATGTATTAAATATTATTAAAAAAGATTAATGTCGTGGCAATATATTTTTAAATAAAATCTTTAGAGATTTGTAATGGCGCTGATAAAAAGTTAAAAAAAACTTAGATTACCTAACTAGAATCTAAAAGCTTTTAAACTCATATAAGCCAGTTACGAACACTCAGCTGAAGTCAAAGAGCATGTAAAATTGAAACCATTTTGACATTTGAATGACAAAAATCTAAATTCTAATGTTCAACTAAATATCATTCATAATTAGAGAACATTAAGACTTTTTACATAAGGCAGGAGACACACCGATGCCCACAGTCAATAAATAATAAATTCTACAACTCTTTCAGCTAATCCAATCCCTTAAATTAATGAATATGTTTATTTTTTTCGTCATATGACTTTGATCTCTATCTTTGATACTTTACGAGTTAAAACAAATTTTAGAGCGATCAGTATTAGCGCTAGTAGCAAAGCTTGTCAAGACGGAGGGAGAAATATACGTGTGTATATTTAAGCCGTAAATGCTAGGAAACAAATTGTGACCGTTTGCGAATCGGTCGATCGATTTTTTATTTATTTTTGCAAAAGAAACTGCTGCCTTACGCATGCCGGATGATACCAGTGTGCGCTTGTGTGTTCCCTACCTTACTCAAATACGAAAACAAAACATCTCTTTAAGATATTTTGACGCTAATTTGTGTTGTTTGCAAACTCATTTGAACTTAAGATATAAAGGCAATTATTTCGAGAATAAAGTCTTAATAGTATTAAAGATGTAACCCTTTCTAAAGGTCAGAATGACAAGATCTGAAATAATTTAACGTTTAAAGTTTATAATTACAGCAGTTGAAAACGGGCAGATAGTGCTTAAAGACGGTATAATGGGCCTTTTAATGTAATATCTAATCTTATTTTCTTTTTTTATGTGAAAATATGTAAAATTAGACTTTCGACCTAACTTTTGGCCATATCTACATAAATTCGTAAGATATTTAAACGATAAAACTTTTAGCAATATAGAGAAAATATTTCTCAAAGCACAAAAGTTTTTTTTTTATATTTATAAAATGCGATCTTCCACAAGCAAATGTCTTTACTACAAAAAAACCTGCTCGACAAATAAAAATAGAAATGTGAAAAAAGTCACCCAACTGTCATGTAACTGACTGACAAACAAAGAAGGCTTAATAGTATAGTTCCTTTTTACCCTAAAAACAAAACAATCATGGCCGCTGTTTTCATGGCCCCACACATATTAACACTTCAAGTAACACCCAAAGCTATTCCAGTATGTGCGGGCTATTTGACAAACTTACGTATGTTCGTGGACTTTGCATTCTACTTCGGTCCTTATCAAAAAGGTTTGGTCGAATCGTTTCTTTTGTTATTCTCCTTATAACGTATGGTATGGTGATATAAGTGAGATAGTGAATTTGTATATATTTAGGAAGTATTGTCAGAAATTAGACTAGTAAGAAAATTTGAGTTATTTACTTTCCGAATTATTATAAAATGTCACTACGACTAACGGAGAAGGAACTATCGCATTACCTGAAGTCTACAATTCACAGTAAGTTAGCGTGTTGATCAATTTTGGGCCTTCCCTCCAAGGCAAGAGCCCTGTACCCCGCCTGTCTTTTTATATATGGATTCTCGACAAGTGGAAATAATTTTTCATAATTCGTCTGAAATTCCAGGCCATTAAGTTTCTTTTTCAATGTTCGGTATGACTCATATAAGGAAACATTTCAAAAAACACCACATGAAGATAGTTTCAAAAACAGGATCGGGAAAAATGTCATTCCTTCTCTCACTTTCACACTTTCAGCATGTTTGCCTGAAACTTACTTAAAATCATTTCACGACACAAATTAATTAAATGAAATACATTTAATTATACAAACTCAAAACTACCAGTTCTATTTAAATGTAAACCAAAGTAAGCATACGGAAAGGTAACGAAGGCTTCTTAATGTAAGGTGCTTGACAAACTTTTTAATATACGCGCTCTAATAGAACATGGGCCAAGTTTTACTAAGTTAACTGTACGTATACGGGTCCCCAAACTGGCAGACTGCGAACTAGGAGTTAGTTTTGATTGTGATAAGAGATCTTATCGTTTTGGTAAGGTAAAGAGCGAAGGAAGCAATTTTCGTGTTAATTTTGCAGTTCTGAGTCTGTGTGTCGTTATTTTTGGGCTATTGCTTTGGATTTTTAGTTCTAGGGCCCTTAGGGTATTTGGTTAAATGGAAAATTAATGATAAAAAATAATTATAAGATTGTAATCAAAATGCAAAAATTTGAGATGACAAAAATAGCGAATTCATGAACATTCTGTATTTATTTCTTTTTTTCGTTTCCAGACCACCCTTAAGACCTAAAAATCCTTTGTTTTCTCAAAAACTATATACTTATAACTTTGATGAGTACTATCATATTAATTCACTAGCTCGCCAATGACTACAGCAGTGTGTAGTAGCGCTTAGAAAAGAGCCCCAACTTTCTCACGTGCTCACTCGTTTGGAAATTAAAAACATGGCTTTTGAAGTTCCAAAGAGGAAAGTTAACTGCCTACAACTACCTACGTCTTAAAGGGTTATACCCCTGAAAACTTATTACAGTTTGGTAAACAAGAAAAGGATTTTAAGACAGATTTACTCAAAGAACTCTTAGGAATGTTAGATAAAACTGTTTCTTCCAGAAGTATAGTAAAAAATTCTAATCAACAACTCTGCAACCATAAAGGACAAAAAACATCATTCTATGAAACCGACAATTTACATGAAAGATCAAATCAAATAGTCATGAATTTTAAGTTTATTTTCCCTCCAAAAGATTTACTCATTTACGATGCAGTTCTCCCATTTCGAAATACGCGATATAGGAGGGATAGATTCAGCCTCAAGGAAACGAATCGCGGAATTTAGCCATGGTAAAATATGATCCCCATCTACTCATAACAATAAATATTTATGATACTTCTAGTATACGTTGTTTACTGAAATCGTATAAATAAACCTCACTAAGTGCACATTACAGTTTCACGTTACATAATTTAGAGGAATACCATCTTATTCACCTCACGTTCGTAAGCCTTGAGCTAAGGTCGGAATCATTCCCAAATCGGGCGTTTTTTATTTGGTCCCTACCAGAAATATCGGTGAAGTTCTTTCTTCGGAGTTTAATTTTTTTCTGTAGATCAAGTTTAGAATTAGAAGAAAGGTAATCTGTCATAATACCCTTGCCTCCAATATAAAAAATCTGATAGTGATAGATTCGCGATCTAAATGACGTAGGTTTCGAATAAGACTTGTTAGACATGATGCTGGTCCTTAGTAGATATAAGAATGTCGTCAAGCCGCATTGAGTAAGCTAAAACAAAAAATGATTTCTTTTTTCTTCATATTTACAATAACTTATTCTTTGAAAAGGGACATCCCCACACGTACCTCTATAAAAAACAAAACTATATTACGATACGATGACGATTTCAACGCATGTAATTATATACGTATATAATTCCACACCATCTATCTCAAATTCAAGAACTCCTAAAAATTTATAATACCCATAATAGTCCCTCCAAAATAATTCCTTCCCAAATAGGAGGCTCCCTGATCAGCAACCGCCCTATACGATTGAGCGTCATTCATCAACCTGTTCGGCGCAAATCTCCAGACGTGTCCCTCCGGTTGATCCCACCGGACCAAGTCCTTCGGGCAACCAGTTTTTCCCAAAATTACCAACCCGCTTAAATCCGTGTTGAAATGTGACTGCTATGTCCTAATAAGCTCGCTTCGCTTTTTCTGTGTTGTAAGGAGTAATGGATGTTTTTCGGTGGTATTTTGGATTTCAGACCTGAATTATGCCCTAGATTCTCTTTTCTGCTACTAGCAAAAATCTTGACAAAATAAAGAAAGAAGTCGTAAGTCGAGGTATTTTTAGGATGTCTTGAAATACGTCATCTAAATACTATTAATACTCCACACAAAAATAGACACCTCCAATCGAATCTATGACGTAACTCCTAACTCCTTTTCATAAAACAATTACCTATCATTACATTCCCAAAGACATACAACGGTAATCAAGATAACGTAGACGGAATAGCTAAAAAAAAGACGTATACCTCAATCGAAGCCAAACACACGTCATAAGTCGAACGTAAATAGTTCTGACGCTATTCCACTTATTATTCTTCACGCCATTAATACGTACTGAGCTTTGACGTCATCTGACAAGTGACGTTTCATACTAGAATTAATGAATATAAATAGATTATTCTACGTCATCATTAGTACTTGACCTACCATGTATTGCGTGGGTTCTATCCTGTAATTGTTTGGTAATTGAAACGGATATTTTTAAACTGGTTCTTTAAACGTTCTAAAAATAGATAGGCAGTACCATCAATTACTCCTTCTTTCATGGTGAAACAGTTTCTGTACTCAGAACTTTTGTAAGAGATCTGTAGGTATTCAGGAAGCGAGATGCCACTTTAAACAGTGTCCCTCGCCGTCCTACTTCCACAGTGGCAAAAGTGCTGGATGAAGAGTTCAGATGCACAAGAACAAAATCGCATACAACCATTTATTAGCATTTCACACAACAGATGTCATTACATAGTAAACACGATTTTTTTTTGCCGTACACCCATTGAATATGTTAAAACCCTAGTATTCAAAAAGGTTTACACGCATAAAAAAATATTATCTTCAAATTTAAATTTTTAAACTGGGAACAGCTTTCGATCCTCTGACCTACTTGACAGCGTGACGTCAACGAAATTTTGTGGAATCCTTTGAATTATTTAAGTGAACTTTCTAGAATAATGTTACTGGACTTTACATGTAATTATGATACCTCAGTAGGGCTGCCTCTTTGTTAATTCCGATAATCTTGGCCTTCGAGGATTTAATGACTTTTAATTAATTTAATTGTGATGGCAATAATATGTACATCCGAAACAGCTAGGATTCCTATTTTTTTTATCAAAGCAAATTTTATTTTATTGTCTAAGCTGCTTGATTTCCTTTGTATAATTAATTTTCATCCATGTCTCATTAACGATAAGTGGTATTCACAATAACGAATCTCATAACCCCAATTACAACAATAAACTTTAGAACTTTATCGTAGCAACCCTATTCCAAAAAGTACGGTATACTCGGACGATCATTTTATTATTAAAGTGTGGCCTTTTGGTCCGGGCTTACTACTCATACATTTTATATTGGGATACAAACAAAACAACAGGATATTTGACGTAATAATGGTTTGGACGATTCAATGGTCTTCGTCTAGTGCTCACTGAGTGAGGGCTTCTATATTTTGTTACTTTATTGATTTTGTAAGCAATACTTAAAAGTTCTTGAGGGTTTGATTTCAGGTTGTCTTTATTATTTAACTTGAGTATAAAAAAGACATGATATCATTTGGATTTTGTCACATTTTATAAGTTCCGCAACCAAAGGGTAAGGACGGAACCCAATTACTAAGACTCTGCTGTCTCCTGTTCTCCTTCTTTCTATCAACAGACCCCATAACCCATGGAGTTAAGGTTATTAAAAACACCTCGATGATTGACCATAATTGATTTGCATTGCCATACACGGTTTACTTAATGCGTGGGACGTTGCACGGTTCAGGTTTGGTCAGTAAGCGTCTCAAACTACCAGCTTTCTCTTCCGAGGAAATGGGTGACAATGCGAATTCTCCTGCCTTACAAAAAGAAAACACATTTCACATTTAATACGAGGCGAATTTGACCAAAACAGACAATAAATAAAATTATTAGAAGCTGATCACAAAAAATAATTCGGTATAGTGGTAACCCTTTCAATAACATTCTACAGGTACAGCTTAAAGCTAGATTTACAAATTCAAGGGCTGTCACCAATAAAAACAATGTAACAGAATTTCTTCACGTTTCACGACATTTCGGCTTCTAGATATACAAGTGGGATGGCAACAAATAATAAAATCGCAGCTAGGTAGCCCCATAGGGATTGTTTCGCCAAATTTGGACTAAGGAATTTAATATAAATCCGGGGTGAAAAGGGGTTGGACCTTGCCCCATGATTATTAGTCGTGGACGACTAAAATGTTGCTGAACATATTTTTTTTTGTAGTAACATTCATTGTTTGTGCTGCTTTAATAATATTGCTTATACACGGTGATTTTTTAGTCGTTTTACAAAAGCAGCCCAGTTCATGTATCCGACGTAAAATACCCCTAGGCGCGATTATTATTTTTTTATCATCAACTAAGATAATAAGTACGAAGAAAATTAAACAAGAGAAATATACTCTTAAAAATGATAAAATTGTCGCCGCCCGCGCCCCTCACCATTGTTACAAGATTCGGACCGCGCTCGCAACAGAGCTGTGTTTCTAAAAAACTACGAATTGCATCATAATATTGAATAAAAATTGCATTTAATTATTTTTCAAATCTCATAAATACCTATTTTTTTTATCATGAACGTGTTCTAGTCATTGGATACATTTTTTTATTTTTCATTTATTTATTAATTACATGAACTGGGCTGCTTTTGTAAGACGACTAAAAAATCACTATGTATAGCCATTACATATGAATAATTTATGATTAATTCGGTAGACCATTAGAAGATACTAAATGAATGTTTATATTTAGTTTATAAGCTCAGTAAGCAATTTAAATTCCATTGTTATTTGAGTTTTTTTATTAAAGGTATTACGTCTTACCTTACAACTTTGCAACATTTCAAATCGAATTATTAATTTAAATTGCAGAATATAAATTACACTTTAATACGGTTAGACTGGAAGCCGACTATTTTTCAAGTTGGTCAAAGGCTAGGCCGATGATGAGGCACATCTTTATCACACTTAATAGAATAAAATCTTAACACACACATTTACTGCAACACATTTTAGGCCTCCTCAAGCTAAGTAGGTACGTACTAAATGTAGAAAATTACCGAGCAATTTCCAGCAAAGACTTCGGGGGCAATTCGTTTTATCAGAAACATTAGCTGCGAAACATCTACGCTTTCGGTTACACCCACTCAGTATCCAAATATACAGTTTTTATGAATACTAATGAAATATTGGGAGGCCTAAAGGTAAGTGATGGTAACTGGCTGTTCTAGGTATCGCCTTTTCAGTATATTCGACACGTTCCTTTTATAACTAGAGACAAGATATATTTTTTTATAATTTTTTTTTAGGTTATGACACGCTATTATTACAATATTTGGACCATTTATTAACCGCACGCTAAGTTATAAGTTTAACCGCTATATCTGTGACGCCGTAGCTCTTAAAACGGTAAACTGATTCGGTTGCGATTTTTCTTTTACTTAAAAGAGGGATTTCCAGCGATAGAAACATGATTTTCCAAAATCGGTCCAGATTTTTATTTTATTAATTCATAATAAAAAGCGGGGTACCCCGGATTATTATTAGTGTCTTTGGCCAGTTAAAAATAAATAAAAAGAAACTTAAAAAAAAATGTAAACGAAGATGGAATGCTCGAAACTACAATCTTGTGCATTTCAATCCGTTCAAAACAACAATTCCAGTACAATGTAGCACAAAACAACACCAATAAAATAAAAACTAAACGATAACAAAAACAAAAACATTGACCATCAAATACTACGATTGCAAAATATAAACGATTTTTATCATCAGATAAGGGCGCGTTTTCTTTTACGCGATCACTTTATCTCGTAAAAGTTAATCTTAAAACCGGCTTTAGAATGTTTACACTGTATTAAAGGAAAGAGGCAATAAAAATAATAATGTAATAAGGGTAACAATGTTGGAAACATGTTCAGAAACTTTTATTCGAGTTGAATGATTCAAACTATGTTTACTTGGCACCCACATAATATGAAGCTTGGGTTCGCGGTAAAATGGATTTTCACTGAAGCTAAAACAAAGGAAAGTCGTTGTTAATTTATTGTTATTAAAAATATTTCTTTTAATATCGACGTGGCTTTTGATGTTGTGTGTATGTGCATTAGATTATATCTATTATGTACTTCTGAAAGACTATGTGGTCTTGTAAGTTTTGAATATAACCTAAAAAAATAAAAATAAAATGGTTTCGCTGTAATAAAAATAATGCACTTTATGCTGAGATTGATTCGTAGAGAAGAATAGAAGGAAACAGATTCAACTCAAAACCCAATTCAAAAATAATATGTCAAAAACATTCCGGATCTCAAAATGATTTTGATTTTATTTCCAATCATAAGGATTGCTAGTATTAATAAACTCTCCCTTACGCAACAAAACAAGCAATTATTTTCACCATCGCTCCATAATTGAGATATTTCGTTGTATCTTTAAACATCATTTAGAACAGCCATTTTGTTAAGAAACAACTGAAGAAAATTGCCGTTACAACACCCCATAATGTCTTAAGTTTCTCAGAGTTCACAACAAATAACTGATAATAAAATTTTGCGTTTTTATAGCGAAAGTTTATTTAATAATCTCTTCACTTTATATGTGTTTTATTAAACTAACATCTCCCGGGAGCATCCCACAAACTTTTGAAGTGAAGTTGCGGTTATAAGAGGGAGATGGTGCTCTATACCGTGTTATATGCTATCTCGCTTACTCAAGTCTTACTTTGAAAGATGATTGGTTACCTGTTCAAAATTTTCTAGAAGGATTAGTACAATCTATATATATTAATATATAAAGCTGATGAGTTTGTTTGTTTGAACGCGCTAATCTCAGGAACTACTAGTCCAAATTGAAAAATTCTTTTTGTGTTGAATAGACCATTCATCGAGGAAGGCTTTAGGATATAAACCATCACGCTGCGACTAAAAGGAGCGAAGATACAATGGAAAATGTGAAAAAAACATCGCAGGAAAAATCATAACTTATATCTTCTACCCACGGGGACGAAGTCGCGGGCAACAGCTAGTTTTAGTATATTTTCTCTCTCGTTTAAATAGCTAGCATAAGGGCGTAGAGAGCGTAGAGGAGCTCGTGGCGAATCTACAACTGCACAAGTTGATCGATCACAGGTTAAGCTACGCTTGATACGGTCGGACCAGAGATAGGTCACATAAGGGGTTCTCCCGTGTTTCATAAGGTACGTTATGTTTTGGGTCACGGCTGTTATTCGTACCTACAGCTTCAACAGTCTTTACAGGTAGTCAGCATCTAGAAAGACAAAAAGTCTTACTAAAGAGCATCGTGAAGCCCTGGTAACTGGGTTGAGGAGGACAGACAGGCAGTCGTTCCTTATAAAACACTGAGCTGCATCTGTTTAGACTGGAAGCCGACCCCGTCTTAGTTCAGAAAAGGTTGTATAACCAGGTTGAAAAACTAGGCTGTATAAATAGCGAGCATTAACATTTAGCCATTTTAGTAAATTCTTTAAAACTAACTTTCTTCTATCTCTTCATTATATTAACTTTACAACCGGACTTCATACTTACCCTCTATATTAACTGTTTAATGGTTAACTAAGTTCTAAATAGTTCCCATATATTATTTAAATCCCCCTTAAGTTACAACAGACAACAGCACTGCAATGAAAATTAAATTTCCTGTAATTATTCACTTTGATAATTACTACTGCCACAAGTGACCTCTATGTTAGGAAGTCCTAATACGGGTAAATATACACACAAATAATACATTTTATTGTTAAAGTAACTGTGTGCGCGGTTCTGCCTATTATATGTATATATTATAAAAATAGAATATGATATTAAAAGTCAAATACCAGTTATTTTGTGGCAAATTCAATCTAAAATTGTTATACTTCAGAATATGATGAAAATAAATTTGCACTAAAAGCTATTTAAGTTTATTCTACTACGCAATCGAGTTATAACCAAGTTCTCTTTCTCAAAAAGTGTGAACAGTGTCAAGCTATTTAAAAGTATCAATAAACTTTATAAACCTCGAAAATTTCATTAAACTAAGTTTATAAACACTCAAAAGTAAACACCAACTCATTAAAATTTCAACAAACCGCAAGAGGCGAGGCAACAGAACGTAACTAGTATCTTGATAAATTTTAATCAAAATCTTTCGGTCGTATTTGCATAGCCCTCTAAATATCATGAAACCCTTGAATTTGCATCGAAATGAGCGTAAAATGACCAAAACCCTCATTAAAGGGACGCGACGAGAGCCAGACCTTTATTCTTTTGTCTAAGCTTTTGTTGGCCACCATTTTGAACGGCGGCCATTTTGTGTTACCAAGATCTGTTTACGAAAAAACTTCTATTGTATTATTCCATTGTTGTTTTTAATATGAAATGTTATGTGGGGGTTTACTGTTAGTGTAAAATTTTATGTACACATTGCCAGATTTAATAATTTAGTTTTATGAGGTTTTTAGTGTTGATGTGCTGTTTATGGTTTATGTAATATTTGAAGTTGGTTTTATAGGTTACAACAGGGGGATATTTTCACAGGTTACGGATGTATGGAGTATTTAATATTTTTTTAAGTTCTTGACTATGCTTAACTATCAACGGTGCTAAAATATCTGACGAATACTTTTCCTGCTTTTGCCTGAGTAAATTTTTTGAGTTAAGAATTTTAAGAAAACTTTAAATGGCGTCTGGACATTTAAGGGCCAGGATATTCATATTCATATATTTATTTGCATTCCGTAAATGATAAAATACGCGTTGGTCTTCATCAGTTCAAAATTGAAATCTCTGTTATCTTAACCTACTTTTTTTCGTAAGATTATGGTGTTCAGCCCAGACTTAGTCTAGCGGTCGCGATACATACGCGTGGATCATCTGCAATTATGGATTCATTCACAAAATTATTATTTCTGATTTTGAGTCTTAAAGTGTATATGCAGTGGCACATTTTAGTTACTTAACTTGAAATTTAAAAATAGAGCTTCAAGTGGATACATATTTAGGAAGTCTAATTTACTGACCATATTTTCTTTTTCTCCAAAATTCCGAATAGTTCACGAGATTTTTGCGTTGATCATGCAAAGCAAGGTTTTGGTACAAGGGATACGAAATAGCGGTGCTAAATTAAAATGGAAAACATGGATTTCAATAAACTTGAATAAAAAATAAAAATAATTTCACGATACTATTACGGTTTTCTGAATGGAATTGTGGGCACTAGAAGCAGATATTAGTGCAGCTATTAATTACTAACTTAGGATTAAGATCTTCAGAGGTTTCCGAAACTACATACACATAGCTAAGCCGTTGCATAATTTAATAATGCAATAGACTCACGAAAGTTAAAAAAAAACTGATCCATACTCAATAGTTGAAAGTTCACTATACAGGAAGCAAAGCCTCAATAATTAAATGACCTGAATACCTGATATTTGAAAAACCTTGACCTGCTTAATATTTTTAATAAAACTTTTCTAACAAAAAGTGACCAAATTTTTTAATAATTAAACACAAATATAACCTTTCACCATCGTGACTCAGCGGTTTTTGGAGAGTGGGTGTTATTTTATTTTATATCGATACATGCTTTTAAAATATCGTGGCTTCATAATTTATTATAAACCACAGCTTGAATGCCGATAGAAGTTAGTCACACATTTACGTTAACTAAAAGCAGAAAGAATGACTGGAAACTATGTTAACCATTACTAAAAAAAAAACATTTCTATTTGTTATTGTTTTTTCGGTTCGTAATAAAAAAAAACAATAATAATTGTTTGGTTGAATCTTATTCACCGTAAAAACGTTACACCGACAAATAAATTGGATACGGATACGTATGCATTTTTTTAGGGTTCCGTAAACAAAAAGTACGAACGTGCCCATATTACAACGGCCCAGGTGTCTATCTGTCTGTCATCAGGCTGTATGTTTATTGTTCATCATGGCTGACAGTGAAAATTTCAATGTCAACAACCCCGCTATGGTAATGACTTTCAACCTCACAACTTTCAAACGCCTTAAATGGTTTTATCACACATGTCTAGGAACACTTACACATAATACACCTAGGTTATACAAAAAAAAACTAAACTGAAATCGGTCTATCCATTCGAAACCAATGATGACAGACAGACGGACAAACTTATAATAACAGTCTTCTTTTTACGTAAAGGGGCTAAAATTAAATTTAAGTTAATTAACGGTTTGTGTTTTTATCACATCGTTAAAAATAAAGTAAAATTAAAAGCACCTAAAACGATGAGATGTATGGTAGTGGGGGCTAGTAACATCTAGAGCAAGAGCCCGTGAACCCCAGACCTTCGTTATTTTATAAAAGCTGAAAGATTGTCAGCGCATACTCCCAACCCAGGTAAGAACGATGGACCATTATGAAGTTTGGGTTATAGTGGCTTAGGCAGGTAAACGGTACTAAAGGTGTGTAAAATACCGATCTAAATTCGTCAAATAATAAAGTGCGATTTTTTGATATTATCTTCAGAATATTATTAAAAATCACGTTATTCATTGCCAGACACTTAACATCGTGGCAACCCCTTGCCAGACACCCTTAATGTTCATGAAATTATAGTTTAACTTACGTTATAGTATAAAAGCTGATTTTTATATATAATACTTGGGTAATAAGTAGATGATGTTTCCTCATTAGCCAGACATTTTTTATAGTTCCAACCCCTTGCCAGACAAGCATGTAGGGTAGCTGTAGGAGCGAGCGCGAGGCAGTATGTATATGAGTGAGTGCGAGTGAGATGGCGAGTTAAGTCTACCGCGATCCCTCACTGCGCAGTTGTTATTTCTACTGCGCATGTATTGTTTAGTACTCAGTACATGTTTACATCAGCTAAAATAATATAATATAGCATGATACGTAGATTATATGTTTACAATTTGTTTATGTGACTTTTTAAATTAAAGTGATTTTGTATTATAAAAACAAATCATAGGTGATACATTAATTTGTGTTATTTGCAAAAAAAAGTAGTGATTTTTTATTTATTTATCAAATAACATACACAACATAACAGTTTACACCAAATCGTTGGGCAGTCAGATAATACAATTACAACAGAAACTTAAACACTAAAAAGGGGACAAAAGTCTACAAATTATAAAATTTACACATAAACAAGAATTAAACAACAATAAACAAACACATAAGAAACAGTAAACAATCACCTTTCGTTCCTCAACTCACAGAATTTCAAACACATATAACAAAAATCCACCCATTTCGTCGCAAACAGATCGCATTCAGGTTCTGACTTCAAGAGAGCGTTGAGCAGAGTGAGCGCGCGGATGAGCGGAGAGTTAGTGTGTGAGACAGTGCGAGCTTCAGGTACGGCCAGCAAAGGATAGGTGCGTGGTCTGAGCTGCATTTTGGGTACCATGGGAACATAAAGACGGACTACCTGGGACACCAACTCAGGGCAGTCGGATTCACCACGTAACATCTTACAGACGAATGAAATTAAATGGTTATTGCGCCTTACTTCCAGAGAATTGAATGTTAACATGCCTAATAGAAATTTTGTTGGATAAAGATATGGGTAGTATTTGTAATTCTTTTTGTATAAAAATCTGAGAAAAGCTTTTTGAATTTTTTCTAAAAGTAAGGCGTAAGCACTTTCATAGGGATTCCAAATGATCGAAGCAGATTCAAGTTTGCTTCTAACCAGTGCCATGTAAACAAGTCTGATAGCCGTGGGGTTACGGAACTCCCTCATGTTTCTAATTACAAAACCTAATCTACGATATGATTCAGTAGCAAGTGTTTTGACGTGGTCATGGAAGTTCAATTTGGGGTCAAAAATAACTCCCAGATCCTTAACGGAGGAAACTCGGGTTATTAATTCCGTCCCCAAAAAATATGGCTCAAACAGAGGATTATGAGAACGGCTAAAAGTCATAACATGACACTTATCAATATTAAATAATAGTTTGTGGTCTATACTCCAACGAAATACTGAGTTTAGGTCTTCTTGCAATGTGGCAGCATCGAAACTGTTTTCTATCCCGTAAACCAGTTTGAGATCATCCGCGTACAATAGGCATTTAGCATGTTTAAGTACCGTCTCCAGATTATTTACCATTATGTTAAACAAAAGTGGTCCTAAAATTGAACCTTGACTAACGCCTGACCGAGTGTGATATAATTTAGATACAAAGCAACCATGACGGACATATTGCTGCCGATCGCGCAGATAACTAACGAAAAATTTAAGGAGTTTAGGTGAAAAGCCTGTCTCACTTAATTTGCGTAGCAACACGTCGTTATCAACACGATCAAAAGCTTTTTTGAAATCGAAATAAATTACATCCACTTGTATATTTTTATCCAGATGTTCGGAAATCAGATCAACCAGCGTGAGCAGATTGGTAGTAACGGAACGATTATGTCTGAATCCGTGTTGTGCATCACATAGATAAGGTTGAATTTGTGTACTGATAAGTGTATGTAATATTGATTCAAATAATTTAGGTAATGATGAGAGTATAGCTATTGGCCTATAGTTTTCTACTTGCGAATGATCACTAGATTTAGGGATCGGCTGAACGCGCGAGACTTTCCAACGATCTGGATAAAACCCTGTCTCTAGTGACATGTTAAAAATATGTAAGATAGGCGATTTCAACATGTCTTTACAACCTTTAATAATAAATGCGGGAATGTAGTCGGGACCTATGGAAGAATTCGGTTTAAGTTTATCTATACCATACTCTAGATCACTCATCAAAATTTCGTTTATGTTAATTAGATTTGAAGATTTGATTTCTGATATGTCATTAAGATAATCAAGCGAAGGGGTTTCCGGCAAAAAAACGCTAGCAAAAAAAATTGGAGAACGATTGAGCTGCCTCACTACCAGTACACTCTATTCCTTTATACGTGACACGTGTCTCAAAACCTCCCTTACACCGCAAACTCTGTATGTGCTGCCAGAATGTTTTAGGACTGTGATTTAATTTGACCTGAATATTGTGCAAAAAGTTGTTATATGCCACAGACGTTCGTCGTTTAATGTCAGATCTAAGAGCAGAGAAATTATTGTATGCAGCTTTATCACCACAAACTTTCCATTTTTTATGTAGCTTAGCTTTAAGTTTGATGTCACTTATAAGGTCAGAAGTAAACCATGCCGGGAAGGACCTAGAGGGCGTTCTGGGTCTATTTTTTTTAGGTAAGCATTCATCAAAAATATTATATAGAATCTTATAAAACTGCTCTACAGCCTGGTTTACGTCTTTTTCAAGGTATATCTCCTCCCATTTTAATTTAGAAATAAGGGCGTACATAAGCTCATAATTCCCTTTGGAAAAATTCCAATCTTTTTGCACATCCATGTTACTCGGATTAATTCTTACAGAACCAGACTTTGATCTAAAGAATGATAAGCCAATATCAAGCGGTGGATGATATGAATCTCGTCGCGGCACAAGACCTCCCCCCTCGATCTCAGACACTCTCACTTTGCAACCGCTGTCAGCAGACAATACAACGTCTAATTTACCTCCAAAAGCATTCATCACCTCATTCCTCTCAGTTAATCCACAAAAACTTAAAAAATAACAATAATAACATAAAATGGCAGTAGATGTATACTTTGGGTTTAGGTTTAGATCACCGAGTATTAGCACTTCTTCTTTTAATGAGCCTATTATTGACTCCACTTTATGAAACCAAGACATATACATTTCATCAGAAGATCTAGGATGAATATACACAACACAAGCATAATAAGTAGCACAGGATGTAGAAAGCCGCACCCAGAGATCTTCACCATTCTGTGTCTCAAATTCAGGACAACGCAGCACTGTAATACCAGGTCGGGCGGCTAATAGCACGCCTCCACCTATGCCACTCGTACGGTCACGTCGTAGTATATTCCATCCATTGCAGGTAAGCTCTGAATCTAGCACGGAGTTGTCGAGAAATGTTTCGGTTACAGCTACAACATCACAAGTCAGCGTTAATAAACTTTGCCTGAAGTGACTAAGCTTAGTTTTGAGGCCTCTTACATTTTGGTATATAACTGATATAGTCTGTAATTCCATTAAACATGAAGTTCGTCGATCATCTTTATTGGTTTTTATTTCTGTTGGACTGATTTCGAAAAAACCACTGCCTTACTCTAGCGTTAGTCGGCCACATGTCCGGTGAGACGCTTTTCTCATAGAAGTCAACAGGAACACCAATTTTGAAAGACTTGTAATCGCCCTTAGGTTTAAGCTCTTCGATGGTACATACACCCCCAGGTATTTGCTTTTGTAAATAGGCTATGACTTCATCTGCTCCTGACAACATATTCCATAGGTGGATATAGCGACGCGACTCCACGGCTTTTAGTGATGTGGTTTCGGGGCCCGCAGTACCACGGATAGAACTGTATCGCTTAAGTTTTCGTTTGCGCACCTCTTCCCATCCGTCATTTAAGTTATTGTTAGGTTCAGAATTGAAGCCATTAGGAGCAGTTTGTTTATTTTCTTGAGGTATATCCGATTCTGATAAATTACGTTCTGGGACTTGTATGACAGGCGCTTGTAGGGAAACATCGGCCACTAAATTGTCGGAATCAGGACGAGTAACTGACTTCGGTTTTGGTTTAGTATCATTATTTATGGGACGGAGCTTAGTTTTCTTTTTTAATGTAGGTATTTTGGTATTTTTTTTGGCTTTAACATCAGTATTTATAGGTTCAGTATGAGATACAGCATCTGGAATGTTTGTCAATAAATGGCAACGGTTGCATTGCGATGATTTTTCAAGTTTATTGAGTTTCTCACTGCAGACTTCTATTTTTTGCGTACAAACCTTGAGTGCAGAGTTGTATTGACTTATAGTTGATAAGGCGTCAGACAGTTGTTCCACTAAAACATTTATTTGTTCACGTAGAAGATTTATTTCTAAGCCCATAGATTGCGGTGAAGTACAGGGAGAGTGCAGTAGCGGGTCAAAACTTTTCTTCCGAGTTGAAATATTATTCATGGTAATCTGCGTATGTAAGCTCGCTAGATCCTTGTTAGTTGCAGCAGCGGAGTTACACTCAGGGCATAACCACATACTTCGTTCTTCAAGCGTAAGCTGCCGATTATTACAAGCATAATGGTACACTTTGTTACAAGCATCCATGGCGCATTCAAGAAAAGCATCCCCAGATAACAGCTCGTTATTGCATGCAGCGCAATTCATTATACTCAATTGGTTTAGTACAGCAAGTTATGAATAATTTGTTAAATAATTATGAAATATTATTCACTATTTTACGGCGACAAATTCCGGGAACTCAACACAATAGCGCACCTGTGTCCAGCGACTGCGTCTGTGTGCGTAGAAGCGGGCGATCCGCGGGTTGTCGTAGGTCAGGGTTAATATTCGTTATGCAAAATTTTAAACAGAAAAATTGTGATTACTCACTGATTATGTGTTGAATTGAGATGGTATAAACTGTAATAGATAGTCCTTTGTATTATCTTGAAACTGGTGTAACTTACACTCACTTTTGTTTACTATTTACCACTTTAATTAAGTAAAAACTACGGAGCAAAACAAAACGGTGTTGTTCTGGCGAGAGAAGCGACGCGAAAAAAAGATGAAAAGTGATAAATAATATTTTATAGTATGATACGTAGATTATAAGTTTACAATTTGTTTATGTGACTTTTTAAATAAAAGTGATTTTGTATTAAAAATAAGTCATGGGTGATACATTAATTTGTGTTATTTGCAACAAAAGTAGTCTCAAAATAACATTATTTTCTGACGAGACATTGAAAAAATGTGAATTAATTTTAAAATTGCGAAAAAAACATAACCTTAAGTACAATGACATCATTTTTCCACGTGAATACACAGAGGGTGGCTATCACAGGGAATGTTACAAATCATTCACAGGGCTAATGAAAAAATATTTTACCTCAGAACCAAAAAATTCTCAAAAGATTGTTGAAAGAGAGCAAGAAAAAGAAACATTTAAAGACGTTAATACATCAACGTTAATACTTGTAGCATCATTAACCTATTTTTAATTAAATTTTTGAAAAATATTTTATTTTTTGGCTTTTTTTTTAAACCTGTTTTTGATAAAATAAATTAAATTTTTTAACAATTTAAGGTAATTGTAGCATCGAATGTCTTTCCTTAAGATGTTTTTAAAATTTACATAGATTATTAGTTAAATAAATCTGCGCCAAAAAGTTTATTTGCATGAGTCATTCTAATCACAAATCTCTTCTTAAGACATACAATGTTTGTCTGGCAAGGGGTTAGAACTATAAAAAATGTCTGGCTAATAAGGAAATATCATCTAATTATTACCCAAATATTATATATAAAAATCAGCTATTACACTTTAACGTAAGTAATGATATAATTAATGTTATTCTTATCATTTATAACGAATATTTAATTAATAATAATTGAAGATAGCACATATTATTGTTTTAGTTGATGTAAGCATGTATTAAATACTAAACAATACAAACGCATCTCACTCGCACCCACTTATATACATACTGCCTCGCGCTCGCTCCTACAGCTACCCTACATGCTTGTCTGGCAAGGGGTTGGAACTATAAAAAATGTCTGGCTAATGAGGAAACATCATCTACTTATTACCCAAGTATTATATATAAAAATCAGCTTTTATACTATAACGTAAGTTAAACTATAATTTCATGAACATTAAGGGTGTCTGGCAAGGGGTTGCCACGATGTTAAGTGTCTGGCAATGAATAACGTGATTTTTAATAATATTCTGAAGATAATATCAAAAAATCGCACTTTATTATTTGACGAATTTAGATCGGTATTTTACACACCTTTAGTACCGTTTACCTGCCTAAGCCACTATAACCCAAACTTCATAATGGTCCATCGTTCTTACCTGGGTTGGGAGTATGCGCTGACAATCTTTCAGCTTTTATAAAATAACGAAGGTCTGGGGTTCACGGGCTCTTAGACTAATCACTTGCTAGTTAAAAGTGTGCTGGTAAGTGACGTCACGAGATTCATCACTTTTTTTTTACGAGATATAAGAAAACATACAAATCAAATATTTTTTACAAATTATTGAACTGAATTTCATTCTTGCATAGCTCCTAATGAGAAACTAAACACATTCAATATAATTCATTAATAATTTTTAATTTGTTCATTATTTCGTGTCATTCGTTCGCCAGATGTTGCAATAAATTTTAAACAATTGCTATCACCTTCGGCTGTATATTTTTATATCTGTGCCAATTTGTCTAATTAGCTTTTTAGTCTCGTTTTAACGGAGGATGGTAATAAAATTTCTATGATAGCGCTGTAAATATTATAATCGATTTTTGTGTTAATACGTTGATGATTGCAAAGTTCCAGAAAAATATTATTTCTTAAATTTTCTTTATATTGCGATATTTTCATCATCCATCTTATTCATTTTTCAGGCTTTACATGAAATAATTGTGTTTGGGATAAGTTCAACTATTAAAATTACTCTAGGCGAACTTCTTCTTATTGTGAACATTTCAGTGTTACGATTAAGCTCAATTCAAGCTCACTATACCGCAATTATATCAGAAATCTTGTTAGCAAAATAGACACAAGGATTAATTAATTTTAACATGGTAGTACCACGTAATATTTGAGAATATAATTTTAGACCAATTTAGAGATAGACCTCCCACTTCATAACGCAATACCTTTGCTTATACAGTAGGCGACGCAAAAATTGAATACCTACACATCTAGATACCACATCTATACTCTATGCTAATATTATGAAGAAGAAAAGTTTGGATTTTTGATTTTAATGAAGGATCGAGAGCTACTGAGCTACATTCTACAGAAAGCTATAAACCATTACCCTTTCATTAATGAGACATATAACAGAATCGGGGAGAAATAATCACTTTTGTATATTTTGTGAATCGTGTATTAAATATTACACAAGGTATAGCTATGGTTTAGTTATAATGTCCTAAAATAAAATGCATGTCTTTATTTCCGAAGGTTTTTTTTTTCATATTATGGTGTCAATACTTACACCGAGGACGAATTCGCGTGAAACAGCTAATTTGAAAAGTTAATTTCAACGTCCTACAGGACATTCAGCTATATTTTAGGAATATCTATTTTTACAAATACGCGCGTCTCAAATTCTTTTAATTTCTTTATTTGTGAATCTTGTTTTGACGCCCAATCTTACCTAAATAATATTATTATGCTACTATCTCTGGGTATAAAAAAAGTGTAGACAGTTTTATGTTATTAAAATGTCTTACCAAAGAAGTATCGTGTTGATCAGCTAACTGGGTTAAGGAGGTCAGATAGGCAGTCACTCCTTAAGACACTGGTACCTACTTATCTTTATCTGGTCAGACAAGGTGCGGATGCAAACATAGTTGGGAAAAATCTGGGATGATGATTCAAACCAGCTGTAGTTGCACCCGTGACACATCGAAAATGATCCCACCGAAACATAAAATCAGGATAAATAAAATTCCCATATGTTAATCCAGGTTATAAACTATCTGTGTATCAAATTTCGTCCAAATCCGCTCAGTAGATTCTACGTGAAAGAGGAACAAACATCCAAACACAATACACACAAACTTTCACTTTCATATTAGTAGAATCTACAACAAACCCGATCGCAGTTCTATCTAGTTTCAGCTAACGAACTGCAATTCATTTATAAACACACACACACACATAAAAACTCCGCGGTAGTTATCAACTGCACTATTTCTTTCAATATCAACTTAAAACTAAAAATTGCTAGCTCTTGACTGTCTATCTCAGCTTGTAATTGCTGTGCCCGGTGGACTATTCAAATGTCGATACCGCTGGAATATCGACTCGCACTTGTCGATAGTGTATTCGTTAGGTCAGCGGGTTCACAACGGGAATGAACGGGCTTCGAGTATAGCATTAGCAGCAAGTTTTTGAAGCTTAAAGGAAGGCAATTTTGATATCTTGCTAGTGCAATTTAACTGAAGATCGCTTGATTGGATACTTTACGTCGTATGTGATAGATGTGAGACAGGTATCTGATTTTGCAACATAAGATCGCTTCAAAATGAGAAGCAGAATCCGAGTTTTCCCTTTCCCTTTGTGTACGGCAGACATGTCATCAGGCCTAATAGCATGACGACCTCCATGGTCGAGTGGCGCACGCACCGGTTTCAAGGTGTCGCTAGCTCTGAGGTCCCGGGTTCGATCCCCGGCCGGGTCAATGTAAAAATTCACATTTCTACATTGTCTCGGGTCTGGGTGTTCGTGGTACCTTTGTTGTATCTGAATTCCATAACACAAGTGCTATATAGCAACTTACTTTGGGTTCAGAACAATGTATGTGATGTTGTCCGCATTTATTATTATTAATAATAAAATAGAGGTATATGAATACGATACAAACTAAATACTTTAAAAAACAAGCCTAGTTGCAAAAACTTTTGTTCAAGAATTTTAAAAAATAACTAAGCCGAAATCTTCAATAAAGTCTTTTTTTATATCTTCAAATTCTTCTCATTAAGAAACTTTACATCCAGATAGTTAAAAACAAGTCGTTAATCATTGTAATCGCATCATAAAACAAATCATATTAGCTGTAACAAAATCTAAAACTATGAAGCAATAAATATAAAAGCTAAAAATACGGCTTACCCGACTGCGACATAAAATATGGATTATGTGTTCAACCCCTACTTCAGTTTGATCCTGGTTTTATCACACCATGAATTCTTATTGGAGATATTAATGTTTGAATTATGTTTTAGGATATTGAAAAGCGATTTCTTTACTTCACTTGGTGATACAAAGATATGATGTCTCTTTTTTGCGACATAATTTTGTGGTAAATCAGATTATTTTGGGGCACTACTCCTTAATAAGTATGTTAAACAATGAGCAACCTGCTAACATAACTTCACAGTTGGTATCAGTTTTTCTTCTTTTTGTCTAGTTGATATACAATCTTAATGATGTAACCGTTTACTCACGCGTATTTATCGGGGTAGCCCGACTAGTTGCGGACCCAAACGGAGTCCTTAATCATGAGCAGACGCTGTGGGGTCTCGAGTCGAACTAGTCGGGCTACCCCGATAAATACGCGTGAGTGAACCGTTACATCATTTAATAATAAATCATTCTCGCGATAGTTACCATCAAAAAAGATATACAATCTGGTGGGAGTTTATAACCTTTCCTTTAGAGCGGCATAAAATACCCTGAAGAAAAACACGTGCCTTGGTTTCCTCGTGACGATGTTGTCTTTCACCGTTTTAGCAAGTGGTAATTACTTTTGTCATACGCATACAAATTGAAAATGACTTTGATCACCACCAATGTCCTTTTCAAATGATTACGAAATTATGGGAGTGTGTGTGTTAGTGTGTTTTTATGTTTGTTATCTCTTCACGTTCCATGGGCTGGACCTATTTAAATAGGCATGTTATGAAGCTTGCTGACACCTTTTATACATAATATAGTACCCGACTGCTCTATCATCGGCCTAGCCTTTTCCCAACTATGTTGGGGTCGGCTTCCAGTCTAACCAGATTCAGCTAAGTACCAGTGTTTTACAAGGAGCGACTGCCTATCTTACCTCCTCAAGCTTCTGACTGCCTTTAACGACTGCCAAAGTTGTAGGAATAACAGCCGGGACCTACAATTTCACGTGCTTTCCGAAACACGGAGGAACTCGTTATGACAAAGATGGTCACTCATCTACGGACCAACCGCGTCAAACATAGCTTAATCTGTGATCACTTATGCGGTTATAGGTAAGCCTACGAGCTCCTGCTTTAAAAGAATGTAATGATGTTACAGCTATAACCAACATCCAAGCAAGTTAAGCCAAAAGCAACACCTAGTTATAAACACTCACAAATCAAAGTCCATAACAAGAAATCCTCTTAACAAACACACAATTAACCGCATAGTGTCAACTCGTTACCACTTGTATTTGAAGTTGTAATTACAAAAATAACAGTCACAGTATGAGTTCATCAAAATTCCGCATTCGTTAACTTTTGCCGAAACAATTCCGACGTCGACGCGGCTTTGCTTCAAGAATGTGTTTGCGGTAAGGACGTGGTATTCAATCCTTTTAATGTATGTTCCGTTTTATTCCTGAGTGGAATTATGTGGTTTAATTAAAAAGTGTTTGTAGTAATGAGCTTTTAGTGGGTTAATGCGAGTCAAAGAAGGCGAGAGAAGAAAGAATTTTTCTGTTTACTTGAGAAAATATAATTGTGATAAAGAGTTTTATTACTGCACTGACATTATATTACTGCTCTTGTAAAATAAAAAAAAATAGCTTGAATAGTAATGATATTTAAGTTAATTAATACAAATGATTTATTTACAATTTTACAGAGTTAAATATTTACAAGTTAAAAAAACAAAAAATAAAAAATAATTAAATTTATTAAATCAAAGCATCAAAAAATTCATCGGCATCGCTGCCGGCTGGGAGTGTGCCCAAAAGGCTGGCAGCATTGCCACGTCGAATGGCAATGCTAATCCTCTGAGCGAGGTAAAAGCCAGCCTTTGGGTCACGAGAAGTGTCAACAAGACGCTTTGCTAGGTCTTTAAAAAGCGTTTTGGCACTCGGCCCCCACGGCCCAAAAGTTTCAACCCCAAACGGCTCAAAGAAGTAACTACCAACTAGATTACCATATTTGCGCCGTTTGAGTTTTCAGCAGCCGCGGCAGCAGAGCCAGCGCAGCTCGAAGAGCCGAGAAGGTGAGATGGCGCAAGAGTATCGACACAAGTGGCGTCCCACACTAAAGGCCTACCCATCTTCCAAGGGAACAAAGACATACCGTCCGGTCTCTTGCCATCATCGCGTACCAAACCATTAGGTTCTAATACAGCAGGTACGCCGACGGCAACAAGAGCTCGACGGATAATGTCATTAATATACGCGTGACGAGCCATGCGACCTGCACTACGGCTGCATGATAGACCGTGGTGTCCGAGGCTGTTGACTACTTCACCACAGTGGCAGCGATGCGGAGAACAAGATGAAGCACCTAGTCTTAAGGCAGCAGCGAGACGGAAAGTTGTGTCGTCGAACAAGGTGCCTATATTCGACGACGGTAGTGCGTAAAGCCAAAGACCTGACTCCCACTCACTCACAGCCAGGAGGCGCGCCCGCTCCGCAGGAGTGGCAGAAGTAGAAATTAGATGGTTCTGAACTACTCTGCAAAGCGGCTCGTCCCACAGCTTTTGAGATGATGGGCAACCAGGTAAATTTGCACTTGGGCAGGCGAGTCTCCAAGCATCCACAGCCTCGGAGATGCACGGCACTTCAAAATCAACCAGTATTGGAGCTAGAATTTTCCTGGTTAATTTATCAGTGCCGTGGACCGAGGATAGGTACGCTGGTAAACTAGTACTTGAAATTTTGCGGATACCGAGCCCTCCCATCCGAATGGGAAGTGTGGCTTGGGACCAAGCCCGGTCATCCATGGATATATTTAAAATCATACAAAGAGTGTGTTTAATAATTTCGTCCATTTGGTCTAAAAGATTAGGGTACTAATCTTAAATTAATACAAACATTTCGGTATACATCACAATATCATCGTAATATTTAAATCCATCTACTCCCTGTGAGTAGTGCTAGCACACTGAGTAATTTTCCGTCAAAAATAAAAACCTTTTTGTAAAAAAAAATCGTTAATATTTTTAAATCACACCAACCACTCCTTTCATATCAAAACCTAACTAACATTAGCACCTAATCCTCTGACAATAGCAAGCAAACATGAGGAAACCGTGAGCCGGGACTCTGCGAATGTTAACAAAGGAAGCGACAAAATGCGAGTTCCGCAACTTTCGGCTATAAGTACTGCTCGTAATTAAAACACCACTTATTTATAACGTAATTGGTGGCTTGCAGACTGATTTATTGTATGCAAGGATGCAGGGATGTTGGGAGTTTCAGGTTTATTAAGTGTTGTAAGGATATCTACTGAGCGCGACGTGTCTTGCGTTCGGACCCCGTGTAGGACCAGCGTTGACGAATGCTTGTGCTGAGTCTGGGTATATTTATACACGCGGCTTGAAATATTTTTGATCTATCACGGCACCTACGTTTGTATATTATTATTGGTACTTTATACCATATTGTAAACGGAAAAACAGCGTGCTGCTGACGAGTTAGGAAGTAAAATTACTTAGAAAGTGGTGAAGAGTGGGCAAAGACTGGTGTTCGATGTAATTTGACCTTCACAAAGAGCTACTTAGTAGCCTAATTTCAATAAATAACTCCCATCTTAAAAAGCAAAGCAGTACCTGCTCTTAAAGTGCTTGAAGCAAGATACTGTTCGGGGTAAACCGTCGTTTGGTTTACATTTATGCAACAAAACTTCAAGAATTGACTGTTGGTTAACCATGTAGGTAACCATGACTTAAGTGGCTGCTCAACTATAGCATAAATGAGTATATATTAGTGCAAATCCACTTTTTAGATAGTTACTTATTTCTTACCAGTTCACCAATACAACGAAAGTGTTACTCACCTCATCATTTTGTGAATGATCTCCACAGAAATCCGTTCCTAATTATCAATTATCAAAAATGCCCTATACTCTCGACATCGTCAAACCAAACTATCGCAAACCAAAAACAAAATCTTTAAACCCATTAGAATCGCCTCTACCCTACCCTCATTATGGAACTGAATACACCGCGATTTCCTTTCATAAAACTATCCCATATGCTTTAATTACGACACCATCATTAACCATAGGGCTGTAACAGTTGAGTTTCGCTACACTAATTGCACAAAGTTTTCGTACATCTCTCGTTAAAAGTCGTCAAATTTGAGACGTCCGTGTCAGCCCTTTATGAGTGAGTGGAACTCCATGCGGCTTTTCACTTGGATGTGTCTTTTGAAAAGTTTTCGACTTAAAAGTAAGGGTTTGTTCTGCGGCTGTAATGGTTTTTGAAGACAATTATAAGATGGTGCTTAACTTATATGTTTTCGTTTGTAACTTTGTTTAACTTAAGTCGGTATTAAGGGTAATTAATTTTATTAATGACAGAGTTATGTTATATGATTAGGTGTTTTGCTTGTACTGGATTTTTAAGGTAAGAATTAGCACTGCCTGAAACCTTGTGTCAAGTAGATATTTTCAATGAAATATTCGTTACTTTTGTATCCAAGTTCTGTATGAAGGGATTAATTTGAGCTCGCCAAGCATTTTATTGCTTCAGTTCTTAGAAATATAAAAGAAAAAAAATAAAGACATGCAACGTAAATAAAACAATTCTCGCGATTCTGAAAAATCATCCCTCGTGAATTATCAATTTGTAACTTGGCTAGCAAACCTTTTTGTTCAATACGCTTAGTGATTTATGAAAAAAAAACCCTTCATTTTATGTTAGTTATGAACACTTCCTTGATTTTTCCGTTTGGGAGCTACGATAACAACACTTAAAATTTACAAAAACCTTTAGTTTTTGCGTAGAGGGTTAGAAAAAATATGAACAAAAAGAGACCTATACGGGTTTAATAGACCTAATGATGATATTGACTTGGGATTAAAGGTCAACGACTTCCCAAAAATGTCTGACACATTTTCATTTGTCAGTAACCCCTGACATATAATAAACTCGTTATAAAATGTTTCAAATGTTTTTGACAAAGTTAAAATTGATTCCTTTTGGGAGCCGATGAGCCTTAATAAAAACTTTTCCTTGTTTACCTAATCTGTTTTATAGGAAATTATTCTAAAAACCAAATATTTTAAAGTATGTAAATAACGTTTCAAAGTATCTGTATTCGTCTTTTAATTGTTGTGCTAAAAATATTCAATGTTTGCAAATATTTTTAGAAAATCTGTCCATTTCTTTAAATCCCCCTAATACCTAAACCCCAAAAACAAAACAGCCTAAATACATAAACGCTAACTGAACCGAGAAACTCGAAAAAAAAACAAAATCGTAACCAATAAAAATCAAATTCAATTTAGCAAGTAAACAGTTTCGGAATCTCGATAAAGATTTAAGGGGAACACGGCGACGTTTATCGAAGCTGCCATTATCATGCATTAAAATTCGTCTTTACGGCAAATTGCTATCGACGAAAACCTAATGATGTATTTGCATGGGAAAAGAGTTCTACTCAGCGCTCCAAGTTGTTAGGAAAATACTGGGACGAGGAGTATTGAATCTCATTGTTCGATTGGGCTGTGGGTGGGAGAGTATTTGTATCGGCTTTCCAATGTCTATTTTTAGTGATTCCTTTTGAGGTTTTAAGCTGTTTTGGATAATGATTATTTTGTGTTTTTCTTGTCATTTGTTTTAACGAGGTTTAGTTTGATGACGAACTGTGTGTACAAGTTATGTACCTGTTGATAGTTTTTATGGTTTAAAAAAAGTAGGTACCTGTTTTTTAATGTTTGCGGTATCTTTTTATAGTCTCCTATTTTTAACTGAATTCATAATACGATATTGTTACTCTGTAAGTTTAAAACAAATTTTGGGAAATTAAAAATATCAACGACTTGTGGTATAATGGTGTACCGGAACCCCCAAAAAATGGCAATATTTAATTAATATCGTCCATTATTTTTGGTTATTTTTACCTGGAGCTGACAATTTGTTATTGGTATTAGCTATCGATAATATAATCTTCTCCAACTTATAGAAACATGCTAAAGCTTTTAAGATAAAAAAGGGAATAAATTGCCGAAACACTCATGACGTGGTACTCTCGTAATTTTCTTGATTCCAATGTGTAGTAAAATATGAAATATTTATTGTTTTTCCTGTTTATCTTTACTATAAATATGAATTTATATGACTATAGTTATTCTTCGGCAAAATATGATGGAAGCAAAACAAAACCATTCCAAACTATGGGTGAATAAATCATATTGCAACGTCGACGAAAATATTGAAATCGATAATGTCATATAATTTTACTAGCTGTTGCCCGCGACTTCCTCCGCGTGGTTAGAAGATATAAATTATGATTTATACCTGCCCTGTTTTTTCCATATTATCCATTGTATCTTCGCTCCTATTAGTCGCAACGTGATAGTTTATAGCCTTAAACCCTCCTCGATGAATGATCTATTCAACACAAAAATATTTTTTCAATTTGAACTAGTAGTTCCTGATAGTAGCGCGTTCAAACAAACAAACAAACTTTTCAGCTGTATTTATTAGTACAGATATAGATTATGCCGAAGTAAAATAGATGCTTTAATCAATACATAACTTATTGATGGCATAAATTATGACGTAAAAACAAACAAACATTTATCTTCCTTGTTTGTTTGTTATTTCGAAATATTTTCTTCCTCGATTCTATACTTCTACTTGCCATTCCTTCCTTTGCTGATTATTTTGTAGCTATACCGACTTCACAGCAACTCACAGCTGTTGAAAAAGAGTTGTACCGCGTTTGGTTACATAACAAACAAATCACTTTTGTCTATTGAATAATTTATATTGGTATTTATTTGTATTTTTCATCAACCACTCAGAAAGTAAATGAAATCATTTTTTTGTGAAGTAGAATACGGCATCACTTTTACACTTAATTTTTTCAGCTACTTATGCTATTCTACTTAAGCAAGAAGGAAGACGATTTATCATATCCATAAATATTTTTTTAACATAGTATCACAAGTACCTAACTATGACTCATATAACCGTGCATCTACAGTGTCTTAGTAGTTCTGTTGCCTAGAAAATGGCCTATTTGAAATAAAAACTTTTGACGTGAAACGTCTTAAAATGCGATTGAGCCGGCTGCACACACGAAAAAATGCGACTTTACCTCGATCTGAGGCATTCCGTTGCCATTATTTATCTATTGCAGTAATTCAATCATTCCGTCAGTATTAACTAATGACGTTGTCACGTTCAACTATCGTCAGTAAACAGACTTTATATGTAACGACTTTTTATTCAAATACTAAAACCACTCAACAAAATCCATCTTCACTCAGCTCCAAGTTTTTTCCATTTCCACATTTGACTTCGTCTCCTCGACAAACATATCTCGAAGGCATTTGTTCTTATTCCGGTGACATCAGTTCGTTCAGTCCACAGCATCCCGACCGCACTAGATCAATCATTTAGTCCAAGTTTGTCGTTGAAATGCATTGCCGACTTTCACATTGGAGTTTTGAATTTTTGAAGTGAAATACAAAACATTTTAGACTATGTATGTGGCGATTTTTGTGGGATGAGTCTGTAATTTTTTGGCTAGATATTTTAAAATTTTCAAGAAATTGGTTAGGTTAGGAAGTAAACCGATATAATTCTGATTTAAAAAACCAGCCAAATCAAAATGCTTAAGAAAAACATATTTATACCAAAAATTAGCCAACTCCTCAAATAGCCGTACTCAGCGTGTCTATTCTTATTTTCTTTTTTGTTATACGACCAACAGAAACACAGTATTTGTATTGCATCTTTATGGCTATCACCGTTCATGAGATACAGCCGGTTGACAGATGGACAGACAACAGTGCCTCCGTAATAGTGCCTGAGGCCGAGTTCCTCAGTAATTCCGTTCTACCCCGTAGTTAGAGAACCTTAAAACAAAATTTATGTTGTTAATTATA